>NC_050443.1:164125808-164425808 GCF_903995425.1 Onychomys torridus
CCAACACACTTAAAGCTCCTTTGGCTCGAGAGACTAAAAGCACACATCTTTCGTGAAGATCCCTATTTGACTGATCTGAGTGTTACTGCTAACAGGTGGAGAAATCTTCTTAAATATATGAGTAGTATCATGACAAGGCCACTGGAACGGATCAGTGCCATAAGTCAGGCAGGGCTGGAAGCTTCCGCTCCACCATCAGGTTCCCCTTTAGCCTTGACAGATCAAACCCCAAGCCGAAGCAAGCTACAGAGATCAATTCTGTCTCTAAGCCAAAGGTCTTCACAGTGAGGGACCAAAGCTGCCCTGCCCGAGCCTCTGCTGGCTGAGTCCCAGATTAATCACCGCCAGGCAGGGACTGAGCACCAGCCTGCAATCCGAGCCTGAGCAACACCTGCAGAGGGGTCTTCCCAGCACCTCCCTCACTCTCTTTGGGCAGGACCTCAGGGCATGAGGGTGTCCACCTGTTGGCAAGGCTACCTGGGACAGGAATAGGTGACATTCAGCTATCATCCAGCTGACAGGTAAATCATGGTGCACTGAGTAGCCTAGTGAGGTAAGGAATAACTATGTAGAGACTCACACAGGAAAGCCAATGCCCCAAGAGAAAGAAAACCACAGCTTCTCAACAGGAAGTCCAGTGTCTCTCATTCAGTGAAGGAAGGATGCCTTTGTACGTGTGGCACATACTCCTGCTGTCTGCAGAGGAGGAGGAGACTGATGGGCAGGGTTGTCTTCAAACCCTTCTTGGCCAGGTGGCCTGGTGAAAGGTAGGAAGCTTCAACGCAAATGCACTCCTTAAAGTCGAGAAGCCCTCGCCCTGAGTGAGTATCAAGATCTGGAGAACAGTTTCCTCAATGACCTCAGGAAGCTTTTTCCAGCACAGCTGTGTGGAGAACTAGTGACTGAGTGTGGCGGGCACATACCTGTCTGTCTACATAGGCAGGTGCTTTTTAGGATCAAAGGCTCTATCACATTATACTCTCTTTTGCAGATGGTAACCCCTGAGCACAAGTATCACGATGCTAAAAAGGGCTAAAGGAGGGAAAAGATAAGCATGGAGAGTCACATCTTTAGAAAGACTGCTTCCAGGCCCAAAGAGAAGTATCCTTCCCACCTGCCCATGGCCCAAGGGAACAAAGTGTGGCAGAGGTTGGACTCAGACTAAAGCATGTACCTTCAAGGGCAAAGAAAAGTACAGGTCAGAGAAAAGGAGCTGGAGCCATGAGCACCTTCATCTGAGGACTAACACCCCAGCCTAGCTGTCACAGCTTGTATGCCACAGCTTCATCCCCAAGAACTCCCTTTGAACCTCCGGCTACAACCCAGAGTTAGGATGGAGCAGTGGCTACAATTACACACTTGCTTGGGGAGGGGGTGGGTGCTGCATGTGACAGGCCATGAAAGGTCCCAGCCTATAAAACAGCCTGGAAAACAAACCCTTCATTTAAATGTTAATGAAAGTGCTGTGGCGACATCAGAGGCTTCCTGGCTACTCAGAGAACAGCTACACCAGTCTCAGAATTTATGGCTCCCCTTTACCCTCCCACCTCCCTCTCTCACACACTGAAGTTTAAAGAGGAAAAGGAAAGGCGGGGGCAAGAAAAGAAAAAAAAAAAACCCTAATTTTAACATTAACACCATGCATGCTTCCACCCTGGGATGTGACTGCTAAATTATCTGTCAGTAGAACTATGATCAAAGAAAGATAAACACAGGCACACTGCACACACAGCAGCAGGGCAGAGTAAGGTGACTGGGACAGAGAAAAGGTGGTCCAGGTGGGACTTCAGACAGCAGGTGGGACAGAGAGTCGGAGGGAGACACTGGTCGCTTCACGGCTCTCTTTTCATTTTATTTTTTAACTGACACATCAGAGTTGTACACATCTATAGGGGACAGTATAATAATTTGATATGTTTACACAAGTACAGTGATCAAACCTGATCATTTCTATATGTTAGACACCTTCTGACTCCAAAGCAGAGTGGCACACTTTAATCCCAGCAGTGGAGGCAGAGACTAAAGGCAGAGACTAGCCGATGTCTGGGAGTCTGAAGCCAGTCTGGTCTACATAGGGAGTTCCAAGTCAGCCAGTGTACACTAGTGAGACCCTATTCCAACAAAATAATAAAGAAAACTTCTGACTCTTCTAGTTATTTTGAAATATATAATAAACCATTGTAGACTAAGGCCACTTCACTGTAACAACAGTAACACCAGAACCAAGTCCTCTTATCCATTCGTTTCCCTGGGGTCCTCTTAGCCTCTGTCTGAGAACTAACCACACTGCCCTCCTACCCATCTGACCCTCCCATCCAGTTCATGCTGTTTCCTCTAGTGACAATACAATCAGAGCTTTTGCTTGTCTGTTTAGTTTTTGTGGGACAGGGTCTCACTGTGTAGCTCTGGCTGCCCTGGAACTCACTATACAGACCAGGCTGACCTCGAACTCTCAGGAGATCTGCACCTAGGTACCAGCAGTTCTTAACAGTACTGGGAAAAAGAACAAAAGGACAGGAGTGAGAAGAGAAGGGGAAGGAGCCGAGACTGGAGAAAAGGAAGGTGTCAGTGACAGAGGAAGAGTACAGGGGGCTGCAGAAATGACTCAGCACATCAGAAGAGCACTCTTGCTCTTCCAGAGGATCAGAGTTTGATTCTCAGTACCCACGTCAGGTGCTCACTACTACCTGGGATCCAGTGTCTCCGGCCTTCACAGGTAGCCCCTATATGGCTCTCTCTCTCTCTCTCTCTCTCTCTCTCTCACACACACACACACACACACACACACACACACACACACACACACCTGATAAAAAATAAAAATAAGCCCGGCAGTGGTGGCGAACGCCTTTAATCCCAGCACTCAGGAGGCAGAGGCAGGCGGATCTCTGTGAGTTCAAGGCCAGCCTGGCCTACAGAGCAAGTCCCAGGACAGAGAAATCCTTTCTTAGAAAAACAAACAAAAAAAATTTTTTAATTATAAATAAATAAATAAATATCTAAAAGGAAAATATCAACACTGAGGCTGGGGAACGGGAATGGATCTCTGCTAGCAGGGACATGGATTCAATACATCAACTCAGTACACACATTATCTAACCTTCTATAGTGTTTTATTTAAGTCAATTTTTTTTAAAGTCAGTTCTTGACAAGTGAGCCAACCACATTTGCCAGTCAAGAAGCTGCTCCTAAAAATGGGTTCTGATCCATCCAGGCCTGGGAGGGTGCTAGTTTCAGACCAGCAGCTCAGCACATGAGCCTCGTGTGCCATCTAGCCCTGACAAGACTCTGAGATTCAGAGTCTTGAGGAACTGAAACCAACCCCAGTACTTGGTCCTTGCTAATGTGACTATGACCTTCCACAAGGCTTGAATAGGCAGTCAACACCAAGATGGAGGGCACAGCACTAAGATTTATCAGGACTAACCCGATGCAATGCCCCCACCACACACATCACTGATGCCTGACAATCTCAGCAGGTTTCAAGCTGAATCAGTGGGCCACTGATGTCAGTATGACTCAAGGCTTCTATCTTTCTCCAAGTATGTAAAGCCCCTTCCAGCCACAACACCCCCTCTAGTGTCTCTGTGTAAACTCTGACTCTCTTCTTCAAGGGCTACTCCTTCCTGTGTCTGGCTGTCTCACAAAGCAGGACAAGAAGACTCGCTTGCTTAGCTCCGCAGGCCTTCTTTGCTCAAGGCCCCAAAGGAGGCTTCCCCTCAGCTCTAGGATGGGTGAAGGAAGAAGGAGAGAAAGATCCTCAAGCCACCATGGTCCACCTGAGCCACTAGGAGGAGTTAGGAGGTAAAGCACCAGTCATTCTGTCCCCTCTCTTCAGCTTATCGAGGCTGGAGACCCCTTCACACACAGCGGCTCATCATCGGTGACCAGAAGGAGAACTAGAGACAGACCCCTTGTCTCTGATGCTTTGTGGTGGTATTGTGTTCCCCACAATATTGTGCACCCTAATAAATTTATCTGGGGTCAGAGAATAGATAGCCACTAGAACAAAGCCAAAAATTGTGGCTAGAAAATGAGTCAGAGCAAGCCATAGCAAAGTTGGGCGGTGGTGGTGCACACCTTTAATCTCAGCATTTGGGAGGCAGAGCTAGCCAGATCTCTGAGTTCAAGGCCACTTTAAAAACAGCTAGGCATGGTGACACATGCCTTTAATCCCAGAAATTCTGCCTTTAATCCCAGTGAGTGATAGCAGAAAGCAGAAAGGTATATAAAGGTGTAAGGACCAGGAACTAAGTTAGTTAAGCATTTGGCTGGTTAAGCATTCAGGCTTTGGAGCAGCACAGTTCAGCTGAGATTCATGTGGAGGAGGACTCAGAAGCTTCCAGTCTGAGGAAATGGGATCAGCTGAGGAACTGGCGGGGTGAGGTAGCTGTGGCTTGTTCTGCTTCTCTGATCTTCCAGCATTCACCCCAATAACTGGCCTCAGATTTGATTTTATTAATAAGACTCTTTGATATTCATACTACAACGCTTTCTTCTTCCCCTCACAGCACTGGGTGAGCAGCAGCAGCAGCAGCAGCAAGCGGTGGGAGCCCCACTGTAACTGCCTCTTTTCCCGGCTCTCCAGCTGTCAGAGTGCACTCCACATGCAATACCCTCCAGTAAAGAAAGATGTACTTCAGCAGCTACAGGATGGCATCCACCACACACAGCACACAGTCAAGCCTGTAGCTGCTGGAACAAACACCCTGCTCTTCTTGCACCCACACCCACTCCAAACAGTGCCCGGGGCTGGCTCTCCTTCCAGGCCCACCCTCACCCGGGAGAAATGAAGCAAGAAGGGGCGGCCCTGCCATCACAACCTCCAGAGGCCACAGCTAACTTTACAAATTTGAATCGGTACATTTCATGCAGACTTGGACTAATCCCCCCAAAACAAACAGGCCACCCAGCACACAAAATTACACTGTATATTTAATAACACAGCGAAGTCAAGTTTCTACACCTATACCACTCATCCATTTCCCTGATGACAGAGCAGGAGAGGGGATTAAAGCGCAAGCGTGTGGGGAAGCCTTCCTGACCACACTCGCCCACAAGGCAGCAGAGGTACTCACAGAGAGGCAAGGGCTCTGCTGAGGACAGTTTTGTTTCCTTCCAGGGAAGTGGATATGGTGTCTGCAGAGAAAGGGAGAGATACATATTTATCTCCCTTCTCCTTCCAGACAAACATAGATTCATTTCAACACAGGCCCCAACTGCAGGATGGAGGGGTCCAGAAAACCAAAGACCTATGTGTATGTGTGCTCCCAAAATGACAGAACATTTACCTGAGGAATCCTAGGCCTCTCACATGTGGCCTTCCCTACCATCCCCTATATCAACTCTGAACACCAGGAGTATTTCTGGGTTCCTACAGAGGCTTTCAAGGGGCCTGGGCCTGGAGTTATAGATGGTGATGAGCTACCATGGGGGGTGCTGGGATTGGACCTGGGTCCTCTGGAAGAGCAGCCAGTGCTCTTAACCACTAAGCTATCTCCCCAACCCACTTTTAATAGGGAATGAAGTCTTATAAATAGTTTTGTAGGTCTAGATGTAGTGGTGTATGCCTTTAATCCCAGCACTTGAGAGACAGAAGCAAGTGGAACTCTGTGAATTTGAATCCAGACAGAACTACAGAGTGAGACCCTATCTTGAAAACACCAAAAATAAAAATTAAAAAAGAAAAAAGGGTTTTGTATTGTTCTTGAGTATTTACTAACTTCATTTAGATAGAAATAACTCTTAAGTAGCAATAAAATACATTAATCTGTATTAACTCATAGAAAAGCATTCAGAGCCTCTTTCCACCATTTTTCTGTGAAGTCACCATGGTGCACATAAGTGTCCCAACTGATGTTCTCAAGAGCATTAATGATGCTGAGAAGCAAACACCAGGGTCTCATCAGGCCCTGCTTCAAAGTCATTGTTCAGTTCCTAACTGTGATGATAAAGCATGGTTACATCGGTGAATTTGAAATCAAAGATGACCACAGAGCTGGGAAAATCGTCATGAACCTCACAGGCATTTTGAACAAGTGTAGAGTGATAAGTCCTAGATTTGATGTGCAACTCAAAGACCTAGAAAAATGGCAGAACAATCTGCTCCCATCCTGTTAGTTTGGCTTCATCGTACTGACCTTGGCCTTCACAGGCCATAAAGAAGCAAGACAAAAACACAAAGGAGGGGAACCCTGGGGATCTTTTCCTAGAGATGGAATACACATAAATAAAAAGCCTCCATGGACTATGGAAAAACATAAAAATACTCAGAATCCACAGTGACCTTAGGAGCTATATCTGAGACCATGTATAGTACATCTCTGCCACCCAATTGTGGAAGACACGAGCCATTCTATTCTAAGAAGTGTGCGTCTTCTTTACCTCCTCTTGTTCACCCAATGGAGACAGGAAGGAACAGGGCCTCAATCACAAGACCTGAGTCTTGACGACAGGGTAAGAAGGGTGGTGGGTACACAGGAATCCAAGGACAACGAACTTGCCTGCTACCTTCCTTTGAAGCCTACTGTTTCTTTTAGTATTTTTTGAGTAAATATAGTCTTGAGCTGGGCAATGGTAGTGCATGCCTTTAATCCCAGCACTCCAGAGGCAGAAGCAGGCAGATCTCTGAGATCGAGGTCAGTCTGGACTACAGAGCAAGTTCCAGGATAGCTAGAGCTACACAGAGAAACAGTGTCCCCAAAAACAAAAAATAAAATAAACATAGTTTTGAGCACACAATTGGTATTAAATATCACCTTCTACAATTGTTTACAAATTAAAAATTCAAAGCTGCAGAAAGAAGGAAAAGTGATACTTGGACACAGGTCAGAATTCCTGCTTTCTCTTGGTCAAAAGTACCTCATGCTGAGACTGGAGTCTGAGGGTCCATATTTCATGCTGGAAGTAATGGAGTACAAATATGTGAAAAGAAGAAGGGAAAAAACAAACAGAACATCAACAATAGAGTATGCAGGACTCAGTATTTTTAACAGGAAAAAGGCAGTAATTGACCTTTGCTGTCCAGATTCCTTCCAACTTCTCAAGGAAACAGCAAGGGAAACTGGAGGACTTGTCTTTAAGGACAGCAGCTACTCACAGCCCTTCATGCTGTTCATAAGACCATGTCACTCACTCAGTCACTGACAAACACATTCAACAGGAATAGTAGCGGGGAGGTGACAGAGGCAGCCACTACGGATCACTTCAAAAGAAAAAGAGAAAGGAAGAGAGATTCTTGTGGAGACCCTACCTCAAGAAGACTACAAAAGAGCCGCGTGACTCCGGGGAGACAGGAGACACAGGGAGGTCTGGGAAACAGGCTTGAAAGCAACTAAGCACTAAGCAGACGGACGCTACATTCGGTAAGAGGGCGAGCTAACGAACATACAGGACTTAGCTTTTCAGTCTTGTGCTGGGATTACAGGCGTGTGCCACCACCACCCAGTGAGCTTTTCAGTCTTTAGACACTCTTGTTTGAGACAGGGTTTCTGTGTAACAGCTCTGGCTGTCCTGGTACTTGCTCTATAGACCAGGCTAGCTTTGAACTCACAGAGATCCTCCTGCCTCTGCCTCCTGAGTATTGGGATTAAAGGCCTGTGCCACCACTGCCCAGTATGTATGTATGTATGTGTGTGTGTGTGTGTGTGTGTGTGTGTGTGTGTGTGTGTGTGTGTATATATATATATATATATATATATATATATATATAATTTTCACTGATATCTAGCCATGTCTGTAAGGAGAACACAGAAAAAGCAAATGTTTGCCTACAGCCACTAGCTAGCAGCAGGCAAAGACGACCATCTTCCAGACTACTCTACAGAACAGACCTTGAAGCTGAAAGCTGGTACCTCCCTGGGTTACAAGAATGGATGAGTTTTTGTTTTGTTTTGTTTTGTTTTGAGACAAGCTATTACTAGCGCTGGCTGGCCTAGAATTCACAGAAATCCACCTGCCTTTGCCTCCAGTGTGCTGGGAATAAAGACATGCTCCACCATACCCAGCTGGATAGGCTTTATTTTTAAAGGCTCAGAGTCATGAACAGAGTGGACAGAGATGGACTTAATAATATAGTATAAAAATCTGACCCCTGCATAGTCTTTGAATACAAAGAGGGGGGGATAATAAAAACCCAGCACATGTCCTAGATGTCTAGTATAAAATTAGAATCCCCAACACATGCTTTAAAGAGGGTCCGACCTGAGTTCTATCTCCGGGACCTACATAGTGGAGGGTAGACGTAACTGCTGAAGGTTGTCCTCCTGCTTCCACACGCACACTACGGCACAAGTACACTGGAGCGCACTGATCACTCAACAAATAAATAAATGACATTTATACATATACTTATATATATATATGATGGCACATATCTTTAATCCTAGACCTGGGAGGCACACGTAGGCAGAGCTCTGTGAGCTCCAGGCCAACCAGGGCTACATAGTAAGACCCTGTCTCAAAAAGCAAAACAAACATAAACAGAGTTCAAGACATCACCTGTGAAATTAAGGAAAAAGCCATATCAAATAACTTCACAGTTAACACTAAACAGTCAGCCAACGAAGGGCAAAAGAATCATCCAGGACTAAGAAAATACACCCAGATACTGAAGAGGAATGTGAAGACAGCACAAAGGGACACAAAGGGACCCTGCAGAGGGTCTGCACAGAGAACAGCTGGCTAGCACTGACTAACCACTACAAGTTCAGGACTCACACCACAGGAAGACTAACATCACAAAGTCATGTTCTTGCCCTGGTCAGTCTCCAAGTTATGTCCAAAAACCTCAAACTCAGTTTACTATGATCCCAAATGCCTCCTAATGAGGAAGGTAAAGCCCACTCTTTTTTGTTTTGTTTTGTTTTTTTTGGTTTTTTGGGACAGGGTTTCTCTGTAGCTTTGGAGCCTGTCCTGGACTAGCTCTGTAGACCAGGCTGGCCTTGAACTCACAGAGATCCACCTGCCTCTGCCTCCTAAGTGCTGGGATTACAGGCGTGCGCCACCACCGCCCGGCCTCAACTTCTCTTATTGACACCCTCTGCAGTAGGTGTTACGTGGTCTTTTTTGTTGAGAAGTAACCCAATATTCTCTAGCGGATGTAGCTAGTGTAGAAGTCTATAGGTTAGGGGTAGGGCACAGCCTAGCCATACTCTTTGGCCTCAGGGAACATGTAGCAAGTACATGGCCCATCTCTAGCCAGAGTCCCTTCTACCAACAAACCCACTTCAGCCTCCTGAAGCCAGCCAAAGCCCCCAAGTAATCTCTACGATGAAGTCCCCAGCACACCTGTCACCTCCCACTCGCCTCCCTTTAGTGCCCACACAACTCCAGGCCACAGGCACACTCGCCTGGCTAGTGAGCTTTCAGAAGGGCACGTTAGGAACCTGTGGAGGAGACAAAGCTGGCCAGCCCGGTTCTTCCACCAAAGCTCCCACACTTCGCTTCCCTCTCCCCGCTAGTCTTCCCTTTCCTCTTTCCTAAGATGCTGGAATGATTTGTTCTGAAAAGCGACAGGTTTATAGGTTAGCCGACACCTCTGCTCTGTGGAATTTTAATTAACTTCTCCCATCGTCAATATGCTAAGGAATGGGGTCTCCATTCTCTGGGGTCAGCAATGTGTTTCAGGTCCTGCTATATCAGCCGTCAAATTGAAGAATTAATGACGTGGCTAATCGGCTCTAATGCTTAGGAAGGGAAACATTGAAAGGGGGTTGTGGAAGAGAGGAAGAGGAGAGGTGCAGGCTCCGTGAGGTGAGGAGAGAGGCTGAAGTGGGCTGAGCAAAAGGGCACCAACTTGCTTCTAAAAACAAGTGACTGACTTAACCAGGTGGTGGAAGTATGCAGCCCTATAGCTTTCCCAAGTCCATTCAGGTGGGGTGAGAGGCATCAAGGAAGTGCACAGACAGACCCTCCCAACTTCCATTACAGTTCAACCTTAGGAGAGTGTCTAAACCCACTGAGGAGGAGAGCGAGCCTGCCTTGGTTCACGATAGCCTAGGTGCTAGAGCACTGGCTCATCAGCTAAGAGCCCTCCCCAACTGCTCTTCCAGAGGGCCTGGGTTGGATTCTCAGCACCCACATAGTGGCTCACAGCCATCCGCGACTCTACTCCCAGGTGATCCAACACCCTCTCTGGCCTCTGGGGGTACATATGTGATGATGCACAGAGATACACACAAACAAAACACCCACACATACAAAATAATAAAATACTTTTTTAAAAGCCTAGGTAAAAGCACATGATATATCTGAAACTGTTTACATGAAACTTATATTATGTACAATGAATATAAGTCAATAAAATTTTTTAATAATAATAATAATAACCAACCTGGAACTGCAATTATAGATCATTAGAACTCACTATGTAGCAGGAAAATCATGGCCAGTCTGAGCTACGTAGTGAGTTCTAAACCAGCCTCTGCTACACAGCAAGACTTGGGGGTTTTTTGGGGTTATTTGTTTGTTTTTGTTTTTTGTTTTGTTTGTCTTTGTTTTTTGTTTGGGGGGAAAAAAAG
This sequence comes from Onychomys torridus, assembly GCF_903995425.1. Classification (NCBI taxonomy): domain Eukaryota; kingdom Metazoa; phylum Chordata; class Mammalia; order Rodentia; family Cricetidae; genus Onychomys; species Onychomys torridus. The sequence goes on from NC_050443.1 coordinate 164,136,329, forward strand.
GTACAGGGCTGGAGAGACGGCTCAGCAATTAAGAGCACTGGCTGCTCTTCCAGAGTACCTGGGTTTGATTCCTGGAACCCACACGGTGGCTCACAATAATCTGTAACTGCAGCTCCAGATGCAGCACCCTCTTGTGGTCTCCATGGGCACCAGACACTCCAGCAGTACACAGACTACCATACACATAAAACCATAAAACAGAGTTGCACCTCCACTACAGTTATCACTGTTTCTTCTCCTCTACATATACAGATGAGGGCCCAGTTGGCAGGCCCCAAACCTCTCCTGCTCTCCTGATACCCAGAGCCTGTAAGGGATACTCCAGAAGAATTTTCAGGGAACAAAACAGAGGTGAGTCACGACAGCAGGCTAGCCGCTACCGTAGACTCTCAGGTATACTGAGAAGCCTTTGCTTTGGAGAAACCCCACAGGACATCTGCTCAGAACAGTAACATTGACCCCTCAGTTACATTCCAGTGTAGAATCCTGGCCTTAACATTTCTCATCAGATGCTTAGGAAAGGTTATCTCAATTCTACAAGTATGTGAAAAGACCTTCAGACCTCAAGTCTCTGGAGAATGTTTAACTCTCCAGGAGAGTGGTTCATAGCAACCTGGAACAGACAGACTCGTGGAAATTTCTCTAGCTTATCTGACCTAATAAAATGAAAACATTCTTGTGTGCGACAGAAACGCAACATGTCTCCCTTACCTGAGTAGTGGGCTGATAGCAATGGACCAGACTCGGTCTTCAGTCTGGATGGTGTGTGAGCACTGCCCTAGTCGGCCCGAAGCCAAAGGCCATACCTGGAAACAGGAGAGGAAACGCTCTTGTTGGCATCGCCTGGGATTAGAAGGAAGAGATGTACAGCAGGTGGGAGGGGTGTCACTATGAGGCGGGAATGGAGAACCCTTTCCATCCCGAAGACAGAGCACAGGGTACCAGCAGATACCAGCTTCCGGTTAACCTGCCACAGAGACAGCCCTAACCACTCACCTTTATTTCCACCAGAGAGCCCTTAATTCCTAATCGACTTTCTACCAGACAGTGAGAAGTGACATACGCCCTGTGTGAGATCCTACTAAGAAAGGGCAGGTGGAAGTAGCCCGCCTGTCTCTCTCTGAAGCGTCCTTGTGCCTGGGGCTCTTCCTTTCTCCTATCTTTCACCAAAACTTTAGGGATACAGGGAGAGGCAGGAGGTCAAAGTCCAATCTGGGGAGACATGTGCCCTGTGAGATGAAGGAAAGAGAGCTGCCAAACAGGAAAGAATGGAGAGGCTTCAAAGTGACAAGGGGTTGTTGTGGTTTGTTCATAACGCCCAGGGTCCAAACTAGTCATACCAGCAGGGAACTTAGCACCTAATGTCAGCAAAAGGAGCAGAAAAGCTTAACTCTTTTAAGCTTCCATATCTACACAGGTTAAAAATATTGCTTGGAGCACACTATCTGGTCCCTATCAGTCAGGAATGTACATTAGCAGCCACTCTGGGCTTAACTCTAATCAACACTCCCAGAGCTTCTCAGCAGTCAGTGCATTTAGAAATCTCCCATTAAGCACAAGACTCCCCTCACCTCACCCTACCCCAGATGACACACACAGGGACATAAGCCTCTAACCAAACAGAAAGGAAACCTCAAATGTACAGGGCTCTCCCTGGAGCAGCCCCAGAGGGATCCCATGGCAGTTAGATGGATCAATGACCTCTCAAGGTCCCCACAGAGCTATAAGGGGAACACACCAAACTCAGGCAGGCAGGACCTTAGATGGAAGAACTTAAGAAAACATTCCTTCAGTGTAAGGGCAGGTGATAGAATGGGGGTGGTCTTGCCTTCTTAGGGTCACATGGTATCTCTTCCCTATAAAAGGAGAAAGTGTTTCTTAGAGTTTCTGGGTATGATAGAGTGGGGGATGGGACAATAGCAGGAGTAACATTTCCCAAAACTAAGAAAAGAAATTTAACAAGAATATCCTGGAGGAGGAGGGGAACACAAACACAAAACAAAACAAAACCTCAATATTCCCCGTAAGGCTGGTACTGTGGCATCTCCTTTGTATCTGATAGTCAAATCCTTTGGTAATAACTAGATGCCCTTTGGTTTCTTCCTTTAGACTGCCCAACTTGGAAGAGATCTTTGCCTTTTCCTTATTGGAAATCCCTCAGTGGCAGGTTCTTGCTTGCAGGGTGAAGGGGGTACTCCTGATTTTCAAAATCTCTGGGGATAGCCTAAACCTCAGTTTACTGGTCGCTTCCACAGAGACAGCTGGCAGAATCTGGGAGCCAACAAACCACAGGACAAGGCTACAGATCTGTGGGAGTGACTCCAGAAATGCACGGCCAGTTCCAAGCATCATTCAGGAAAGTGGCCTGCCTGTCCCATAGCACAGCATCCTCTGGCAGGCAACAAGAGGGACAGAGGTGAACACAATAAAGATCTGGTCAGATCTTTGCTATCAATGCAAAGCAGACCCACCCTGGAAAATATGCAGTGAAAGCAGACATTTATACAATCCTTTTAGAAGGCAGACTAGAGGGGACAAGTACTACAATGATCATTGTTTGACTCAGGAATTCTAAGGCCAAGAATTCATCCTAAAAAAAAAAAAAATCCTAAAACAAAGAAAAACCAAAATAGCAAATAAAATATATCCTGTAGTCTATTATTATAGAACAAGCAGATAGTCTTTGGAATCTGACCAGTCTGGGTTCGAACCCTGCCTGTGACTTATTATCTTTGCTCTTAGAGATATTTCCTAGCTTCTTGGTCTTAGATTCATCTCATCGAATGAGGTAAAAAATGCCTATGTCTCAGGACCATGCTGTAGAAAAGGGAAGATAATACAGAGTACTAGAACAGCATGATGTACAGAATTTAGCAGGAATCAGGCCCTTAAGAAAGGATTCTTGGCAGGTGGTGGTGGTGGTGGTGGTGGCACACACCTTTAATCTCAGCACTTGGAAGGCAGAGACAGGCGGATCTAGGCAGAGACAGAGTTCTAGGCCAGCCTGTTCTACAGAGTGAGATTCAGGAAAGGTGTAAAGCTAAACAGAGAAACCCTGTCTCAATGCCCCCCGCCCCAAAAAAAAGAAAGGATTCTTATTTCCAGGTTCCTGTATCCAGGAAGAAATTAGACAGAATAATCCATCTACTAGAGAAAATTTTATGTAAATAATGGTAAATTCATCTGGAAGCCACTGAAGATAACACACGGGCTGGAACAGAGACTGGCTGTGGTAGCATACATGTAATCCCAGCATTCAACAGGTAGAGGAACAATCAGAAGTTTAAGGTCATACTTGGTTACATAGGAACTTCAAGGACAGATATTTGAAAAAATACACACACACACACACACACACACACACACACACACACACATACACACACACACACACACAACTTGTATAACAGAAAATCTTATAGAGTAGATACCACAGGGCATGCTGTGTATCTAAAACACATTACAATTATGCAGGGGAAGATACTTACCCAAAAAGATAAAATGAATAAGGTGCTTAGCACAGTGCCTGGTTACAGTCTACATTGTTAGAAAATCATTCTAGCAGGCATCTGGTGGCACATACCTGTAACCTCAAGAGGCAGAAAAACTGCAAGTTCAAGGTTAGTCTGTGTCACATTGCCAGGCATTGTCTCATCTCAAAAGAGACGGAGAGACAGATCTGAGGTCTCAGAGAGGAACCTCTGGCTACTGCTTAGCCGACTCAAGGAGCACCAAACCGCCTTAGAAACCTTTTTACACCCACAGGCAAAGGCTGCTGTCAGCCGTGGACAGACAGGGAAGCCTCTCACTGTAAGGCAGTGAGCAGACGTGAAGACAAAGGCCCACGGCTGCACGAGATACTGACTACAGGGCTGTTGGGAGCCCAGTGCTAACCAAGGCATTTATACCACCCTCTTCAGACTTGGGAACACTGCGGAAGAAGGGGAGGAAAGAAGGCTGAGAGCCAGGAGACAGAAGGAGGGGCTTCAAAATGCTATCTTCTAAGCATAGCACAGCCATAGTAGTCAAGCGCTCACAGTAACTGTGGCTACTCACAGTAAGCCCCCTAACAGTCAGCTATGAAGGAAGGAGGCATACAGGCATCAGTGCTGCATCTTTTGGCAAGTAACAGATTCTGGGAATGGAAGAGGCATAGTATCCTGTTATATACTTGCTCATAAAGATAGCCCTAGTTAAACTCTATAAAAACAAAAACTAGTAGATATAGTTAAGATATTTGTAAGGTGGGGCTGGAGAGACGGCTCAGTGGTTAAAAGCACTGGCTGTTCTTCTAGAGGACCTGAGTTCAATTCCCAGCAACCACATGGTAGCTCACAACCATCTATAATGGGATCTGATGCCCTCGTCTGTCATGCAGATGTATAGGAAGACAGAGCATTCATATACATAAATAAATAAAGAAATAAAGAAGAAAGGTATTTGTAAGGAAGACGATGGGAGGAACTAACAGGGGCAAGGGTAACCAGGGCACGCAAATATGTATAAAATCAACCAAGAACAAATGTGATTTTAAAAAAAGCTCTAGAGATTCACCTGTCTGTGCCTCCCCAGCAGTGGGATTACAGACAAATGCCACTGTCCCGAAATGTAAGTCCCAACCCCTCAGACCCAGATCTTCAGCTCGGCTAGTAAGCACTTGATGGAGCTGTCTCTCTAGCCCCAGATTGACTGCCAGTTAAAGCCAGAGTCTTGGCAAGGGCTGCTACAAAGTCACTGACTAAGCAAAAATCTGAAGTAAATATGGGATGGGGAAGAGAAAGAAACAGGTGACAGGAAATGTGGTTTCCATGAAGGTTCAAAATATTCCATAAAGCCAGGCAGTGGTAGCGAATGCCTTTAATCCCAGCACTAGGGAGGCAGAGGCTGGTAGATCTCTGTGCCAGCCTGGCCTACAGAGCGAGGTCCAGGGCAACCAGGGCAACACAGAGAAGCACTGCCTGGAAAAAAAATACTACTACTAAAGCCAGGTGTAGCAGCATATGTCTGTAATCTCAGCCCTTGGAGATGAAAACACAAGGATCATCTCTGGCTACATGCTACCATCTCAAAAAGAAAAGCAAAGGTAACCTGCTGCTCTTTCTCGGGCTTCCTATACTGGCGTGCATTCTTGCTAAATACAAAATACAAGGAAGAAAAATACAATGTCAAAAGGAAAAGAAATGTTCATAAAACAGAGGGAACCTATTTAACTCTTGTCTTTACATAAATCAGCAACGTGAAAAAGCAATCACTAGAGGGTACACGAAATCAGAAGAGTCACTGATAAAACTGTAACTTCCCTCCTGAAGTCTCTCTCCATGTGGCTTAGAGGCCCATTTGCTAATGTCAATAAACATTTTGCTACAATGGAACTTCTAGATTCTGGAAAACAGAAAATCAAGACCTCTGGGGTCTTCTGCATCACCAACTGAACTGTCAGCAGAGTTCCCACTGCAGCCCCAAAGCCTGTATCCTGGCTAGGGCTGCTGCACCCAAGACAGGAGACTCTCTTATGTGTCTCATAAGCAGCAGTGCTTGGCAGGCAGAGATGGGATGATTGGATCCACAAAGCAAGGATGACATTGTTGATCAGTTTTGGTGGATGTCTGCAGACCAGGCAATCTGGTAATGACGCAATCACTAGCAGCCTTCCTGTCGTCTCCATTGCCTACTGACCACATCACTCTCCAGAGAATCAGTAAAAACATGTTTTAATTATCAGCCTGATTGCTTATAAACAAGGTGGTAAAAAATTAACTTCTCTAAATAGAGAGCATGCAAAAGAAGGAGAGTTAGAACTCAGCCCACAAACTTGAGGAAACAGCTCAGGTTGGAAAAGCTGACCAGGCCCCCTGTTTTTGTATGCACACCACATTTCAAGTGAGTGGCAAGCATCCCAGCCACTGTCCACTCCTCTCCCAGTCCAGCTGGCAGGAACACATGCTGGCACAGCAAGCGGCATGCCACAGGCACATAAGTAAGTTCTTTATTGTGCCACTTCTCCTGCCCTCACCTGGCACTGCAGCCAATCCTGGGCCTCCAAGCTCTCTCCACCCGCTCCCACCCCAGTCTCTCCAGAGGAGGAAATAACAGTAGGTAAGGGAGAGTGCCTCACCTTGGCTGTCCTGTCTCTGGAGCCACTCACAATGACGCCTCCTTTGCAGTCCACACAGCTCACCTCCTGCTCATGAGCTGAGTATTTGACAGTGAAGGTGCTATGGAGCTTATGAACACCAATCTTCCCATCTCTACAAGAGAAGGAGGAGCCCATCCCCAGGAGTTAATTACTCCCTCTGCAGCAAGAGGGCCCATCTACTGAAGGAGCCCACGTGTCCAGCCACGTCCAGATTTGCCAAGCACTCTGCAGTTTGGCCCACAAGGTGCTGAGTGTTAGATACCTTTACTTCTTCAGCACACTTGGGGCTAAACAGAGCTGAGAGAGAAAATAAACCTCCCCTCAGAGAGTATCAAACTTGCTCTACTTTGCATTGAAGGTTCTTCCTGTTTTCTTCTCTGGCTAACCCTATTAACAGCTTTTGGTAAATCTCTGCTTTAATTGTTTAAAAAAAAAAAAAAAAAAAAAAGCCTACCTTTGTAAAAGTTTCCTTCCTTATCCCTCGCTGTTGAGCCAGAAAAGTCAGAAGCAGACACAGTCCCTAAAGAACACTAAGGAAGAGCCGACACTTACCCTCCTGCACTGATGATATGCGAGTTTGCCAGCACAAAGTGACAGACGTCCTCATCATGCCCAGCGAAGACTCTGAAGGGTCGACGGTTCAAGCTGGCACCATCTGGGCGGAACTGGTAGGCCAGGATGAAATTAGCCTGAGATATGTACAGAGAAGCATCCTCCAGCTGCATCCAAGGCATCTGACTGCAGAGAAGGACCAAAAAACAAACAAACATGTAAAACTGCTGCCTGCACTTCTCATAGATAAGTTGAGGAGTCAGGGAAGTCAAAAGGAAATTTCCAGCCAGGTAAAGTGACCTCTGCATTGTAGCTAAGTCCAACTGGTAAGTTTCAAGGTTCCAAGATTCTGCCATATACTCCTTGCTCAACAGATCAGTTCAGGTGTGATAGAGAAAGGTAAGTTTTAGGAAACCCCATTCCCTTGTTATTGGAGCAAAGCAACATTTATAAGTGAAAAGAATCCAGCCATTTAGAAAGTATGAAAATCTGCTCAAGAGATGCCTTGATCCTCCCAGGGATGTTGACATTTCTGTAGTGGAGGGCAAATGTGGTGATATAGAATAACTCCAAAGCATCATGCTACACAGCTCAGGGGCTACAAAGAACTCAGCTCTCATAGCAACTGATGAGACATCCAGAGAAAGTTCTAGATCCTCTCTCCAATCTCCAAGAGAAAGAAAGCTTAAAAACCACCAGCCATGGGGCTGGAGAGATGGCACAGAGGTTAAGAGCACTGCCTGATCTTCTGGAGGTCCTGAGTTCAATTCCCAGCAACCACATGGTGGTTCACAACCATCTGTAATGAGATCTGGTACCCTCTTCTGTATATATAACAAATAAAAAATAAAAATAAAAATAAAAAAACACCTCACCAGCCAATCCCATGGCATGGGACTAAAGCCTTAAGAAAAAAGATTTGCTGCAAATAGTGGCATACACCTGTAATTCCCAGGAGGAGCAGGAGTTCAAGGCCATCTTTAGATGCATATGTAGGTCAAGGCCATCAGAGGCTACATCATGGGCTATCTCAAAAAAAAAAAAAAAAAAAAAAACCAAGGGGGTGTGTGAAAAAAGTAGAGAAGAAGATAGGGAAGAGGAGGGAAGAGAAGAAGAGGGGAGGGAGGGGTACTCTACAAGACAACTAGGTTCTCTAGTGGGGACTAAGTCCCTTCCCTGAAACACACATCCCACCTGTGCCAATCCTACCCAACAGTCCTGGAGTTACCAGGTCTCAAAAAATCAAAGGGAAAGCTGACTCATCCCCATGGACAGACTCCATCGCCCACTGCCAAGCCTGTCTGAGCAAACCGGGCTGTGTTTCTTTCCCAGTCTCCTTAAAACAAGCGTCATGGGAATGTGGAAAAGTTCTGCAAATTGACTTGCCGGACCATTAAATGCAGCTTGGACTTTGTAGTAACTGAGTTTCTGCTGATGAAGTTTTTACAAGTGTGTGCATATATTATATAGAACATGTGTAAAGTGTATGTATATGTCTGCATTCTTATTATTCACATTCCTCTTCAACATCTTTTTCACAATTATGTAGCATATTCAAATGGGCAGCAAACAGAGGGGGCTGGAATTCATGTACTTACAACCAGGTGGTGAACAGACATTTACCTAGGACAAGAAACCAGGTTCATGCCAGGTGAACAGTGAAAAATCCTGGGGCAACCTGGTAACTGTTATGTGTTTATTTGCCAGACTGCCTTAAATTAATGCTCTAACTGACAACACCAGGAACAAAAACATGATAGAGAAGTTAGTCTTTGATGTTAAAGGCACAGATGACGGGGGTATGACGGCAGTGTGATCCTGCACTAAGGAGGCTGAAGTACAGGATGGCAAGCTCAAGGTCAACCTGGGCTACAAAGGAGATCCTGCTTTTTAAGAAAACCACAGCCAGATAAAGGTGGGAATTGGAAGGTAAAGCCTTTCATCATAAAAATCCATCTTTCTCTTTCATACCTTTTCCACATTCCCATGACGCTTGTTTTGCCTTCTACTAAATGAGAAGCAATGGAACTAGAAGTGGGGTGCAGCTGTGAAGCTCCTGCCAAACATGGACTAGGCCCTGGTTTTGAGCCCAGCATCATGACCACCACCCCCGCACCCCGCCCAAAAAAAACTCAATGAAGAAGAGTTTAACAGAACCAAAGAAGAGAATTAACTCCCTAGAGAGAAGATTTTAAAAATAACAACTGTAACTAGGAGGACACAGTGGCTCATGCCTATTAATCCCAGCACTCAGGAGGCTCGGAGTTCAAGGCCAGCCTGGTCTACAGAGTTAGTTCCAGGACAGCCAGGACTACACGGAGAGACCCTATCTCAAAAAAACAAAAACAAACTAACAAAAAATTTAGACACATAAAATAAAAACAAATAAATCTTTTTAAAAAAGAAAATCAAGAAGCTACTTACCTACATCTCCACTTCAGCAGGATCCCCTCTCGGCAGCGCCCCAGTCTCCAGTTCTGAGACACCTTCACTCGGTCCTTTACTGGAACGCTGGTCATCCTAGGTCCAAACAGAACAAAGACCTCAATCACTATAACTCACTGCTAGTGAGAGAAGGCTCTATGACTTACTGAGTCAGGTCTTGGGAACATCCAGAATAGAACCAAATATAGGTTAAAGGGATTATGGAATCAGAAGTAATAACTCCTATCTCCATACTTGCTGGTCAAGAAACCCAAGCAGAAGAGTCTATCCTTTAAACTACTACATGTGTCTATGGTAATGTCAAAACAATCTAGTGAAAACACGCAAAAAGTGCTAGAGCCAATGAGACAGCTCCACGGGTAAAAAGCACTTGCCACAAAAGCCATCTAACTTGAGTTTGACCCCTGTAGTAAAGAAAGACAACTGACTCCCAAAAGCTGTTCTCTGACCTCCACACAGCATGTATGCACCTGCCCACACTCATACTGTAGGGACACTCACACGCACACACACACACACACACACACACACACACACACGCACGCACGCACACACGCACGCACGCGCACACACACACACACACACACGCGCACACACACACGCACGCGCGCGCACACACACACACACACACGCACACGCACACACGCGCGCACACACACACACACACACACACACACACACACACACACACACGCACACACTAAAAACAGTATAGGAGCCCGACATACTGCCTATCCACTAAGGGTGACATAATAATAAATCTTTTTTTTTTAAATTTTCAAGTACTGAAACTCCTAGATATCCATATAAAAAAGATGAAACCTGCCTTACTCCTACCTCACACCAAACAGGAAAAGCTTATATCTAATAAACCTAAACACAAAATCTAAAATGTAAAGCTATTAGGATAAACTATATAGCCGCATCTATTTGGGGAAAATGACATCTATTTATCTGGCGGTGATGTGGGGGTAGGCAAAGTTTTCTTAGGACACAGCAAAAACATAAAAGAAAAACCTAATAAATTTGACTCATCAAAATTAAAAACTATGCCATCAAAATGAAGAACATAACAAGAAATGAAGAAATATTTCTCTCTTCATGCTTAAGCTAGCCTTGATTCAGTCTCCCTCGGCCCCAAGTGATGGGATTACAGGCAAGTACCACCATGCTTAGCCTCTATGTTCATACATTTTTAAAGGACCAATAAGGAAGTTTTCTATTTGATGATGGGAGAGAGAAAAATGGCACAGCCATTGTAGCAAAGTGTCTGGCAGGGGGTTACTTTATGTTTTTATGAATATGAGTGGTCTTGCCTGCATGCATATATGTGTACCGTGTTCATATCTGGTGCCTGAAAAGACCAAAGGGAACATGAGATCCCCGGAACTGGAGTTATGAACAGCTGTAAGCCACCATGTGGGTGCTGGGAACCAATGTTTAGTGTACAATTCTTTTCCATGTTTTAAACTTCTCATTTAAAAATGGTGACTGAGTAATAGATATTTGGATGAAGAGGGTAAGGGCAGTAAGAGACGGGGGTACACACCATCAGAAAGGGTGGCATAGCTTGGGGTACGAAGACAGAGAAGAGTACATTTTTAGCCAGAATTTTGAAATGAAATCATGGGCAAGAATCTGAAAGTCCCACTTTAGGTGCCTGTCTATCTATGTCTCTATGGCTTCAAACACTTGACCACATAAGGTGCACTGCTTAGAATACACAGTGGTGACTAATGGATCTGCCTAGGAATTCACTGACCAAGGGAGAGACCCATTTCTCTCTGCTTTTACTTACACTTCACAGGTACCACCCATTACTAAAAGGCAGCCAACAAAAGTCTCCGTTTCCAGAGCCAACCAACACACATTGAAAAGACAGCTTGGGCAAGCAGAAAGATGTCTAATCCATCTCAAACTCTGGCCTTACTTATTTGTACAGAATAATCCTTCTGATCTGTAAAGTCATGAATGCATAGGACTAAATTTTAAAAAACACAGATCATAGCATAGAAGGTTAACAGTATGAAAATGAGTCCTCTAATCCTCATCAAGGATCCCTTGTTCCATTTGCCTTTCACTCAGCTTCCTCTAGATTAATATCTTATTTAATCATGAGATATTTGTGCTTTTATATAGTTCCCTATTCTTCTATAATGTAATACTTAAAAAAAAAAGAAAAAATGTCCCTTAAAGTTCTAGGCACTTGGACACAGTGCAGTGTGACATAAGGCGAGGGGTAGCTCAGCTGTAGAATATATGTGCATTTGAAAGGCTCTGGGTTTAATCCTTAGTACAAATAAAAGATAAAAATAAATGATACTGTTAACAAAACTGAACATGTACTGATAAAGCAAAAGAAAAAAAAAACTAATTTAGATGTCCATTTCATACTACTATAATATAGTAAATTTATTAAAAAAAAAAAAGGAAGTTGAGTTGGACATGGTAACATAAGCCTATGATTAAGCCTATGATCTTAACACTCAAAAGGCTGAGGCAGGAGGATTTATTGTGAGTTCAAAGGTGGCCTGGATCACATAGTGTGTTCCAGGTCAGTCACACCTAAATGCAAGATCTTGTTTCATCTCCAAAAAAAGGGGGGGGGGGCTAGACATTTAAGATAGTTTAGGCAGAAGAAAATGAAATATACTCATACTCCAAAGAAAAGCAGAAACAAAATGTATAAATTATAAAGTGTGTAAGTTGATTCTATTAATCTTGAAATGCTAACGGGGGGGGGGGGAATTCAAAGGTAAACAACAGAAATTAACATTGTAAATACAAAGTTCTCTCATCTCTACAACTTTTAGGGAGCTGATAAAAATCTACCAAAACACCCATCTCTAGTATCCAGCCATCCATGTCCCACACAGCCTAAGAACAGTCAAGTGGGATTCACACAAAGAAACACTGAGAAAAGCATTCCTGAATACTAGTTTACAGAAACATACCTTAAAACAATTATTAAATACTGCCTCACATCTATTAAGTGGGAAAACCTGACAAGACTTTGACTTTATAAGCACTTGGGTTTGATTACACATTGCTGGTACTGTGTTCTGATCTCAAATTTCCACTATGAGCATTGTATTACAAACAAATAACTCAAATGAAAAATACATTTTACAATGTCTGAGCTGGAAACAGCCTAAATGTTTGTCTGGGGGGGGGGGGGGGGAAGAGCACTCTAACACCATGGAACAGACCATATACAACCACTAGAAACAAGTGTGTGAAGGATCCAAAGGAAGAAACAGCTGTTGTACAATACACAGTGACAACTGTAAGACTAAGTAAAAATTACCATATAAAACTAAGTTTCCATAAATAACAAATCGGAAGATGTATATTAATGGTGCTTTAGCATGTAAACAAGTTTGGTTTGGTTTGGTTTTTCAAGACAGGGTTTCTCTGTGTAGCTTTGGAGCCTGTACTGGAACTTGCTCTGTAGACCAGGCTGGCCTCGAATTCATCGAGATCTGCCTACCTCTGCCTCCTGAGTGCTAGGATTAAAGGCGTGCGCCACTATCCACTCAAAGGGAGAGAGTAGAACCAGGCAGAAGAAAAGTGCCTAAGAAGACAGAGGCTGGTGTGCCTTGGAAAACTATGAAGGCCACTGGCTAACCATTTCTCCAGTTACTGATATAAAGTGAGGGCGCTCCTCTCAAAGAACACCATCAGTGCCCTATAAGTAAATCTCCCCGTGGCTGTTAAAGCAAGGAGACATCTCTAACATGGACCATGGGCCTGACTGAATCCCTGGGTGCATCAACTATTTTAAACAAAAACAACACAACAGCCAGGCAGTGGTGGCAGACACCTTTATCTCAAAAAACCCAAAAATAAAACAAAACAACAAAAAAATACAACACGCACCCACTGTAAGCTACCTGGCCCCTTAAAATCTTGGCAAGTGAGTCCAAAGGAGCAGAAATAATCAAGGTCATAATCTTTGCGGTTGATATATTGTGTACTCTAATAAACTTATCTGGGGATCAGAGAACAGAGCAGCCACTAGATTAGACATAGAGGCCAGAAAATGGTGGCACACAGGCCTTTAATCCTATCACTTGGGAGGCAGAGATCCATCTGGATCTCTTTGAGTTCAAGGCCACACTGGGAACAGAGCCGGAGTGGTGGCACATGCCTTTAATCCCAGCACTTGAGATCTCATGTCTTGCTTGGAAAGGACACATGCCTTTAATCCCAGGAAGTGATGACAGGAAGCAGAAAGGTATATAAGGTGTGAGGACCAGGAACTAGAGGCTGTTAAGCAGTTCAGCTGAGATCCATTCCAGTGAGAACTCAGTCTGAGGAGTTCGAGAGGTGAGGATGCTGTGGTTTGTTCTGTTTCTCTGATCTTTCAGGTTAAACTCCAATGCCTGACTGCAGGGGGGCGGTTAATTAATAAGACCATTTAGCAACTCATCTTACAGACCTTTTATTTCCCATCTCCAATCTCACACTCCCAAATAAACTAACCTGGTCTGAAGAATAATGGCTGGAGGGAGACGTGTGTGTTTATGTGTAAGTATGTGTGTGTGAATGTGCATGTATGTGTGCTGAGTATGTATGTGTGTGTGTAGGATCCGAAGTCTTAAGAATCTCCAGGATCAGAGAATTCCCAGAGCACTGATCCCTTTCCTCCTCACCCACCTCAAGCACTGCCTACTGAAGTAACAGGTATGGCTGCTCTTTCGGAACTTGGGGAGAAGGAACAAGTGTGGAACAAGACCACCCACAGGCACTGAGCCAATGAGAGAGACACAGGCTCTGTAAAGTGAAGTTTGGGCACTTGGGTTTGACCCTAGCACCACCTCCTCTTCTCCTTGACTTCTCCCTCTCCGGAAAGCAGATCTTCCCCACAATGCCCGTATACACCAGTTCTACCCATTCTAAGAGTGCAAGCAGCTCAGTGAGAAACTTGTGGTCTCCCTCTGGACTTTCATCCAATAGCAGGTAGCTATAATTAAGGTTCCGAAAAGCTCTATGAAATATTGTTAAATCATGTTAAATTTGCTGCAACCATAATTTAGGGTGAAGTAAATTGGCAGGAAACATGTCAACATCACAAAACCATGCACAGGACAGTGTGGAGCTGATAAGTATGCCCTATATCTTCTTCCAGAGGTCCCCTAATGCCAACCCCCTTTATACATCTCACACCCATGTTCCACACTATGGGACTGCAGCAAGCTGCTCTTCCACACTTAACCCTGTGCTTGATACCACAGCTCCTTACACCATGTGCTGCAACCCAGTGTGCAAATCAATGTGGGAGTCATGAAAAATTCCCTAACAGTAAAAGGCTTCTAAATGGGAAACAAACAAAAATTAATCCAAAGTCAAATGCATGATGACTCAGGAGTGATTCTGATAGTTGGTCCATGTTGCATTGTGTGACTTCACTGCAGCCTTGGTCTGAATACAGCATGTGCTCTCTGTACTGTGCATGCCTTCATGTCACAGCAGCAATACCAACCACTGCTGCCCGAAGCATCTCGGCTCAAACCGAAGACTACTGTATGTTATGAACTGCAGTATTTTTGCTGTATATACAAATTTTTCTGCTCTTACAGAAACATAATAGTTTAAATATAGAAAATAAGAACAAAATATTTTTCTACCATCATTCCTCAGTATGTAAGTATCTTTGGATCGCATTGTATTAGAATACTTGACTTGAAAATTTGCTGTTTGAATTGCCAACTTGAGTTTCTTTTTTTTCTTTTTTTCTTTTTTCTTTTCTTTTCTTTTGGTTTTTCAAGATAAGGTTTCACTGTGTAGCCCTGGCTGTCCTGGAACTTGCTTTGTAGACCAGGCTGGCCTCGAACTCAGAGATCTGCCTGCTTCCACCTCTTGGGTGCTGGGATTAAAGACATGTACCACCACTGCCTGGCAAGTTTCATTAAAAAAACAAAACAAAACAAAACATTAAATGGGAGATGATGCCTTAGTTGGCAAAATTCTTGACACACAAGCATGAGGACCTGAGTTCAGATCTCCAGACCCAGGCTTGGGGATTTAGCTCAGTGGTAGAGCGCTTGCCTAGCAAGCACAAGGCCCTGGGTTCGGTCCTCAGCTCTGGGAAAAAAAAAAAAAAAAAAAAAGACAAAATAACAGATCTCCAGACCCATATAGGAGCAGCATGGTTAAGTATCCTTACCGCCAGCACAAGGGTGGGGTGGTTCAGCAGGTAAATTATTTGCTGTACAAACTCAAGAATTAAGTTCAGGCTCCCTAGAACCCACATAAAACCCTGGCCAGGGCTTTAACTGAGATAGGTGGATCCCAGGGGCTTAAGGGACTAGGTTCAGGGGAAGATCCTCCCCCAAAAACAGGGTGAAGAGAGAGAAAAGAAGTAGCCAATGTTGACCTCTGGCCTCCATATGCACACTGGGTACACCTACACTCACATACATATCCACATACACACAAAAATGCACTCACACATGCATGTATACACATCCACATGAATACATATACACAATCATCAAATGAATTCTAGCTTGGGACAATGGTAGAATTTCCAATAATTTCTGAAATGGTCCTAAATATATTTTTGCCATTTTGTATTACAAACTGATGCAAACAGATGACACTCAGCTTGGAAAACACTAAAGATGCTCTACATGCCACAGCATCAAATATTCAGGCCCCACCTGATTCTTTCTGCAAAATCCATCTCATTATTATGTATTTTGTGTTCAATAAATGAGAGTCATATATTACAAAGAATTGTTTTAGAGTACGTTTCATTATGACTTAATAGCAATGAACTTTTTATTTATATACCTATTTTATATGCTTTTAATATAAACCCAGGGTTATATATTAACAGGCAAAAGGGGATCATGAGTAGAAAAATAATTTAAGAAGCACCCCCATCTGGATCGCCAGCACCAGCAGCTTACCTCTGTCCTTGGCAATGCTTGCATCTCTTCAAGAGTCTAGTCAAATTCACTACCACCCTTCCCACCAGGCTGGGTAGGTAAACCAGGCTAGCCTTGAACTCACAGAGATCCACCTACTTCTCTTTACCCATCCCTCCACCTTCCCATGCTAAAATTCAAAGTTTGTGCCACCATGCCCAGCCCATCTTGCCTTTTCAGCTCTCACTGGCCTGGGTCTCACTGAGCAGGTTACGCTGGCTGAGCCTGATTTCTCCTCCCCAGCCTAAATGACATAGCAAGACCCTATCTCAAAACAGAAGGAAGGAAGGAAGGAAAGAAGGAAAGAAGGGAGGGAGGGAGGGAGGGAGGGAGGGAGGAACCTTTTTTTTTTTTTTTTTTTTTTAATTTAAAGAGTTCTCAAAAGTATGGTTCTCCCTTTGGAAAGTCTCACTTCCAACACCTGTAAGTCCAAGAGCTCATCCTGGGGTTGGGGAGAGCAGCAATTAAGAGCACTTGTTCTTGGTGGGCAGTGGTGGTGCATGCCTTTAATCCCAGCACTCGGACAGTCACCAAAACTACACGGAGAAACCCTGTCTCGAAAA
This sequence comes from Onychomys torridus, assembly GCF_903995425.1. Taxonomy (NCBI): domain Eukaryota; kingdom Metazoa; phylum Chordata; class Mammalia; order Rodentia; family Cricetidae; genus Onychomys; species Onychomys torridus. The sequence goes on from NC_050443.1 coordinate 164,152,960, forward strand.
ACCAAAAAAAAAAAAAGGACTTGTTCTTGCAGAGGACACAGGTTCAGTTCCCAACACCCACATGGTGACTCACAACTGTCCCTAACTTCAGTTCCAGGGGATCTGACACCTCTTCCTCTCTCTGCAGGTACCAGTCATGGATGTAGTATACATACATAAATGCAAGCAAAACATTCCTACACATAAAGAATAAATCTAAAACGTATTTTAAGCTCTTCCTAGCAATACATACGTAATATACAACATCTTTTTTACCATATAAACTGTTAAATGATTTTTTTATTTTAAATATATTTATTTATTAAAATTTTTTTCATTTTACATACCAACCCCAGTTACCCCTCCCTCCTCTTCTCCCACCTCCTCACCTCCCTCCCACTCTGCCCCCATCCACTCCTCAGAGTGGGTAAGGCCTCCCATGGTAGTCAACAAAGTCTGGCACACCAAGTTGAAGGAGAGCCTAGCCCCTCCCCATTGTATCAAGGCTGAGCAAGGTATCCCACCGCAGGGAATGGGCTCCAAAAAGCCAGTTCATGCACCTGGGATAAGTCCTGGTCCTGCTGCCAGGGACCCCAAAAACAGATCAAGCCACACAACTGTCATCCACATTCAGCGTGCCTAGTTCGGTCCCATGCAGTTTCCTGGGCTGTCAGTCCAGAGTCAGTGAGCTCCAACTAGCACTGGTCAGCTGTCTCTGAATATACAACATCTTTAAGAATTTAACATGAGGCCTGGCAGTAGTGGTACACATCTTTAATACCACCACTTGGGCTGAAGCAAGCAGATCTCTGTGAGTTCAAGGCCAGCTTGGTCTACAGAGTAGGTTCCAGGACAGCCAGGGCTATTATACAGAGAAACCCTGTCTTGGAGGAAAAAAAAAAAAAAGACAAAAGAAAAAGAAAAAAGAATTCAACATAAATATCCAAATTCTATGCTAAAGTCAAAGCCATCCACAGCAGTTTCAGGAGCACTGGACCTAACCCCTTTCCTTCACTGTGTAAGCTTAGAATGTGAGCCACGCTCACATCTGTCTCTTCTGTCATTGGTCAGTTTCTGTAACCTGCAAGGCACCTGTCCAGTGTGTGCTCAGCAAAATGGTAACAGACATTAAGCAGGAAAAAAGTTTTTATGTTCAAAATATATTGGACAAGGGAGGATAAAACAAAATTAAGCCGGTTCCTCTATTATAGGACTTCTCAATGCCTTTAATTTACCAATGGGCATTGTGATCCCCAAGAGGGGGTGTGGCGCAGAGCATTTCCCACATTCATTTGATTACAGAATTAGTTTTCCATGGCTCCTACAATGCAACTTTCAGGAAGGCTGATCTAGCATTTTTTCTGAGAATAACCAACAGTAAAGAGAAGCTGCCATTTGTGTGTGTGTGTGTGCGGACAAGCCTCCCCTCTGAGTCATGAATTAGACACAGGCTGACTTAGAGTGATACTTTGTTCTTTTGCCTTCTTTTCCCTGGACTCCCCGTCTGAAATGTGAGGAATAATTACACCACTCTGCTTCCCAGGGTTACTTTTTTATTGTTTTTAATCTTAAAACTGTGTTCCATATTAATCACTCAAAGTACCCAGACTTTAAATCCCTAGTGTCCCACTAGCCTGGACAAAAGGATGGAGAGAGCGTGAACCATACATACAGCACCAGCCAGTTTCCCATCTCTCCCCACGCCGTTCACTCCCACAGCACACTGTCCTGAGCACACACCACTGACGTCTGAATCTCCTGATGCATCTTTTCAGTACAGACTTTCTGAAGGAAACCCAAGAACTAGGAGGTCAGTTGAGCTAGAACTACAAGAAAGAAAAAGTACTGAAAACTATTTCCTTTTTTCTAAAGAAAGGAACTCATTAAGTTTGTGAACAGGGGAATACACTGTCCTTTCAGTAAAACTGCTCTCCAGGAAAACTAGTATCTCAACGTACTTACTATAAAACACTTGAATTTCCCCGGCCCATCACCTGCCACCCTATCCCCACCCCACCCCCAAACCCCACAGATTGTGGATTTCCTCTCATTCTTGGCAGAGTTACTAGAAGAAACATAATACCCCCTTCGGACTGCTCCCAACAGCTGCTGGAACAAGAAGGGGGAGTTCGGGATAGCCCTCCAAAGAGGCCTCTAAAAATGACTCTTCCCTTTCCAAACCACGAGCCAATGATCACGACTTCTCTCTCCCTGACCCCTTAAAGCAAAGGGAAGAGCTGCCAAGTGGCTCAGGGAATAAGGACACTTGCCACCAAACCCGACAACCTGAGTTCAATCCTTGGAACCCGTGCGGTAGAGGGAGAAAACCATAGGTTGTAAACCATAGGTGTCCTCTGAACTCGGCAGGTGCTCATGGGACGCACACCCACACACATATATACAAATAAATAACTTTTAAAATCTGTTCAAGTAAAGGAACCACAAAGGCAACAGTGTTTCCTTCCCAAAATGCCCACCTCCAACTCACCTGCTCTCTATTTGGCTTAAAGTGAACCTTGCCTCAGTAGGCAACATTCCTGCTTCCCTAACCTGTATTTCCGAAACAGCGCCTTACTACTTGACAGGTCCAGTATTTTTCATGTTTATTTAATCAAAAAAATTTAATTACATTTAGTGGGGGAGAGGGGCTGGGGAAGAGAGGGAAAGAGAGAATGTGTGTGGCTGCACATTGCCATGGTATACATGTAGAGGTCAGAGAACAACTCATGTGAGTTGGTTCTTCTACCATATGGGTTCCAGAGTCTCAAACTCAGGCCATTAGACCCGAGAGCAAGCATCTTCATCCACCGAGCCATCTCAGGGGCCCCAACCCACCAATTCTTTTTCTTTTCTTTTTCTTTTTCTTTGGTTTTTTTTTTTTTTTGGGGGGGGGGGGGCTTTTTGAGACAAGATCTCTGGCTGTCCTGGAACTCCCTATGTACACCAGGCTGGCCTCAAACTCACAAAGGTCCATCTACCTGCCTCTGTCTCCCAAGTGCTGGGATTGAAGGCATGTACCTAGCAAATCCACCAATTTCTACATTACATTTCTTATCAAACTCCAATTTAATATACTCCCATTATTACTGGCCATCTGTTCCCAGTCCATATATCTAATTCCCTTCAGGTCAAGAGATTTAAAAAGCAAAAATGTAGGACTTAATTCAGCAGGGACTCCTCTCTGCTGGTGACATCACATACTAATGCTCTATCAGGAAAGCCCCATTACCAAGCAACAGAGAGACATTCAGGGAGCCTTTAGGATTTCAGCTGAGACCACCAACAGAGTTCGTGAATGTCAACTGGGGGCAGAGGCAATATCTCTCTTCACCACGGAGAAGCTGAACAGAACCTCCAACATCATTCCCCAAAGGTGATGGCTGGGGCTGAGTGAAGACCGTGAAAACCGTACAAGAACTGAGTGAGAAAATATCATGTAAAGAATGATCTGGAGAAGGGGCAGGAGAGGGCGGAGGGTGAACTAGCTGACCCCACATGTCTTTCCCATCTCTGACTCCTATGATTCTTTGACCTCCAATTTGGGGCTGTGAACAAGGACTGGAAAGTCAACAGACATGGCGATGTTTTGAAAGGCCCAGCAGCCTGCTCTTGTCATTTAGTGGCCGTCACGTGTATTTTAAGGTGTCTCCAAGCCCCATCTTCATTTCGCAGCTGTTACCTTTCTCAGCGGTCTGAGCGCGTGTCAAATACCAGAAAAGAGAGAGAGCAGGGAAGAATGTGTGGGCAGTTAACTGTAGGCTAACAAGGGCAGGCAGGGCCCATTGGGTGGCCTGTTCTTCCAGGGAGGGCGATGTGGACAGTCTGAGGAAAATGAAGACCTGACTCAGCTGAGCCAAGGCAGCCAACCCTCCAACAAGGGGTCAATTCTTTTTCCAGATAGCCTCCTTCTCAGTTGGACCAGTGCTCCCGGAGCAGGGGTTCATGTGGGCATTTTTCACTGGGACTGCCATCTTGCCTCTGTGGCGTTCTGCTCAAAGCCCATTGACCCCACCAAGACTGCAGAACAGGCTGACCCCTTCGAGGTGAACCTCTTTTCCACTTCATCTGACAGGGTACACCAGAGGAAGTTTCTCAACAACCAGTTTCTGTAGATAAGGGTAGAGGAGTCAATTTTTCCTCTGAAACTCATAATCCATTTTCTCCCTTTATTCTTTCTCATGTTAATTTTCAAGATTTTCCAGAACCTGCCTCAAAGAAAGTCACCTTGAATTTCTCCATGTTCCATGGTTAGGAGTCTGGACCAGAAACTAATCCAACACCAAGGTCAACCCAGAGTTAAGGGTAAGACTTCATACAAAGAAAATTCTTTTCTGTGTCAAGAACTAAAACTAACCATTTAAAAACCTGTTTTCCTCAGTAATTCTACCACCCCCTGGACTTCAGAAGCTCAACCCAAACTTTACTCGATGAAGGATCTAGATTTCCAAATGAACTCACTGCAGACTGTGGAGTCTGGTTTTCTCTAGGATTCTGCCTCGAATGTTAGTGAAGTCACCCTATGGTTCAAAGGCCAGGTGACTAGGAAAGGCAGGGAGTACTTCATCCCTGCAGCCTTGGAGCCTCTCTTCCAGTCTGCATCTGAAGGTAGGCCTGCACCAGACCATTTCCTGCTTCTGCAGGTGTATTTACTGTGAGCATGTAAACTGAACCCTCCTTTTATTAACCCAGAAACCATTAAAAAAAAAAAAAAAAAGGCCTGGGGCTGGAGAGATGGCTCAGTGGTTAAGAGAGCATACAACTCTTACAGAAGACCTGACTCCAGTCCCAGCACCCTCTGGCACCAGGGATTCAATGTCTCTGACCTCCCTAGGCACCTACATTCATGTGCGTGCACACACACCATATTTTAAAACAATTAAAAAATTTTAAAGGCCTTTCTAAATCAACTAAGATAACAGCCCTACAGGAAACCTCTGAGCAGTAAGGAGAGGCTGACTCCTCACAGGTAAGGGATAAGAAGAAAGCCTGGGATACTTTTGAGTTGCTAATTGTTTCCTAAAAATCACAGTTTAGGCCTTAAAGACCAGTCAGCAACGCCCTCTCCATTCAGTTAGGAAAGGAAACTTCATGCTTTTTTTTTTTTCTGGGGCGGGGGGGGGGGTAGCTCTTAGGTGCAATCATTTTAAAACAAACAAACACACTCTGCTTATCTGTGTCTATCTCACCACTCTGGATGTTAATCATCACTGAAATAGATACCCTCGTCCTCCAGCCTCAAAGAGCTCCAAGGCTGCAGGACCGTCAAAGGAATGAGCCTGCATGCCAGGGCAAACACCTCAGAAGCTCTAGCTTCTCCTGAAACCCCTATTGTTAATTCCAGGCAATCTATCCCAGGCTAATGTAAGCACAGCCAAGTAACTGTCCATAAGATCCTTAAAAGGAATTCCCACCTGAAAATATGAAACACTGCAATAAAGAAGGGGTCAAGTAAGCTTTCTTGACCATAGAGATTGCAAGTATTATGTAAACTTTGGTTTCTATGCAGAGTGCCCTTTCTTTGCTCCTCCTAACGATCTATCAGAATTTAGAGACGGCCCTTCTGTTCCTCCCCAGCAGTGTGCTTTTGCACACGGCAGGCATCACATATGAACAGAGCTTGAGTCTACTGCTCTGTTCTTACACACTGAACTGGGTTAGTGCCCACACCATTCTTCACTCACAAGAGCTCTGTGTGAAACACTGCCTTGAGTTCTTCTCTTATAACCAAGATATTTCTATCCCCTAGGCTTCACAAAGCTTTCAAATAAAACTTATTTGAAATCAGATGACTAATTCAAACTACTTTTTGTTTCCTAAAAAAAAGGGAGGGAGGGAAAAAAAAAGAAGCCCACTTAGGATACTTCTTAGTGTTTACTGGGCAAGAAGCCTACAGGGAAGCAAATTATTTGTTTGTGGTTTTTAAGTGGCTCAAATGCCTTCAAGCACAAGAATAAGACCATTAACAAATGACAAGGAACCCAAGCAGTTCATCTTACTCAACAAAGCTATGATCAGTTAGGAACAGCTAAACTGAACAGGGCTTGCCCTGGGCCGGAAGGTCAGCAGTTAGTGTTTCTAAAACTCAGAAGGCCCTTCAGCAGCAAGTGCGGTCCCTAAGCCCACAGGTTCTGCTGTCCTGCTTGTGAAAACATTCAGGACAGGTGAGAGAACCTGGATGTTGTATGTGTGTTTGTGTGTGTTTCCTATCATTAAGCAGCACTTCCACATCAAACCTTGTCCACTTCTGACATATGCAGATACAGGGAGGCAAGCCAATAAAAACAGCTTAGGAAAGGCCCCATTTTACTGAGCAATACCATTCCTAGTCTTTAAGGAGATAAAACTCAAAGCCAGTGAGGTTATATGTCTTCTGAGAAAGTCAAAGTTTTGTACTGTGCTTATAAAGACATACTTGCTTATCCAGTCTGCAGTGAATTAGTCCAAAGCATGAATAACAGCTCACGCTATGCAGGGAGCTATGTTCTGCACTTAGGGAACAGGCACTCTGATGCTCTGAGTGAATTGGGGCACATACCTTATCTCTTCAGGGATGACAACTACCTCTCCTGGTGGTTTATTAAGTCTTTGCAGCTGTCCAGAAGCAGGTCACACTGGTAAATGCTCTCCACCTGCTATAACAGGCATAATTTCTCCCTCTCAACCAAAAACAGAGCAGTGACCCTGCTCTTTATTAAGTGCCACAGCAAAACAACCTCTCTTCATGCTAGGACACATACACACAAAATTAAAATGCACATATCTAATAATAGTAAAGCCATAATAAATATCATTTGGCAAACCCTAAGCACTTTTTACTATAAATTCATTTTCATTTTGTTATCATTCTCAGTTCCTCTCTTTTAGAACATCAGAAAGGGAAATAAAAATAAACATCGACTCATTCGTTCTCCAGAGTAAGAGAAAGCCAAACTTTGCTTTAGTTAGCTTGAATGCCAGACATTTTGGACAACTTCTATTATAGGCCAAGATTCCTTCAACAAGTTACTCTGTCAGAGTACATGATATATATGAAAGAAAATGTCTTTCTGAAATCCAGAACTATATACAATGAACATATGCCAATAAGGAGAGAAAGAGAGAGAGAGAGAGAGAGAGAGAGAGGAAGAAGAAGAGGAGGAGGAGGAAGAAGAAAAGTACATAAAATGTTACAAGTAAACTTTACTACAGATTACTGGAGATTGAAATACATATAATTCTGATTCTTTTCCTTTTGGCTTAAAAAAGTTATTCAGATTTTAAAGGGGGGAGGATACTTGTGTTTACAGGTGATAAGACTGTGCACACAACTAAAATCCTAAGGAACCATGATCACCAACAAACTGTTCTAGAATAGAATGAATCAAACAAGACAATCGGGTGGAAAACTTACTCAAGTATAACACTACATTAGCAGGCAGGAGAAAAGAGTGCACTTTCAGCAAACACAAACCCATGAAACACAAACACACAGGAACAAACCAGTAATAAATGATAAATAAAAATTAGATGTTAAAGCACAAGAGTCCTTGAAAAGGCACAGAATGGTTTTGGTCATGAACTGAGTATCAGTGGAGCAGTAACATTGCCATTCCAACCCAGCAAGTATAATGTAACCCTAGCAGACACTACACTCCATCATGGAGCAACACGTGTAAAATGTTATGGAAATGGGAAGATACACCAGTAGAAGAAAGCGAGAGTTCAGATATAAATTGAATACACACACCTGTGTGTGTGTGTGTGTGTGTGTGTGTGTGTGTACACTTAGTATACAGCAATGTAAGCTTCCCATTGTGAAAGAGCTTAACAACCAGTGTAGCAATAACTAAGCAGCTAATTAGAGAAAAATGGAGTAAAAGAATTTCTCTCCTTGCACCAAAACAAGTGTTACTGATGAAAATGTCATTTTAAAAAATAAGAAAATCAAGGGTTGGGGATTTAGCTCAGTGGTAGAGCGCTTGCCTAGCAAGCAAAAGGCCCTGGGTTCGATCCTCAGCTCCAAAAAAAAAGAAAGAAAGAAAGAAAATCAGCTGGCAATCAAATTTGTCAGCTCTGTGGAAGAATTTGAAATTTCTCAGGTTAAGGGGGAGGAGAAAAAAATTACAAGATTGGCAGATTCTTATGAAGTATAAAAATTCTAATAAAAACAATAGAATAAAAAATTGGAAAATATTTATCAAAGATGACAGACTAGAGCCAAACATTTATGACCCAGAAAAATTCCAATTTTATAACAAAAACACCAAGACCCCAGTAACACAGAGTAGAAAGAGACAATCTCACAGGTGAAACAGACACATAGCAAAATATTTATCCTGGCCAGTGATGAGAGAGACACAAAGTAACACAGCTTTGGGTACTCTTCACTCAGCCACTGAAGTTGCAAAGGTTTGGGGGTTTTGTTTTTGTTAATTCTCACATCAAATTGGTTCACTCATTCTTTGCTGGTATACCGAGACTTGATCCAATACCTTTGCATATCAAAACCTTTGTTCAATAATGCCTAGCTTGAGATTTTTATTCTAAGGAACTAATTCAAGACAAATGTATGGTGTGGTATGTGATGGTACTTTACAATCCATTACATTATGCATTAAGCACTCTTCTGTTAGGATGGGTAAGGGAGCAAGGGCAGGTTGGCAATTAAGGGGGTGTGCAACTGAAAAACTTTTAAAATGGAAAAAGTTGTGTAGATAGGATTTCTTATGCAAAAAAAAAAAAAAAAAAAAAAGGTATTACAATTGAGCAAGGGCTGCCTGCAATCTGAAAGCTCTTATCCTCACCAGTCCTGTGGATGCTTTCCCCTTCCCGTTTAACAACCTAAGTGTTGCAGGAATGTTTTGCATTCACAGGTCTCAGACATTACTAGGTCAAACCGCAGTATCTTGGATACAGCCTACATCAGCTCCAACTTGCGGCCTCAAGCAGACATCTTTTGTGGGTCCTTCTGCCTGAATCAAGTCCTAAAATATGTTGACAATGGGACTAAAAGCTTTTTTTTTTTAAGGATCCGAGCCCTTTTCTGCACTTTTGACTTTATCAGAGCCCTGAAGCCTAACAACCTCGGAGAGAGTGGGCAGGATGAAAGGCCACAAAACACAGAGAGAGACCACCTAGTGGGCCTGGGTCCCAGAACCAGTAGGCGTCGTCCTTCAAGGCCTGACGCACAGGACACAGACCAACCTAGTTGTTCTGAGCTGAGGAACCCAGAGAGCCAAAAATTTAGGAAAAGCCACAGCTCACAAGGGCTGAAGAGTATTTTAGGATGGCTAATTGTGAGTAGCCGCCCGGGGGAGGGCGCTGACTGAGGGTTGCTCTCCCGACGCTTCCTCGGGTGGGGGACTCTCGAAGAGGGGTGACACCGGCATTCCCCGAGGGTGCTGGGGAGGGATCTGGGGGCGGGGGATGGGGTGAATCTGGGCTTCGGTATTTCGGGTGCCACACGGCCCCGAGCCGACCAGGCCTCGGCGCCCCGCCCTTTCCCAGGACGCTGGCCCGCCCGGGGCGGGGAGCGGGCGGGCGAGCGGGCGCTTACAGGTCGGTGCCGAGCCGCGTGAAGCCGGAGTTGAGCGAGGCCCGGGCTATCCGGCGCCAGAGCAGGTCGCAGCTGGTGAAGCGGCGCAGCCAGCGGCACACCTGGGCCAGGCGGCCGAGGGCCCGCATGTCGAGGTAGGAGCAGATGAGCAGCAGCAGCTCCTCGGGCAGGCGCCAGAGCGCGGGCCCCGCGGCCGGACGTGCGGCCGGCTCCGCAGCCGCCGCCGCCGCCTCCTCGGCGGCCGCCGCCATGGCCGCCCGGGGCCCCGGGACGCCGCCCCACGCCCGACACCCACGCCCCCGTGCTCTCTCCAGGCTGCCGTCCTCCCGCCGCCCGGGCCCGACCCTCCGTTCCTCCTCCTTCCCGGGCCCTGCGCTCCCCTCATCCCGCTTCCCGGAGCTTCCCGGCCCTTGCTCCACGCCTCCGCCTTCCTCTGCTTCCTGCCCCGGGCCCGCCTCAGCCCCCGGCCCCGCTGCCGTCCTCGCCGGCTGCAGGCCCGGCTTCCCTTCCGCCCCGCTTCCTCTTCCGCCGTGCCCGGTGCCCGCTCTCCCCTTCCCCTTCCCTCGCTTTCCCCGCGCGACCCTGGCCTCCTGCGGTTCCCTCGCCTCCCCGCCCTCGCCTTCCCGGGGTCCGCGGTGCCCGGGGACACCCGAGCGGCCCTGGCTGCCCATGAGCGGCCGCGGGGCCGGCTCGACACGCAGCGGAGCCGAAGACGCCGCCGCCGCCGCCGCCGCCTCGAGAGGAGGCGACACCATGTCGGACCCGGTCACATGGGGCAGCGCGGGCCCAAGCCGGGACCCGCCCCTCACGCCTGCATTTCGGGGTGCGAACCCCAACTTGGGCGCTGACATCCCCATCTTCTGGAGCACCAGGAACATCTGGTTGAAGCACATGCCTTCGAGACTCTAACGAGGAACCAAGCTTGGTGGCTCACGTCTGTAACCTTGGCGTGAGGCTGGCCATGAGTTCAAGGCCCGCCTGGCCTACAGAGAAAGAGCCTGTCCAAATTGGGGGGAAAAGAAAAAAAGGTCCCCATCCTAAGCTACAAGAGGAGCCTGTGGCTTCAGGAACCATCTAAGCGGAACCTCCGCCCCTAAGAGGCACCCACTTGCTTGGCCTTTTGGTTCTGGGAGCGTCCCTCTTCCCCCAGGTGATGCCTTCTTTCCACAAGCCTCAAACCAGACTCTTACAAAACTGCAACCCAAAAGTTACAAAGTTCCATTGTCATTGGTCTCACAAAGGATATGAACCAAGATCTGTCAGTGTGCCTGTATAATTAGATGATATCTGGGCAGGTAAAAACAGCCTACTAAACCCTGAGTCCGTAGCTCCCAAACCAAGCAGCACATCAAACATAGCTGACCTAAGTCAGCAGCCATCACATAGGGCAAGTTGATTCCCCAAGATTACATCCAATCCACTTCCTGTACCAGCACTGGGTCCATTTGAATCAGTCTGAAAGGCTTTGGAAGTCAAGACCTATGGTCTGTGCTGGTCCCTTTAATCACCTGTGGCTTCTGTGTGTGTGTGAAGGGCACTTTCTCCAGATTCAGGTATTATAGGCACAGGTAAAATACACAGCTGATTTTGAAAAGCTAGACAAGGAAAGGAGTGAAGCGTCTTACGTCATTTTCTGTTACATGTTGTTGGTAATTTGGACACACTGGAATGAATTCAGTATATTTAGTGTAATTGTTAGAAAGCTCAAAAGTATATGCATGTCATCCTTGTGGTTCGTATTATTTCTCTGTTAGCACAGGGCTACATAATAAGATCTGGAAGAGCCAGGCTTGGTGGAGCATGCTTATATATAATCCCACCACTGGGGAGCCAGAGGCAGGCACATCTCTGTGAGCTCAGGCTAGCCAGGGCTACATCCTGAGACCAAAAAAAAAAAAAAAAAAAAAAAAAGGACAAGTAAAGGAAGATGAGTGTCTTTCTTCCTGAAATCTGTGAAAGAAACAAGCTGTGGTGCCACACACCTGAAATGCCAGCACTTCAGGAGGCAGTAAAATCACAATTGTAAAGCCAGCCTGGTCTGCAAAGTAAATTCCATGCCAGCCAAGGGGCCATAGTAAGACTCTGTCTTAAAGACAACCCCAAAATCCATATAAGAATGATTGGAGAATTTTCTTTTGTGCTGACATCTTAATAGCCATTTTTAAAGAAGCCGGAATGGATGAGACATTAATTCTGAAAATCACTGAAAACCTAAGCGTAGCCAAGGGGAGAACAAGGTAAGCCCTTTCACTGAACTACAGGGCTGCAGAAGCATCATGTAACAAGGTCAGATCTGAATCTGGCTTTGCCCTAGAATTACTTTTTGATCTTAACAAAACAACAACAAAAACCCCCGCCTCTTTTGGCCTTTTAGTGTTCTCAGTCCGCAGCAGAGATAAATGCCTCTGCTTTACTTTCGAAGGATAAATGAGATGATCCCTGTAAAATGCTTTGAACTCCTCTAAGAAAATTCTCAGTGATAGTTACAGGTCAAATCCTGTTACAAAAAAAAACCACACATGCACACATCCCCTTAAAAAAAAAAATATGCAACAAAGGCTTTGTGCAGAAAACAGTTTCCAAACTCAAGGCCATGGTTAAAAAGAACATTTGTGCATGTTACTGTCAGGTAGGTAAATGAAGTGGTAAAAGGCACAGTTCAGACAATCAGACTTTAGGCCGTCTTTAGAGAGCATTTTACTAAACTGCTTTAGTCTCAGGTGTGATGATCCTGCTAGACAACTGTTCAGATGGAGGCATTGCCAAGTGAAGTGGTGGGTACCATTAGGTCAACATTTGCTGCATTTGGTGCTGTGAACCGCTCTGACAAGAAGACAGCTGGATATAATGTATGGTCTCAGAAGCCTATTTAAAGTTAAGTATTTATAGCTGTTGTTCACATATAGTATAGTTCATCCATGGTGATTGTTTCTAGTATTTAGCAGAAGACTTAGAGGCAATTTTTTTTTAATCTAACTAACCCAGTACAACAGCAGGATTAAAATGCACAGTTAAATGAGTACATCTCACCAATTACCCATATTGCCTTCATTGATGGACAAACAAAACTATCATTTAAAAATATCAAATTGCAGAGGCTAAAGAGATGACTCAGTCACTAAAAGTGTAGACCCGAGTTTGACCCCCGACCCCTATAACCCCAGCACTGTGTAGGCAGAAACATGAGGCTGCCTGGGACCTAATGACCGGCCAAATCTGCAAACTTAGATTCAGTGAGAGAGCCTATCTCAAAAATGAAAGAGAGAGCAACTGAGGAAGCCATCTGACATTGACCTCTGGCCTCCACACCTGTGTACACACACACACACACACACACAGGAACATGTGCACACAGACACAAACCAAGTTGCCAGCCAGGTTTGGTAGTACACACCTAATAATCCCAGTATTCTGGATGTGGAGGCAGGAGAGTTGGAGAGTTTGAATCCAGCCTGGACTACCTTGTCAGTAAATAAATAAAAAAGTGTTTGGTTTTGTTTTAGAACCGGGGATTAAGCCCAGGGCCTCATACATGATAAGCGGTATTCCACTACTATGCCATTATCCTAAGCTCTTAATTAACTAATTAACAAATACCATAGTCAAATCAGATGAACTACTTGGGGTAGAATTGATGTCTAGGACGGGTCAAGTGGCTCGGTGGATAGGGTGCTGAGTCCCACCCCAAGGACACACATGGAGAGATTGACTCCCCGGTGTTCTCTGCCCTCCACATGTACTTTCATGCCTCTGTGACACTAGTGACTTACGTGTATTGAACACTGTCAGCCACTGCCACAGAAACTTTCTGTGTATTGATAGAGTGCCCTGAATCTTCCTCCTCACCCCCACCACGGTTTTTGGAGACAGTTGCTCTGTGTAGCCCTAGCTGTCCTGGGACTCACAGAGCTCCACCTGCCTCTGCCTCCTGAGTGCTGGGATGGAGGGTTTAAACCCTCCACACTTTAAAAGCATCTATAGGAACAAGTGTGTTCTTGCCAAAGGACATTTAACTAGAGTTTGGTGGCTCCTCCCTTGTGGTCCCACTTCATTTTCTTCCTTAAAGTCAGTAACAATATGGGCTGATGAGATGGCTTAGTGGATAAAGATGCCTATCTCCTCCCTCCAATCCGGATGACCAGAACTGGATCCCAGAGAGCCACTTGGCTTGAAGAGATAACTGATCCCAAAGGCTGTCCTCTGACCTTCACACATAGCCACCACCCACACACAGGCACAAATATCCTTAAACACTGATACATTTAGTATGTATTCCATGAACTTTCTCCTTGTTTATTTGATTGGGGGTCATGAACGGCACAGTACATGTGAGAAGGTGAGAGGACAGTTTGTAGGAGTCAGCTATCTCCTACCACATGGGTCCCAGGGATTGAACTCGGGTCGTCCGGCATGCTTGGAGGCAGGCACCTCTATCCACTGGTCATATCAAGGCTCTAGAGGAACTGTTAAAATAAATGTACCTCTCTGTGTATATATGCAAAATGGAGTGATTAAGAAAAATGCTCATGATGGTTACTTCCTGGTGATATACATTTTGAATTTTATCCTTAGACTCTCTCTGTTACTTCATTTTCTTCCCCTGTAAGCATGTTTCAACTTTAAGAAAATCAATAAACCCTTTAAAGAGAAAATGACATCATCGTGAGCACCATGTGACAAGGAGTTTGGAGATTTGAAAGCTAGGTCAGTGCCAGAATGGGTTTCTTTGTGGTCATCATTGTTTGGCTGTTTTCTTCTTTTGCTTTCTTTTGCTTTGAGACAGGGTCTCACAGCGCCTCGCTGGCAGGCCAGCACTGGCTGTGGAGGTCTGGAGGTCTCTTCTACCTCCACAGAGGTCAAGGTCAAGTTAAAGGCGCATGCCACCATAGCCAGCCTGCTCACTTGGTTTTGTTGTTCCGGGGTTTTGTTTTAGGGTCCCCCTCGTGTGTGTGTGTGTGTGTGTGTGTGTGTGTGTGTGTGTGTGTGATCATGTGAGTATGTGTCGAGGCCAGAGGTAAACAACAGCTATTTTCCCAGTTGTCTCCACTTTACTTTTTTGAGACAGAATCTCTCAGTAAACCTGGAGCTCACTAACTGGCAAGATTTGCTGGTCGGTGAACTCCAGGGATCTGCCTGTCTCTGCTAATATATGCACACCATCACGCTGACTTTCACTTGGGTGCAGGGCATTGAACTCAGGTCCTCATGCTAACATGGCAAACATTTTACCCACAGAGATATCGTGCAGACTTCTGGGGTTTTGTTTTTGAGAGAGAATTTTATCATGTAATGCAGACCACCCTCAAGCTTAAAGCCTCCAGCTTAAAGCCTCCAGCTTAGTCTCCCTGCTCAACTGTTGACAGATTTTTTTTTTAAATCAAGACAAGGTCTCTCTGTGTAGCTTTGGCTGTCCTAGAACTCACTCTGTAGACCAGACTGGCCTAGAACTCACAGAGATCCGCCTGCCTCTGCCTCCCCACTGCTGGGACTAAAGGCGAGTGCCACCACCGCCCAGCCAATAGTCACATTTTAAGAAAAAAGGCCAAAAAGGTATTAACACCTAAATGTAAAATAATAATTAAATCAGTTTTTGTATGTTTGTGTGTAACAGAGATTGAACTCTGAGTTCATTGATGTTTAGAAGTTTATTTTACTGCTGTCCTATACAGAAGAATTCCAAATGTCTTTACAGACCTTTCCCTCTAAGAGAGAGCACAACTCCCCACTCCTGGGGTAACCCACATGCTGACTTCTCTCCAGAGAATACAGTTCAGGAAGGACAGGAGCCACTGCACTGTGGTGTGGCTTCCACCGAGAGGTGAAGGGCCAGTCAACAAGTCAGATTAATAGTGGGGAACATTAAGGCCGGGAGGGGCGCCGTGCAACTCAGTGGTAGAGTGTTCGCCTAAACACAAGGCCGGGGCTCCATTGTTAGCACTGCAGAAATAAAAGGAAAAACAGATGGTAGGTACCTCTGTAGCCTTCCTCTCCAGAACTATATCTAATACTGAAGAACACCATACAGCTCCCAACTGACGAGAGGTCTACAAAATACCTAACCAGCATCCCCTCAAAATGTTAAGATGATAAAAAATAAGGAAAGTCCCAGCTAACAGGGACCAAAAGAGACACACTGGAATAAATACAATATGATATTCCAGATAGGATTCTGAAGAAAAAGAGAACAAAGACATGTGACTAAAAGCTGAGGGAATTTGGCCAGCCATAGTGGTCCCATGCTAATAATCCCAGCTCTCAGGAGGCTGAGGCAAGATCATGAATGTAAGTAAACCTCTATTTAAAATGTCTGGTCAGCTAGACCTGGGAGTGTTAATACAGTGTGACAATACTTGTTTAACATGTAGGAGGCTCGGGTTCAGTCAATAGCTGGGAAAATGGAGAGGTGAACGGAGATTTCTCATGGTCTGGATTAACAGTCGGATTACTCAGAGAAACACCGTGTCAGAAGACAAACAAGAACCAGTTGGACTACAAACATTGTTTTCCAGGGTCAGCAAACACCATCCCAGGGTGAGGGGTGTCTGTCACTTGGTAGGATTGCTTGTCTAGTATGCACAAAACCCTGTGCTCCACCCCCAAGACCACCTACGCCAGACATCTTGAGGTGACGCCTGTACTTAGGTGCAGCCCTAGGAAAGTAGAGACAGCTGGATCAGGAGTTCAAGGTCATCCTCAGCTACACAGTGAGTTTGAAGCCAACCTGAACTATGTGAGACCTTGTGAGAAAGCAAGCAAGAAGTCATTGGTGGTGGCGCATGCCTTTAATCCCAGCACTTGGGAAGCCGAGGTAGGTGGACCTCGAGGCCAGCCTAGGCTACAGCTCAAGTTCCGAGACAGGCAGGGCTACACAAAGAAACTGTCTCAAACCTTCCTCCCCACACCCCCCCCCCAAAGAAAAGGAAGAAATGCAGGCACTGTTTCAAGATCTAATTCTGACTTTGAAGTTTTTTTAAAAAACCACATTTTTAATCATTAATGTTTATATAAATCAGATCATATGGATGTATGTAAATGCACAGTGTCTGTAATCGACAGAAGGACAGTAGGGAAAATGCAACTTTGTAAGGAAGGAAAGAAAACTTCAACATCTTCAGGATTTGCCAGGAAAGTACCACGGCTGTGAGTAAGTCCATGATGGTCTCCTTTTTGTCTCGGGGGATGCCAGCATGTCTTAAGGACACGGTAGAAATAAGTATGGAACCATCAAAACAAGGCCTTAAACAAATTCCTGCATTCCGTGTGGCATCAGATTTTATGGGTTTTCTGATCTTTACCAGTCCAAAGCCAACTTGACAACAACAATGGAAGAGCTGTACAGCCTGTGGAGTCCCATAATTACGGGCTTTCTCACCATGCTGCCAGATTTTCTTATATTTAAAAAGGATCGATAAAATTAGCCGACTGCTAATGATAAGCATAAATATGACCTCATGAGCTCTTTCCCAAGAAAGGAGTAAGAATTAACGTCCAGGTCTCTTAAGCATCTTGAATTCTTCTAGAAGAAACTGCTAGGTCAAATATAAACTTAAGCTGGGCATGGTGGCTCAGGTCTGTTATCCCAGCACTTGAGAGACTAAGGCAAGAAGAATGATCCAAGCTTCAGGCCAGCCTGGGCCATAGAGTGAGGCTCTGTCTCTAATTAATTAATCTAGACAGGCTGGAGCACTCCTTTAATCTCAGGCAGAGGCAGGTGTATGTCTTGGATTACAGGTCAGCCTGGTCCGCATAAAGAGTTCCACACCAGTCAGGGCTACATAGTGAGACCTCATTTCAAAATAAAACAAAACAAAACAAAAAAAATAAATAAATTAAGATAAAATTATTATTCCTCTTTCTACAATTATTATTAACACCATTTAATAATGTCTAACTTAAGACATTCATAACACTGATGGAGTCTCTGGTTGTCGTTTATTATTGTGTTAGGTTTCAGTCCCTGTTTAAAATTTGGGGAAAATGCAATGGGTTGTTTTGTATTCTTTATTTTTATTTATTAACTTGGCAGGGGAAGGTGTCACAGATGCCATGGCACATATATGGAGGTTAAAGACAATTTGCAGGAGTCCATTCTCTCCTTCTCCCATGTGGGTCCAGGAATAGCACCCAAGTCATCTGGCCTGGCAGTAAGCAGCACCTTATCCACTGAGACATCTCACTAGCCCCCAGTTTTACTTTACTAAAACCTACATACACACATGAATATTTACACACACATACTAAATAGAGAGCAAGTGTGACCTTTGAACCAAAATGTAATACTTTGAGTAGCCGTGTAACTGCTTCTAAAATATTATGTATTTTCTATAATGTACATTCCTCCTTCTTCCTTACAGACTGTTTCAAACACAAATAAACAAGGGAGAAAAATAGTGTGTTAGCACTCAACCAGGAATGGAAAACAGTCAAGAAGCTCAAGGTAGCCCCAGGGTATGTTCCCAGTGCCAGTAGATGAGGTGGCCAGGAGGAGTGCACCTCACACACCTTTCCCTGAAGTCTCCTGAGCTCTTCCCGAGCACACAAAGCTCAGCAAGACCACTGGCTCCTCACGAAGGACAACAGCCATGGACAATCAACTCTTGCTTCCCACACCCTCAGCTCTCCTTCCCAGCCAAGAGCACACTTTCTGCTAGAAGAGCCTTCCAGCTAGAGTGAACCAAGAAAGTTGAACTTCACAGCTGCAAAGGGAGCTTCTAGACAGAGCAGAACAGACAAAGGAAGGGCTGGACTGGAAGTCTTTCTGCTAATAGAATCAGTGAGCACTCAGCACTCGGCCTTCAAGAGACAGGCAGGTACTGCCTCCACCTGAGGGGGGAGGGGGGTGAGCCTCCTCCTGGGCGAGGGATGAGTTTGCACATGCTGAGAATCACCTCAAGTAGTAGGGAACACTGACCCTACTTGGGTCTTCATGCACCCAAGGAAACCTGGTAGATGTGTGGTACCGCTTAGGAGATTTCTTTTACCCATATCTGTCACAGTCCTCCTCCAGCTCATTTACCATCCAGCAATAGAAGGACAGCCAGAAAGATAAGGCCTCACACTTGCCTAACTCATTAAAAACAATAGGCGGATCTCTGAGTTCGAGGCCAGCCTGGTCTACAAAGCGAGTTCTAGCATAGCCTCCAGAGCTACAGAGAAACCCTGTCTCGGAAAAAATAAAAGAAAAAAGAAAGAAAGAAAAAAGAAAAGAAAGAGAAAGGAAGGAAGGAAGGAAGGAAGGAAGGAAGGAAGGAAGGAAGGGAAAATTAAAGTTAGCCAGACATGGTGGCACATGCATTTGGAACTTGGAAGGTAAAGGAAGAAAGACAGACTTCTGTGAATCCCAGGCCAGCCAGGGCTACACAGACCCTTTCCCTCTCTCTCAAAAAAAGAAAGAAAAGGAAAAAGAAAGAAGTGGGGGGCAGGGAACGCTCGACAGACAGTTCTCAGCACTTTCCCCTCTTACGGAGGACACAGAGGACGCTGGTTTGACTCAGCATCCAACTGATGGTTCATAACTCTCCTGACTCCAGTTCCAGGGACCCATTTCTGTCTTCTGACATTTACCTGCCCCAGGCATGACAACCTAGACATATATGCATGTAGACTATAAACACTCATACCCATAAAATTAATAATCTCAGTACTCAAGAGGCAGAGGCAAAGTAGATCTCTGAGTTAGAGGTCCAGCCTGGTCTACATAGAGAGTAGCACACACACACACCTTAAAGTTAATATCAATTATTGAAAGGACCTCTCAGCATCCTGTCACCTCTCATGAGAAATCATTGAACAATAATTTTTTATTTATTTATTTATTTATTTATTTATTTTTTGGTTTTTTAAGACAGGGTTCTCTGTGCTGGGATTAAAGGTGTGTGCCACCACAGCCCGGCTGAACAATGGAATGTTAAATGTCTAAGCAGCTACCTCATGACAGTCTAGGGAAGATCTATGGGATAAAAGGAAGTAACTTGGCATCATAGAACTTCCATAATACTAATTTAAATATGTGTGTGTGTGTGTGTGTGTGTGTGTGTGTGTGTGTGTGTGGTGTGTGTGTGTGTGTGTGTGTGTGTGTGTGTGTGTGTGTGTGTGTAAGATGTCCATACCATGGTACATACACACAGGTCAGAGGACAACTTGCAGGACTCAGTTTCTCTCTTTCTGCCATGTGGTTTCTTAGGGATCGAACTGAGGAAATCAGGTTTGGTGGCAAGCACCTTAGCTCAAAGAGCCATCTTACCTGCCCATTTGGTATCTTTTGAATTTTTACCTATTAACTATATTTATTATTCACCAAAAGTTATTTTTATTTTTTATTTTTTTTTGGTTTTTCGAGACAGGGTTTCTCTGTGTAGCTTTGCGCTTTTCCTGGGACTTACTCTGTAGATCAGGCTGGCCTCGAACTCACGGAGATCTGCCTGCCTCTGCCTCCCGAGTTCTGGAATTAAAGGCATGTGCCACCAATACCCGGCCACCAAAAGTAATTTTTAACACCACACATCATGGCTCAAGTCTTTACTCTCAACACTCAGGAGGCAGAGGTAGATAGATTTCTGTAAGTTCAAGGCCATAGCCAATAATGAGTTCGAGTCTATTGAAGGCCACATAATGAGAGCCTCTCTAAAAACAAATCAAACAAAACAAAAACCCCACGACAAAAGTCAGTTTTATTGATAAGGGAGAATTCTAAATCGTGAAAGGGTAATTTTTTGAGCATATTTGAGTAAGTAGAAGAAGCCATAATGAGGGAAGTTGCTTTTTGCAATAGAGAACACTAGTAAGCAAAGGGGATTTGCAATGCATTAACGAAACTATCTGAAGGTAGATCAGAGTCATAACTAGGAGAGAAGGGCGTGAATGAATCTACCCCCACTGGGTTTAAATAGTCCGCAATGCACAGGGAAAAGTACTAAGCGGGCGATACTGACCTCAGCTGAAAGTTGTAAGGAGAGTTTAGGGAGCAAAGCTTCAGAATACTGGAGCATCACAGTGGAGCATAAACACGTTCAAGTGAAATGGACTTCTCTGTGGGGTGTATTTCAAGTTTTTTAAAGTGTTGGCACATACCCACCCTTCCAAACACGCAGCGGCACCCATCCCGTTAGAAGCCTGAGGCCACTGAGAGTCGGGAACCTTCAGCTTTCTTCCGCAGGCTGCTCTTTGCATTTTTACCGCCTTCCGTGACGGCAGTGCCAGCTGAGGTTCTTTTTTAGCTTACTTTCCAACCGAACCTTTTGTACATTTCTGGAATTTAAGCGCCTCAGTTACTGCTGCTTCTCTGTAACAGCCCAGCTTTGAGGGATTAAGGGGGGGTTGGTTTTGTTTTTTGTAATACATGTAGATCAAGAGTTATCTGAGTTGAGAAGAATATCCTGTTTGAGTTGGGGATGGGGAATCTTTTCTTATTTTTTGTTTTTCTTGTGCTGTTTTGAGCAGTAATCTTTAGCAAGTGTTTCTGTTTTTGTTTTTGTTTGGTTTTTGTGTTTTAAGAAGCCCCAAACACACCACAAAACATTCCAAGTGATTTTAACTCCTGAAGGACGTTGGGCTACCTGAGTGATTCTCTTCTCTTCTTTGGCAGAAAGGATTAGAAACCTCCACAGAACTTGCTCTCTATTAAAGTGGAGTGCTGTGCATTCATTGGCAGAGGTGAATTGTTTTCAGATTACATGCGAAAGAGTGTGTGTGTGTTTCTTTCCCACATCAAAGACTTGGATGGAGGCAGTTCTGAGTATTGCCAGGGATGCAAGAATTGGTGCTAAAGTGATTAGCAAAATTGCTTTTCTGCAAAAGAAGCACAAAACATTACCTAGGGATTAGAGGAGAAGAGGGCAAGATTAAAGGTGATGTTGAATTTTGGGTAGAATATCTTATCCATCTTTTTCAAATCATGCTTCAAGGATTCGGTGGCCCCTCCGTGAGGAAACCTGAACAAATCAAAGCCTTGCATTCACAAGTTTTGTGCACAGAATCACTGACAAGGTAAAGTAACAAAGGTAACATTAAAACTGTTGTGAGCAGCCTTCGTTCCTCAAGTGAGCACCCAGTTTTCCCTTGCCCTGCAGATACATTCTGAGAATTATTTGATTCTGCACACACCAACAACTCCAAAGTCTCTTGCTTTTGTTTTGCATATCTGCCTGTTGAGTTTAAATGATAAAGTACTTTATAGATCCCAAGGTAGTTATGTTTTAGTAAATCTTCAATTAGTTTAGCATTTTTTTATTTTTTATTTTATTTTATTTTTTGAGACAGGGTTTATCTGTGTAGTTCTGGTTGTCCCAGAATTCGCTTTGTAGACCAGGCTGGTCTCGAACTCACAAAGATCCACCTGCCTCTGCCTCCCAAGTGCTGGGATTAAAGGTGTGTGCCATCTGCTAGACCTACCACACTGCTAGACGAAATATAAAAAGCCACAGGGAGAAGACTGAGGATACAGCACAGTGGTCGTAGTTTACCTATGAAGTGCAAGGCCTCAGGTTCGATGCCCAGCATTGCAGCCCTCCCGACAACCAACCTACCCTTACAATTCCTGGTGTAAGAGATTATTTTAAGAGATATCTCTGGAATGCCCTGTGTCATCCCCTGTCACTCTGGGTGTCTTGTCAATCTTTTTGAAAACTCAAATCAGTTGCTAGTTTCTTCAATGAAGTGCTCCCAAGTCAGACAGGCAGAAATATGTAAATAAGGTGTGCATAGAACTTTCCTGTGAATAAACTTCTTTTCCTCTTTTAAAAAACACTGCCCCCCCCCCAAAAAAAATAACACATATCTGGATAGGTGTCAAAATCATAATCCTGAGTGAAATAAGCAGAATAGATCTGGAGCAGTGTATACAGCATGATGTCATTTATGAGAGTCACCACAAAGGTCTTAGATCTTTAAGGACTATACATGTAAATAAAAGTACAAGAAAAGAATAGAATAGGGCTATATGTACATCATACTCGTGATATCGGCTAGTCCTGGGAAAGGGAGGTGACCCGGGTAGTGATGAAAGGGAATTTTAGTCCCAACTCTAATGCCTCTTTTCTCTTAAGGAGGGGGGAGCCATTAAGCTAAGATGATTCACTTAAGGCAAAGTTAGAGGGCATGAGTGTCATTGAAATTCTTGTCTAAAATACAGACGGGGGTTTGAGAGCTCATCTTTGTTCTCCTAAATTGTCCTTCATTGTCCTTTCACTTAGGGTACAGACTTTTTTTTTTTTTTTTTTTTTTTCTCTAGCCTGTCTCGTTTTCTTTCAACATCAGGAAAAGCTGTTTCAAATTGATTAAACATTTCAGAATAGTTGTTACCACCGTTTTCTTTCCCCACAATAAACTTTCCTTCCCAAGTTCTCTGACTGTTGGATGGAACTTGATCTCTGTGTTAGATGGAGAAGAGCAGCCACTCGGGAGTCCTGTGCAGAGCAGGTGGATGGATAAACAATCAGACAAGCAAGCAAGCAGGCCTGGCTGGCGCGGGGCAGGGCGCAACAACAGTTTTATGAACGTTTTCTTTTTTCATTGCGCAGACGTCGTTTCTGAAGGTTTGCCTATTTGACTTCTTCGCTCTGAGGAACTTGTCGAGAACAATCATTTTCGATCTGTCTTTCCCTCGGGGTCCCGTAAGGTCACTGGACATAAGATAGCTGTGAAATTTGACATTGTTCCCATTTAAATGCTTTCCCCAGCAAGTGCAAGAGAGCGGCCGCTCGGGTGTGGGGCTCGCGGCCGGGCGGGCGCTCTGAGCCTCGCCGACCCTCCAGGCTTCAAAGCCTGCCATCCTTGATCTCCCCAAAGAATGTTTTTGAATTCTACGTCCATCTAGTGGTCGCCGGCAAAG
Organism: Onychomys torridus; assembly: GCF_903995425.1. Taxonomy (NCBI): domain Eukaryota; kingdom Metazoa; phylum Chordata; class Mammalia; order Rodentia; family Cricetidae; genus Onychomys; species Onychomys torridus. Next base: position 164,176,302 of record NC_050443.1, read on the forward strand.
ATCTACTTGGCTTTTTCTTTCTTCCTTTTCTTTCACACTTGAGCAGTGAGATTCTGTTTGTGATGGGGGTTCTGCCCCCCTCGGTCTTTAATTCGTTCACAGGTGGTTTCAAAGTGTCTGTCCTCGGCCACTGCCTTCTATAAACAAGCAGGAATTCGCAGGCTGCCGCGGGCCCAGGGCGCCCCTCTCCTCCCAATGCCCTCCTGCTCTCACTTTGAAAATAGACTGTTTTGTGGACAGTAAAGTACAGTTCCTTTTCAGAGATGAGATTAGAGGCTTGAGGGGAGTCTGGAGGGAGGGAGTGTTTTTCTTTTTCTTCTGCGTTTTGCTTTTCTTTTTCTCACCGGAGAGCCTTTGTGCGGGGAGTCGTTTTAGCAAGCGCAAGAACTGTACTTATTTCACACTCAGTTGCGCCTTTGGTTAAGGATGACACGGCCGGCCCCAAGCCCGAGCGCAAGGTGCTGGGAATTGCGGCTTTTCCCCCTTGATTCCACCTCTGGCATCCTAAACTCGTGGGTAAAGGCTGCCGATCAGGTGGTGACAGGAGCTAACAGCGGCCACAGGTCCAAAGGATCAAATTCTCTAAGTTCTAGGGAAGGATGAAGGAAGGACTCGAGCGTCTTATGTCTCCCCTCTTTCAATGAGTCCCAGAGCATCTCCCCAGGTCCCACACGCTTTCCTTGAAATTCAAGAGGGAGTACTCTACATCGGTTGTTGGTCCTGGGCTGTTGAGGAGTTCGTGGATACACACTGTTTTGAATTCTGTGAGGAAAAACAAACAAACAAAAAAGTACGTGGAGTCCCTGCTATCTTTCCGTCTCCGCTGCATCAGGGGCTCCGAGACAGTCTGTCCTGGACCACCTTAGGCTGGAGGAATACAGACAGGCGCGAGTTTAATGTCTAGAAGTCTGCAGTTGTTCCAATTCACCTAAATCCTTTCCATAGTTCAAAACACTTTCTCTCCAGGACCTGGAGAGAAGGCTCAGCAGTTAAAAACACTTATTAGCCTTGCAGAGGACCCCAACCCCCATCCACCTACTCAGCCCCCCACCCACCCACCCCAGCCCCCACAGACCCATCACACCCAGGTAGGGCTGCTCACAACCAACTGTAAATCCAGCAGCCCAGGGGAATCAGATGCCTTTGACTTCCTGGAGCACCTGCATTCGTGCCCACATGACACACATACACATAATATACACACATAATTTTTTATCATAAGCAAAATCTGAAATATATATATTTCCAAGGCAGGGTTTCTCTGTGTAGTTTTGTTGCCTATCCTGGATCTCACTCTGTAGACCAGGCTGAAACATATATTTTTAATTAATCTATTTGTTTTTGTGTACATTGGTGTTTTGCCTGCATGTGTGTCCATGTGAGGGTGTCAGATCCCCTGGAACTGAAGTTATAGTTATGAGCTGTCAAGTGGGTGCTGGGAATTGAACCTCTGGCCCTCTGGAAGAGCAGCCAGTGCTCTTAACCTCTGAGCCATCTCTCCAGCTCTCTCTTCCATCTTGCACCTCTAGTTTTCTCTCTGTCTCCTGGCATCTCCCCTGCCTCTCAATTTCTGCTCCTCTTCCTTTCTCTTCCTGGAATTCCCACCTATACCTCCTGCCTAGCTATTGACCATTCAGCTTTTTATCACACCAATCACCGCAATACATCTTCACACAGTGTACAAATATTCCACAACAGAAAACACTAGATTGTTTAGGGTCAGGATTTTTCTAAGTATCCCAGACTGACCTCAAACTTAAAATTCTGACTGAGTTGCTGAAGTTCTGGGATCATAGGCATGTGCTAACAACAAATTTTCAATGATGTTTTTAAAAAGCAAACAAATGGGCAAAGGGTATAACTCAGGTGGAAGAATGCTTGCTTAGTGTGTTCAAAGTCCTGGGTTCAGTCCCCGGCACCATATAAAACTGTGCATGCCTGTGATCCCAAGACTGAGGAGGTGGAAGCAGGAGGATCAGATGTTCAAGTCCTCCTTAACTAGATAAAGAATTTGAGACCAGCCTGAACTACCCAAAACTGTGTCCCAAATAACCAAGAATTACACCTTTAATCCGGCACCCAGGAAACTGAAACAGTTTGCCATGAGTTAAAGAGTTAGCCTGAGCTACAGAGATTCTGTCTCAAAAACCAAACAAAAGACACATGTAAGATAATTAAAATGAAATAAAAATCACCATGGCCTTTATATTAGTCAGGGTTCACTAGAGGAACAGAACTGATAGAATGAATCTCTATATAAGTAAGTAGAAAGGGATTTATTAGAATGGCTTAGTGACCAGCTAATCCAACAAAGGCTGTCTACCAATGAAAGTCCAAGAATCCAGTACTTGCTCAGTCCACGAGGCTGGATGTCTCAGCTGGTCTTCAGTGTACACTGGAATCCTGCAGAAGCAGGTTCTAACACCCATGAAGGAATGGACTTGCCCTCAAGAAGGAGGACAAGGCGGCCAAGAGCAAAAGCTTCCTTCTTCCATGTTCTTTACACAGGCCACCACCAGAAGGTGTGGGCCCGATTAAAGATGGACCTTCCCACTTCAAAAGATCTGGGTTAAAGGTGGGTCTTCCCTTCCCACTTCAGATGATTTAAATTTACAAAATCCCTCACAGGTGTGCCCAGCTGCTTGGGTTTTAGTTAATTCCAGATGTAGTCACCTTGACAATCAAGAATAACCACTGGATTGGGGATTTAGCTCAGTGGTAGAGTGCTTGCCTAGCAAGCACAAGGCCCTGGGTTCAATCCCCAGCTCAAAAAAAAAAAAAAAAAAAAAAAGAATAACCATCACAGCCTTCAATAGTCTTTCGTATATTTGCTTCTGCGTATTTGTTTTAATTGACAAGTATAACTTGTATATATTTATGATGTACACTTAGAACTTTGACATGTGTGCACATTGCAAGCTATTTAATATATGTATCACTTCACATACTTTTTGTGGTAAAATGCTTGGAATTTACTCTCTTAGCGATTTTTAAGTATGTAATAATAGTCATCACCATGATTTTGCTCCCTCTAACTGTAATCTCATGTCATCTGACAAGCAACACCTCAGTGCCCCACCATAGCCGCCACCTGACTAGTTTTTAGTTCAACCTATTGAGATGTCACGTGTAACTGAGACCATGCAATGTTTGACTTTTGCCCTGATGTATATATGTGTGTGTATCTATCTATATGTATGTGTATCTGTCTATATGTATGTGTATCTATCTATATGTATGTATGTATGTGTGTGTGTGTGTGTGTGTGATTTTGTAGGTATATACACATCATAGACTACGGGATTTCTATTTTTTTCCCTTTGGTGTTTTTAGGGACAGGGTTTCTCTGTGTAGTCCTAACTGTCCTGGAACTTGCTCTGTAGCCCAAGCTAACCTCCAACTCAGAGATCTGCCTCCTGAATGTTGGGATTAAAGGTGTGGACCATCACTGCCTGGCCCAATTTTTTTCTTTTAATGGATGAATAGTGTTTCATTGTGTGTGTATGTGTATATGTATTAATATATACATATACATATGTATAATATTTTCTTTATCTGGTCATCCTCTCATGGACACTTAGGTTGACTCCACATCTGGGTTATTGTGAATGAGTGCTGTAATGATGTGGGGGCCAGATATCTCCTAAACATACTGATCTCATATCTTTTGGATACATGCCCAGTAGTAGTTGGCTTTCTAGATCACATGACAGTTCTATTTTTAAGTTTTTGCAAGTTTACACCCCTACAGTGACTTTAAGTTCCCCTTATCCAAATCTTGTCCTTGTCTTCTTGATAATGGACATCCAGATAGGTGTGAGTGGATTTCTCATTGTGGTTTAATTTGCATTTCTTTGGGTTTCAGTGTCTCGAATTCCTGTTGGCTGATTTGAGAAATGTGGATCCCATTCCTTCTGTCTACGTTTTAATCAGGCTATTTATTTCTTCACTATTGAGAAATCTGAGTTCCTAACATATTTTGGAGATTAGCCCCTTGTCAAATGTATGGTTTTCAAATATTTTCTCCCACTTCACAGGTTGCTTCACTTCTCTGTCGATAGTTTCTTTTGCTGGGCAAAGCATTTTACTTTTTTGGTTTGTTTAGGTTTTGCCTTTGGACTTTATTACCAAGTATTTTTAAAGTCTTTTTGTTTTTTAACTCTTTGCTCTTTAGGCCCCCCTCCCCAGCTCCCAAATAAATACACAAAGACTTATTCTTACTTATGAATGCCTGGCCTTAGCTTGGCTTGTTTCTAGCCAGCTTTTCTTAACTTATCCCATCTATCTTTTGCCTCTGGGCTTTCACCTTTCTCTATTCTATACACCTTTCTTACTCTGTGGCTGGCTGTGTGACTGGGCGGCTGCCTCTGGCACCCTCCTCTCCTTCTCCTTTCCTCGCTTGTCCCCTCTTCTCTCTTCTTTTATTTATTCTTTTCTCTGCCTAGCCCTGCCCATCTTTTCTCCTGCCTTGCAATTGGCCGTTCAGCTCTTTATTAGACCATCAGGTGTTTTAGACAGGCAAAGTAACACAGCTTCACAGAGTTAAACAAATGCAACATAAAAGAATGCAACACATCTTTACATCATTAAACAAATATTCCACAGCATAAATGAATGTAACACATCTTCAACTAATATTCCACAACAGTCTTGTACTAGCATGTATTAATTATACATAATAATGGACTTTTAACAGTTTCAGACATGTAGATGATGTGTTTTGATCATATTCATCCTGTTGCCCTCTCTTTCCTCCCTCCCACTCCCACGGATCTCCTTTCTATTCTCAGCTGCTTTACCTTCTATTTTATGTCATGTATGTATATGTCTGTATGTGTGTGTATGAATGAATGTGTGTTTGAGTATATGTGTGAGTATATATTTGTGTATGTGTGAATGTGTGTATATGTGTGGGACTCAATGAATTTAATTGTGGTTACTTTTTGTTTGGTTGGTTGGTTTTTTTGTTTGTTTGCTAATTATGGTTACTTACAGGAACGCGGTGAAGGATTATTTACAGGCTCATGGACCACTTACAAGTGGCCACACCACTGAAGAAACAGTCCTTCCCATGTTTATCTTTTGTTTCTCAGGGTGGGGTATCACGTAGCCCAAGTCATTATATAGCTGGAGATGACCTTGACTCCTGGTCCTTCTGCCTCCATCTCCAAATTCTGGGATTATAGATGTCTACCACTACCTGTTTTACTTTTTAAGTTTTTAGGTTTGTTTCAAGGGGGGTTGGTTTGGGTTAGCTTACAAAGAACTGTGTCTTACCATGCCTTTCCCATGCACACATACTACTCATTACCTTTGTTACTTCCCTGTCTTCTGTCATCATTCCTTTCCCGCTCGGCCAGTCCCTTCGCTTCCTGCAAACCACCCCGCCTCCTGCTTCCACGCTGTGTCTTCCACACTCTGAAGCCCTTTATTTTGAGTGATCTGTCTGTTTCATTCTTGGGCCTATGCTTTCTGAGTCATATAAAAGCCATCACTGCCCAGACCAATGTCACAGAGTTTCTGTCCTGCCACCCCTTTCAGCACTTCCAGAGTTCAGAGTCTTAAGTCTTTAATGAATTTTGATTTGATTTTTGTATATGGTGTAAGATGAGGGTCTAACTTCATTCTTCTGAATGTACATTCAGCTTTCTCAGCATCATTTATTGAAGAGTCAGTCTTTTCTCCATTGTGTGTTCTTAGCATCTTCGTCAAAAGTTAACTCTCTGCAAATGTGTGGATTTCTTTCTGAGTTCCTACCCTGTTTCATTGGTCTGTGTGTGTACAGAAGAGGAAGGGCTGGGTCACCTGAGATGTTTAACATCCTAAGAAGCTGCTGTGCTGTTTCCACAGCCGGTGCACCGATTGACAACTCATCAACAAGTACCTGAGTTCTAGACTTGTGCCGAGTGTATATCTATGATCCCAGTACTCCAGAGGTGGAAGCAGGCTAACCAAGGGTTCAAAGTCATCTTTAGCTATGTAAAGTTTGAGAGGAGCCTGGGCTACATGAGACCCTGTTTCAAAAAATAAGAGGGGGATCGGGGGAGAGACAGGATTTCTGATTTCTCTATACCTAAGTCAATATTTATTTTCTGGAAGTATATACATGCATATGTATGCAGAGTTTTTCATCAGGACCACTGGTTAGCTCACCAATAACTACACAGAGACTTAATATTAATTATAAATACTTAGCCAATAGCTTAGGCTTAGTACTAACTAACTCTTACAACTTAAATTAATGCATTTTTCTTATCTATGCTCTACCACATGGTGGCACTTTTTTTAGCACTACATGTTTATTTTGCTTTTCTCCAAGTCTGGCTAGTGACTCTGACCTCTACTACCCAGCTTTCTCTTTTTGGCCAAAAGTCCCACCTCACCTTTTCCTGTCTAGCTTATTGGCCAGTCTGCTCTTTATTAACCAATGAGAGTAATACATATTCACCGTGTACAAAAAAATTGTTCTATGGTATGCATATGTACACGTGTAGGTGTGTAGCTAGGTAAAAATAACCATCCTAATGAAGATGAAATGATTAGGGGGGTTTTGTTTGTTTGTTTTTAATCTAAGCTCTGGGAAGATGGCTCAGCAGTTAAAAGAGCACTTGGCTGCTCTTGCAAAAGACCTAAGTTTGATTCCCAACTCTCACATCAGGCAGCTCCCAACTACCTGTAACTCTAGCTCTAGGAGATCCAACACCCTCTTCTGGACTCCTTAAACACCTACATCCATGTGGTGCACATATGTTTTTATGGTTTTTCAAGACAGGGTTTCTCTGTGTAGTCCTAGCTATCCTTGAACTCTCTCTTGAGGGCCAAACTGGCCTCCAACTAACAGAGATCTGTTTGCCTCTGCCTCCTAAATGCTGTGATTAAAGGTGCATGCTGGCCAAAATAAATTTTTAAAATATTTTAAAAAATATCTAAAATGGCTGGGCAGTGGTGGTGCATGCCTTTAATCCCAGCACATGGGAGGCAGAGGCAGGTGGATCTCTGCGAGTTCAAGGCCAGCCTAGTCTACAGGGCAAGTTCCAGGACAGACTCCAAAGCTAACCAGAGAAACCTTGTCTTAAAAAACAACAACAACAACAAAAAAGGATCTGACGAACCAGATGTGGAACACACCTGCCATATCAGTGCTCAGAAAGTAAGGCAGGTGGATCATGAATTCAATACAAGCCTTGGCTACAAATGAGACCCTGTCTCAAAACAAAAAGCAAATTAAAAATGGTCTCATCTATGGGCTAAGGATGTCATTCAGGTGGTAGAGCACTTGCCTAGGACACACAAGTCCCTGGGTTCAGTCTCCAATACCGCATAAACCATGCCTGTAATCCCAGCACTCAGTAAGTGGAGGCAGAAGAATCAGAAGGTCAGTCATCTGTGAGTTCAAGGCCAACCTGAGGTACACAGGACCCTGTCTCAAAGGAAAACAATATAGCTGAGAGGACAGAAGGGTCCAAAACTACACTTAGGACCTGCCCCACCCACCCCAAAAACTGCTATCTAATCTGCTGAGAAATTCCTGCTCCTAATGTGGAGTGGTGGTTGTCTGTTAGTCCTCCTGTCTGTTAGTCTGTTTGTCTTTCATCATTGATAACCTGTGCCCTCCTCAAAGCCTTAGACCTGAGAATTCAGGACAGATTGGAGTATTTCTCCTTTCTCAGAGACTTTTAACCTTCTGGCCAGTCTCTACCCCTTTGCCTCAAAATTCCGATGTCCCCCTCACTCCATCCCTGTTGCTCCAGCAGGAGAGCCATACTCCATCCCAACATATTCTCCTGTATCCTAAACAAGCAACGCATTGTAGAAGGACCCCAGAACTTAGAGCTAGACAACACACATTTGAACCTTAGGTCCATGATCACTTTATTAGGAGTCCTTGTACAAATAGTTAATTTTGCTGAGTGTGGGTTTTCTCTTCTGTAAATTAGGGCTAGCAAATCCTTTACCTTCCTACCTACCTACCTACATATATATATGAGAAAGAGACAGAGAGAGAGAGAGAGAAGATTTTTCTTAAACTGCAGAGAAATATACATAGTATGTCACTTCTCAGGGTGAAAATAATGTCCAGGTGAGAAATTTCTATAAATTATTTGCTTGGGGCCCAGACTGAAATCTGGCCTTTGACAGAATTGCTGTGGGATGTCTTTTTGTGTACTATGAATATGTGTTGCTCCTATTGGATAATAAATAAAGCTGTTTTGGTAACTAATATAAGCCTCTGAGTGATTATTTTATAAGCAGCTGCAGGACCTCAGGGCCAAGTGGGACACAAGAAAACTTCCAGCTACATGGTATCATTTCTCATTTCCCTTATTTCTTTTCTTTCTTTCTTTCTTTTTTTTTTTTTTTTTTTTTTTTTTTTTTTTTTTTTTGAGACAAGGTTTCTCTGTGTAGCAGTCCTGGCTATCCTAGAACTCTCTTTGTAAACCAGGCTGATCTTGAACTCATAGAGATCTGCTTGCCTCTGCCTCCTGAGTGTTTGGATTAAAGGCACCACCATGCCCCATGTTTCCTTTATTTTTTAACTCATTACACCCTCCTTCCATTGGATCCTTCTGTATTTGTTATTTGTTGGGGAACTTCTGCCCTGTCTTTCAATGCTCAGAAACTTTGGCTCCATGTAAGGCCCTGGCTCTGGCTCCCAGGGTCCTCCCTGCACCCACCTTCCAGGAGATCCAGTGCTTCTAACAAAGCGCACAATCCTCACCATAGCCTATAGGCATCTTGGAGTACATAAACAAAAGAACCCTATAGGAACAGATCCCAAGCCACATACTGCCTCTGCTCTGTTGCCCAGCACACCTGCCAGCTCAGTAGCCATGCCTCAGATGTAGAGCAGGAGTGAGCCTGCAGAGTTCACCCAGTCCAGGGCTGATCCATGTCTTCCAGCGACCTTGGTCACTGAGCTTATCTGTCCAAAGTGTAGGCTCACCCTGACCCCCAGATCTGGCACTTGGGCTCTGAGAACCAACCTTGTGAAACTGCTTGCAGATTCTTCAATATATGATATATGTATTGATCACTGTTTCCTAAGAAACCTGCCAGGCACTGTGAAGTCAAGGGTTGGGCACAGAATCTGCCCCTTTCCCCTCAAAATCAGCAACCATGAGCAGCAAAGCTGTGTTTCACAAACACATTTCCAACCCTGTTGTTCTAACGTTAGAATGACAGATTAACAGCAGGGATTTAATTCTGGGCCCCAAAGAAAGTTGATCTTAATTTATATGGTATTCTGGTAGATTGCTACGTGTAACTCCACACAGAATATGCCTTGCTCTTCTCTGGGCTTCTAACTTAACCACCTGCCTGAAGCCCTCCCTCCTGAGTTGCTAACTCTGCACACACAGCACCCCATCTCAAACAAGTCTCTATCCTCCAAAGATATTAACTTTAGGATCTCAGCATTCTCTTAGTTCTCCATAGCTCCTTTGCCCTCACTCTTCTCTAGGGCAACATCCATCCTGTCAAATGAAATAAACATTTACAGAATAAGGAAGGGGGTGGGGGAGGAGTCAGTGGGGAGGGGGAGGAGTCAGTGGGGAGGGGGAGGAGTCAGTGGGGAGGAGGAGGGGTCAGTGAGGAGGGGGAGGAGACAGTGGGGTGGGGGAGGAGACAGTGGGGAGGGGGAGGAGTCAGTGGGGAGGGGGAGGAGACAGTGGGGAGGGGGAGGAGACAGTGAGGAGGGGGAGGAGACAGTGGGGAGGGGGAGGAGACAGTGAGGAGGGGGAGGAGACAGTGGGGAGGGGGAGGAGACAGTGGGGAGGGGGAGGGAGGAGGAGACAGCTGTGACTACTCACCCACCCAGCCCTAGCTTTCAGTTTCTCTAGGACAAGCTCATAATGGCAGATAAGAAAAGTCCTTTCTCTTATTCTTTCCTAAAGACCGAAATGAGCAAGTGGAATTTCATGTTTTTTAAAGTTCCATTTGCAACAGCATCAAAAAAGAAGAGAAAAATACTTAGGTATAAATCTAACAAAATACATATACAGGATTTTAAAAAATGTGTAGCAACTGTGAAGGAAAGAAAAAGAAACTGAAGCAAAGCCTAGTGTGGAGTCATAATCCTGTAATCTTTATTTTAATTTATTTATTTTTGTGGAGTGGGGGTTGTTTGTTTGAGACAGGGTTTCTCTGTGTAGCCTTGGCTGTCCTAGAACCCTCTCTGTAGACCAGGCTAGCCTCAAGCTCATAGCCATCCCCCAGCCTCTGCCTCCCAAGTGCTGGGATTAAAGGCGTGCGTGTGCCACTGATGCCTGACTGGTCCTGTAATCTTAAATACTGGAAGGCAGAGGCAGGAAGATTGTGCATTGGGGGCTTTCCTGGTCTACGTAGTGAAGTCCACTCCAGCCAGGGACGCGGAACACAGTGAGACCCTGTCTCAAAAAGCAACAACAGAAACAACAAACAAACAAAAGAGGAAAAGAAAAGAAATTGTAAATAAATGGAGGATTCCGTTTTACAAGGTCAGTCGCTTTCCCGTGATGCAGTAATGAACAATTAGAATTTGAAATGGCTGTGCCCTATAAACTCCACCCCTGAGCTACATCCCCAGCACTCTGCCTTAGTTGTTAGAGTCAGTCACAAGTTAAGAGAACACCTTAACTTGCTGCTTAGCAATTTCAACTCAACTCTGTTCCTTAGCCAGAACCCCTGGCACTGCTGAGATCTTTCCACACCAGAGCTCAGGTCTGAGCCATAATTCTGTGTCAAAACAGTGCTTTGTATCCCAGCAAGATGGCTCAGCGGGTAAGACCTGGCCACCTGAATTCAATGCCTGGAACCCATTTGGACAGCTCCTATAAATGGTCCTCTGCTTACCACATGTGTGCCATGGTGTGTGTGTGTGTGTGTGTGTGTGTGTGTGTGTGTGTGTGTGTGTGTTGTGTGTGTGTGTGTGTCACATAGACACCAATAATTGAACAAAAATAAATAAAGAATGCTACAAGAAGCTGTTGTCTCCCAGTTCCTGTTAGTCCTTCCGTTTGGCAGGGGCATTTCTCTCAGGGGTATCTGTATCTTTTTTTGGGTTTAGTTTGGTTTTTCCAGACAGAGTTTCTCTGTGTAGCCCCAGGCTGTCCTGAAATGCACAGAGATCCGCCTGCCTCTGCCTCCCAAGTTCTGGGATTAAAGGGGTGAGCCACCACTGCCCGGCCTCTGTTGTCATTTTTAAGCAGGAGCCCCTCTTTCTGCTAGCTGGTCACAAGGCTTTTGCTTCTCAACTCCAAAGTACCTCCATCTTGCAGCAACTTCTGAGGCCTCTGCCACCTGGAGGGTCTGTTAGGCCTGCTCCCCAGCTACTCTGTTCTCTTTCCCGCTCTCCTTTGCTCCGTGCTTCTCCTAGGTCAGGCCAGGCCTCTAAACCAGACTTACCATGGAGGAGTCTTGTTTAAAGCATTTTCTCGGAAGCAAATATCTGTGAATCCCAGCATTGGCCATATGGCTTCCCCTCCATCCCAGCCAGAGGAACTCTCAAATTCATATATATTTTGGGAAATGAAATTTTTCCCAAATGGTCTCTCCAAAGCACAGAAGCAAGGTCAGGGTCACACTTCCCTTCAGAGGCTCTGGTCAGAGGTTAGCCTTCCTCATATTTTCCTGTTCCCATCCACAGTCATTTCATCAGTGTGCCTGATGAAGAGACACAACCTGCCTGAGCTAAAACACTCCAGAGGTGGAGGGAGATGTTGGGCCATAAACTAGCATCCCCGGGGAGGAGTGAGAAACCTGCCCCAGTGCTCAAATAATGCAAGGCAAAGCCCCTAAGAATGCTTCCAGAGGGAGAGAAAGAGGAGGAGCCTTTTAGGGAAGCATGAAGCAGGTGTGCCGAAAAGCCGCCTGAGCTCTAGAAGGGGGTGGGGCAGCCCCCCATCTCTACTGGGAACCGTATTTCCCCTTTTAAATCAGGAAAGAAAAGAAAGAAGAAGAAAAAAGCCCAACAACATGGCCCCAAATAGAGAATGTTTTCTTTTGTAACGGGAGGCAAACATGGCTGATGGTTTTAGCAGCTGCCTGCCAGCACGGCCGGAGCAGGCAAGCTCCAACATTTTTTGAGATCAACACACGTACAGACATACAGTATATTAGGTCAAATTATAAACCTAGGAATAAAAGAACAAATAAACAAGGTTCAACTTTTTCTAGGCTTCTGCGTCCAACACCAGCTAAATTAGAGTCCGAAGCAGAGAAATCTGGATTCCAAGAAGGCAGGCCTCCTGGGAGTTCAAGTCAAAACCTCCCTCTGGTAGGAAAAGAAGGTGTCATTGTAGATTAACTGGCTGACGCTGACCGAGCACAGGCTGCTGGGCCCAGTTTAGCTGAAGCTACCAGCATCTTGGCTGTGTAGACTCCTAGGACAGGCGGCAGGCTCCGGTAAGGCCTGCCATTGACCTTTAACCCCAGTAAATCATTTAATATGCCATGTGCTTTTGTCCATGTGTTAAATTTGATGTCATTTGGATGAGGATTCCAGCAAGCCTAAATGTGCCACCCATTAGGGCTAAATCCTTCCCTTTGTAGCCTCTAGGAAGAACCTTCTGGACGGCTGCATTGCAGAGAGCTGAGGGTGAACCAGGAAGAAATGCCCGCAAATGGTCAGAGCAGCCTTGCCCTTGACTGTGGCACAGAAGGGTACAGATACATTTATTTTCAGTTACCAAAACTGCCAGCAAGCTCAGGTGATAGAAGCCTTCTCTGTAGGAGTAGCCAACCTTTTGACATCCTTGCCATTTACAAATGTTATAGCCATCCTGGGATGCACGTGGTCTGGAGGCCACGCAGGTACGCCCGGTAGACAGAAGGGGCCAAGGCTTTCATAAATGGAACGGAATAGAAGACAGCAGCGCTGTGCTCAAGAACAAGTTCATGCTCATGTGTGTGCTTCCTGCTGATCTCGAAGAGGGACAGAGAGGCGGAGACCATGCATGCAAGGCTCCTTCCAGCCCTGAGGACAGCAAGCAGAGGAAGCCGCTGAGGAAGGAGGAGCCAGGCCAGACCCCTCAAAGTTATCCATAAGGACCAAGTAAGGTGCCAGGGCAAGCAGCTATTCAAATGTGACAAACGTGCCTGAAAGACGAAGTCGCTGTCCTTTTAGTGACTATGTTCTAGGTTCTGGGGACACAATTGTTAACGGCAGGGCTACTCTCTTCAAATCATCCTCTTTCAGGGAGGAAGAAGACAGAACAACAAAGCCCCAAAACCCCAATGTCAATGTGATAACTGACGTGGAAAACCGAAAAGGAGCCTGGGAAGAGAGAAGAGCAGGGTACAGGTGCTCTAGACAGGACAGGAGGACAGGCTTCCTGGAAGAGTGAGAGCCGGACCGAAATAAAAGGCCTCCACCTTCTGACAAGGGACCTCAGGCACTTCACTTGCCTTGTAACACTCCGTTCTTGGCTGGCGAGCTGACTCAGCTGGTGGAAGTCAGTTCATCCCAGAGCAGACATGGGGCTGACAGCTTCAGGGACCAGGGACCACCAGGGAAGCACACGAGAGGAGGCAGAGGTAGGTGTGGTGCCACATACCCTTGATACCAGCGCTCAGGAGGCGGAGGCAGGAGGATCTCTGTGAGTTTAAAAGGCCAGTCTGGTCTACATAGTAAGACTCTGTCTCAAAAACAAAAACTAGAGGCAGAGCGGGTGGGGGGACAGAATTAGACAGAAAATGCCTCAGACCATTTCCCTGTAACTCCTTAGTCAGAAATTTCTTTTTATATTGGTAGGTGTTTGTATGGCTTGGTTTGGCAACCTCCTGTCCTCGGCCTTCCAAGAGGAGGGTTTACAGGCATGTCCAGCTTATGTTAGTATTATTATGAAGAGTTTGATTTTGTGTACATGGGTGTTTTGTCGGCATGTGTGTCTGGGCATCTGCTTTCTGAAGAGGTCAGAAGAAGGAGTAGGACCCCTTGGAACTGGAGTTATAGATGTTTATGTGCCACTGTGTGGATGATGGGACGAGCCTGGGTCCTTTGGAAGAGCACCCAATACTCTAAACCCTGGAGTCATCTCTCCAGCCCAGATTGTGAAGATGTTTTTGACTTTGCAGACTCTAGACTACGGGGATGCACAGGGGTCCACAGACCACCCTTTAAGACCTGCTGATGCTGAAAAACCAAACCAAACAGTCCAAAAACAAAACAAAAAAACAAAAAACAAACCGGGCTGTGGTAGTGCACACCTTTAATCCCAGCACTTGGGAGGCGGAAGCAAGAAGATCTCTCGGAGGCCAGCCTGGGCTACAGAGTGAGTACTCCTCCAGCCTCGCCAAGCACACCCTGTCTCACAGACATGCACATAAAAAAAAACCCTCTCTCTCTCTCTCTCTCTCTCTCTCTCTCTCTCTCTCTCTCACTCACACACACACACACACACACACACACACACACACACACACACACGAGACAGAGATAGACAGATAGTGCAAAGCAAACAAGCAGTCTGATGTTGGATGCTTACTCAAGAAGTCTATAGACTTTGGCCAAAGAATCAACCCCCAATGACACTCTATGGAAACTGACAGAGAGAGACTCCTGTGGGGAAATGGAGCTTGAGCAGAGGCAAGAAAGGATAGGTGTGAGAGATAGAAAGTGCTCCAGTCACATCAGCCCCATGGGGTGGGTGTAGTGATCAGGTGTGCTGGGATGTACATTCTGCATGCATAGAGACCCAGTCTGCCTGCATAGCAACAGATCAGCAGTTCCTGAAACAATTCTGGACATGCTACAGTTCCCCTTAAATGCCGGTTTGGTGGGTGATATCTCCCCACCTAGTAGACAGGGGCTCAGGCCTCAGAGAGTCTGAGAAGGTGGCCTCCATTCCAGAAGCACAGCTGTGGTACCCCATCCTCCAGACTTGTGTGAACACTGCCCTCTCCTTCCCTCTCGATCTGGCTCAAGAATTTCCATCTTTGGGTTCTTCACTTCCTTTTTCTTTAGAGATAGAATCGGCAATAGCCCTGGCTGGCCTTCAGCAGCTTCTTGATATTGGGACCAAGGTGTGCACATCATGCCCAACTACTTAACCTTTCTTAACTCCTTTTTTTTTTTTTTTTGCTTTTTCAAGACAGAATTTCTCTGTGTAACAAACAGTCTTAGCTGACCTGGAACTCTCTCTGTAGACCAGGCTGGCCTCGAACTCAGAAATCTGCCTGCCTCTGCCTCCCAAGAGCTAGGATTAAAGGTGTGTACCCCCACCACCTAACTTTTTTCCCCCTTAGATTTACTTTTATTTTTATTCATGAGTGTGCATGTGTGCATGCCAGTGTGTTTCTTCAGAAGCCAGAAGGGGTGGTAGATGCCTTGGAGTAGAATTACAGGTACTTGTGAGGTACCTGAACGGAACTCCAGCCCTCTGCAAGAGCAGCAAGTGCTCTTAGATGATAAACCTTCTCTCCAGTCCCAAGTCTTGACTTGTTTATCTGTAAAATGGGAAAGATAATAGAACTCATACCTCACAAAGTCTTTGGGGTTAAATCAAGTGATAAAGCATGTACCTTGGACAGTATTTGACACCAATATATATATATATATTATTTTTTTTTTTTTTTTTTTTTTTTTTTTTTTTTTTTTGAGACAGGGTTTCTCTGTGTAGCTTTTCGCCTTTCCTGGAACTCACTTGGTAGCCCAGACTGGCCTCGAACTCACAGAGATCCACCTTGCTCTGCCTCCCGAGTGCTAGGATTAAAGACGTGCGCCACCACCACCCAGCGACACCAATAAATTTTTTTAAATCTGGCAAATACTTTGCACTGGGAAAAAATAAAGCCAATATAAACTGTGACCCAGTCCAACGGAAAAAAAAAAAAACAACTATATAGTATTTTTTCCCCTGGTGTAGGGATGGGCAGGCTTCGGTGACTAGCTTTGTACTATGTAGCATCTGCCTGTCATCCCTTCTACTTTGAAGACTGAGGTAGGAGGGTGGCTTGAACCCTGGAATTTAGGGACAGCCTAGGCAGCACAGTGAACCTCTCATTCTTTTAAAGTTAACTAATTAACCAATTAAGCAATTATCAGCAGCATCACCCTTGGCCACAGCCCCTTATGGAAGGAAGGCATTGGCTAGTAGAGGGTGACCAGGGACCCATCAAGCTACTTTTCCCTCCCCAAACTCAAACGCTGTTTCTGCCCGGGCCATGCCAGTTCTTCTCTTCCTGTTTTCTTTCCATCCCTCCCTCCCCACTTCAAACCCTGGGAAAAAATAAAGAGCAGCACACCGACCAAGAAGCCTTTTCACCTCATTGTGTTTTCCAGCTAGACCTGAACAGACGACCAGCCCTCTCTCACACCAAACCCCGCCCCTTTTTCTCTCCAGTCCTCTTTGTGGTTTCGTTGAGGGTTTTTTGTTTTGTTTTGTTTTGTTTCTCTTTCTCTCTGACTACTGTCTTCAAACCCAGGAAAAGGCAGTTACATGAAGACACGAAAAATCTCAGTCCTCTGTTTCGAAGCCAACATGACTGCAGCCGGCCCTCACAGGTCTGTTGTGGCCATTGGCCCTGAGAAGGGCTGAGCAGCACGGCTCCTCTGCTTCTCTGAGAAACTTTTCAGCGTGACTGCCAGCATCCCAACCCAGGCTGCTCTCAGACACGTTGCACAGAAACGTCACCCTCTGGCTTTTTTTGGCAGGAAACTGCTGGAGTCCTCTTCATCCCCAGAGCAGGGGCTTTCTTTCCAAGTCTGTGCAAACCCAGCCAGTCAGGCTGGAAGTCAGCGAGGGTGACGAAGGACTACACCTTTTCTACCTTCAAAGCAGCCTCGTGGGATTTTGGTTTTTTCCTACAAATTGGCAGGGCTTTCACGGCTACAAACTTCCATGTCCCCAGAGCTCACTGAAGAAAAATTTCCTGGTGAGGCTGGCGTGTGTGGAGATTTGAGGTGCACAAGTGAGGTGTTTAACAAGTAGTTAAATTGAGCCATGAATCAGATTCATCTAAACAAGTCCTCCCCCATTGCATACCTGGCAAGCTGGCCTCCTCCTCCATTCCCACCCCAAACATAGATTCAGAAATAACTCCTATTTATCAAGTGCCCAGTGAGTACCAGGAGCTAAACTGTGCTTCTTGTTTACTCCAGTAAGCGCATTTTTATCTCCTCAACTGTGCACCGTAGACACTGTTTGTTTTCTCTCTGCGGCAAGGAAGGCTGGTTAACATGTGGCTGAACGTGACTTCTAGGGTTACCCTCAACACAGCAACACAGATGAATATCAAAATCATCATGCAGACTAGAAGGAATCAGGCAGAGACACAGAGAACCTACAATACTCCATCCCGTGTGTATAAAATCACAGACAGTGCCAAGTAATCTCTTGGTGGTTCCCTGAGGATGAGTAGCGGGTCGGGAGGTTTACAAAGAAACCTGTAACTGATCAAACTGAGTACCTGAAATTATAAACAAGGTAGTGCGCTTCCAATAAATATCAATAAAGTGGAGAACAAAGAAAGTTAAAATCACCCCAGCATGGCTCATCGGGTCAAGGGGCTTACCACTGAGCCTGAGGACCTGAGATGGGTCCTTAGAACCCACACGGTAGAAAGAGAGACTCAGTCCCCTGCCAAGTTGTCCTCTGACCCCCACAGATGCCTTGTGGCATGAGGGCATACACACATAAATACATGTAATTGAGAAACAAAACTCCAGCAGGTTGTGCAGGCAAGGCAGGTGTGTGAGCGCAAAGGGCAGCCTGGTCTACAAAGCAAGTTCCAGACCAACCATGGATGCAAAAATAGGCATTGTCTGAAGTAAGTAAGTAAGTAAGTAAGTAAATAAATAAATAAATAAACAGAAAGAAGACCCTCTATTTGGGGCTGGCAAGATGGTTCATCACATAAGGGCAGTTGATGTCAAACTTGATGAGCTGAGTTTGATTCCTCAAACCCACACAGTAGGAGAGAACCGACTCCCACACTTGTCCACAGACGCCCACATTCACACTGTGACACTCACGTACACACATACAAACACAAAATAAACAAATAAATGTTTTTAAAAAATAAAAAAAAAAAAAGAACAAAAATTTTTAAAGGAAAGCTAAAATTCCTACCCCTAATGATTTCCACGAAGGCATTTCCTCTGCTCTGTTTGGTACCAAGGGGCCAGCCGGACTCAGTCAGACTCAGGCTGTTGCCTCCGGGTCTGGGGAAGAGCTAGTGTTACTGGCTCTTCTCACTGGAAAGCCAGTCAGTCAGCCTTGTGGTTCTAGACATTCTTTTGTACCACTCCTGGGCTTGCCCCGGTGTCAACGTGATGTGAGTGACGATATACAGCAGTAGTTCTCAGCAGGGTTTTTGGGGGTGCCGGAGATTAAACCCAGGACCTTATAAATGCTAAACATGTGTTCTACCACTGGGCTCAGCTTTTAGGTCTCAGGGCCCCTTTCATACTTTTGAAAGGTCTGTTTGGGTAATATCCATCAAAATTCACGAAATTAGGAATGCAAATGAAGAACTTTTAAAGACAGTTCATTTGTTTTCAAAACAACAACTTGTTACATATCACATCAATAACCTGCCTGATTTTTGTTGTTTTAGCCTGAGTCTTACTGTGTCCCAGACTAGCCTGGAATTTGCTGTGTAGCCCCAGGCTGGCACTGAAGGTGAAAACCTTCCTGCCTCAGCCCCCTAAATGCATGTCCCAGCAGAGCTCGCTAAATAACATTCTTATTAAGCATGAATTTTTCCCAAAAAAGTGAGAAGAGTACCACCAGTGTGCATTTTTGCCTCTGAAATTTATGACTTCCTATACATGATTCTCATGGTTGACGCTTTGTTCCATCTGCTGCAGTATTACTTATTTCACAACTCAGGACAGGGTAGCTGGCTCTCAGTCAGGCTGTTTCCTCTCTTATTGGAGTCCCACATCTCCCAAACATCCACCAGGAGAGGAGGTGGCACAGACCAGGTCTCCTGCCCAGGATATCTGCATGTGAAAAGCACTCCATGCAGAGGCTGCACCCCAGCTCTGTAGTCATTGGAACTCATGTTCAATTCCTGACTCACAGCCAGGCACATTAGCTCATGCCTATAATCCCAGCAGTTGGGATTTTAAGACCTGAACTACCTGGTCTTAAAAATACCAAATCCTTGCACACTGAGTACCTGTAAGACTTGGGACACATAGTTATTGTTGACCCGTTTCCTCGCCTAAGCCCAGTAACGACATCACCTGTGCTAAACGCAAAGGGCTCTTGTCTCAAGGAAAATGCCAATACTTTTACGTGTTCCTGCCACTACTTCCCACCCTCGTGTTTCATCCGAACGTGGAGACCTCACTGTCCCACCTGAGTACAGAGGCACAGTGTGACTTTGGAAGAGATAGGCTGTGTCTGCCTCTATGTACTTCTTTGTTTCTTCCGAAAGGTCTCGTGACTAAGACCATATGGGAAACAGGAAGGAAGTCCAGTGAGATGGCTTAGAGGCAAAACACTTGCTCTGCAAGTCTGACAACCCGAGTCTGATCCCTGAAACCCATGCTTAAAAAAAAAAAAAATAGATTCAGGCTGGCAAGATGGCTCAATGGGTGGGGCAGTTGCTGCCAAACTTGATGACTGAGCCCACTCCTTGAGAATGTGGTAGAAGGAGAGAACTGACTCCTACATATGCATGTACTCACTTTTAAAAAAAGGGGGGGCTGGGGATTTAGCTCAGTGGTAGAGCATGGCAAGATCAAGGTCCTCAGCTCTGGGGAAAAAAAAAAAGAAAAAGAAAAAAAAGAGGAGACAGAGGCAGGTGGATCTCTGTGAGTTCAAGGCCAGCATGGTCTACAAAGTCAGTTCCAAAATCGTGAGGGCTACACAGAGAAGCCCTGTCTTGAAAAACCAAAACAGAAAAAGAAAAGGAAGTCCTCCCTTATGGACAAAACACCTTTCTGACAGGTATTGTGGTCACAGCTTGTTCCTAGCCCCTGCCTTGTGGAAGGCACAGGTGGAGGAACGCTGGAGGGTGTGTAGCGTGTGCCTGGGAGAGAAGAGGGACAGGATACAGCAGAGGCATGGCTGGCAGCTCTGGAGCCTGTGGAGAAGCTGCTCCAAACCTCTCCATCGTGCGTTCATGTGTTCAGGGACACCAGCACTTGTGTGCCCATGCATGTGGCGGTCTCTATCCGCATCAAGTATCTTTAAAGCTGGCCTTCACCTTATTTTCTGAGACAGGGTCTCCCACAACCCTGGAGCTCACTGATTGAGCTCAGCTGGGGATCCAGGGAGCCCCAGGGAGCCTCCCATCTCCACCTCCCCTCAAGCTGGGAGTACAATCCAGCCATGCTAGAAGATCAAACTCTGGTCCTCAAGAATGCTTTGCAACCAACTGAGCCAGGCCCAGCTCTTCCAGCTCTGTTCTTGACGAGTGCCACCTGGAGAAACATGAGGGGCAGTGTGGAACGCTCTCCGTGTCTTAGGAAAAGTCAGAGGTGGTTCCCAGCCTTGGCAGTCTCCTGTGAGGCAGGTCTCTCTGGCTCCCTCCATGCATGTCCACGGAACCTCCTAAGAGTCGGAAGAGGAGAGCAGAGATGGTGGGGGATGAGTGAGGTGAGGAGAGAGCAAGAGCGACCGGGAAGGGAAGAGTCTGACGACAAGAAACTGAGAAAGAACAGAGAGTGAGGAGGAAAAGGACAAGCTGAACAGGAATGGAGGAATCTGTTAGAAAAGATGGAGCTGTGGCGAAGTGTGCCGGTGCACGCATATCCACAAACACGCACACTGCTTTTCTGCCTGAGTCAGAAGCAGCTACTTTAACTTTTCTTCTCTGCTTAATAAAGGATCTCTCTGCAAAGAACAAACAAACAAACAAACAAAACAAAAACATGCACACAAATAAATACAATAAAAATACAACGAAGCCAGGCACTGGTGGCACATACCTTTAATCCCAGCACTTGGGAGGCAGAGCTAGGCAGATCTCTGTGAGTTCGAGGCCAGCCTGGTCTACAGAGTGAGATCCAGGAAAGTCACCAAAACTACACAGAGAAACCCTGTCTCAGAAAACAAAGCAAAAACAAACAAACAAAAAACAAAAACAAAACAAACAAAAAAAACCAATGAAGTCATGTTGCAGCTGGAACTGTAGCTTAATGCAGAGTGCTTGCCTGGCTTCAATCCCCAGCATGCCAAATACAAGAAGAGATAGTCCAACGGTAAATACTTCAGGGTCAAGCACCACATTATCTCTGTCAAAAGGACATGACTCTGTCGTATCAAATAAGCAGATATAGACGACATACAAACAGTGAGCACAACTTCACAGTGAGCACTGGAATTTGAACCACACGCACACACGCTCACACACACACACCACGGCCTTCTGTGGCAGGGTCTCATGCGGCCCAGACTACCCTCCAACTTATTATTATGAAAATGATCTTGAACTTCTGCTCATCGGCCTTTGCTTTCCCAGGGCTGGCATCTCAGGCTTGTGTTACCACATTTGTTTACATGGTACTAGGAATCAAACCTAGGTCCTTATGCATGCCATATGAGCACTCTACTGGAAAAAAAAAAAGTATGAGCAACCCTCATACTTTTGTTTGTTTTGTTTTGTTTTGTTTTGTTTTGTTTTGTTTTTCGAGACAGGGTTTCTCTGTGTAGCTTTGTGCCTTTCCTGAAATTTACTCTGTAGCCTAGGCTGGCCTTGAACTCACAAAGATCTGCCTGCTTCTACCTCCCGAATGCTGGGACTAAGGCATGTGCCACCACCTTGCACCACCACCACCCGGCTTCTCATACATTCTTTTACATCATGAAATATTCTTTTTTATTTTTCTCCCAATCATTTAAATCAATATGCCCTCTCTAATGTGTGTCTATACAAAAAACAAGTGGCAGGTAGAATTAGGCTCTCTGGCCACAGTTTGCCCAACTCCAAGGGAATTAAGCTGGAGTCTCTGAAAATCTCTTTCAATGCTAGCACCGTGGATGCCCCCCACTCCCACCCCCAAGCACAAAGTGCCAGGAAAATTCCTTCACCTTTGCAGACAGCACAAGTTCGCATATCACTTGATCTAGAAGGGATCTGTGCTCCTGCCTTCTCAGGTTACACTTGAGGAGTCGGAGCTTCATCACAGAGCTTCCGAATAATGGAAGTAATCACAAGACTATCAGGCAGCAGCTGGCCAAAAAGGAAGGCCACTAGGTTAGACTGGGTAGGAGGCCGGCCCAGGGGCTCTGAATTCTAGCTCACCCATCTCTTATTTGCCTGTCCCCACTCCTTTCTGAAGCAGGGTCTCCTGCTGGTCTCTTGTCTCCACCTTCCAATCACTGGGCACACTTGGGAGGTGTGGTGCATAAGCCACACCCAATTTGTGCGGTTCTGAAGATGGAATCCAGCACTTCACCCGTGCTGGCCAGTCGGCAGGATCCAGAGCATGAAGACCTTCTGTTTGAAGTTAAGGAACTCTGTCTTGCTCACATTAGATGGTGAAGAAACACAGAGATTTAAACCACAAAGCAATAGTCAGGTTGAGTTTGGGGGGAAATTACATTGGCAGTTTGCCAGGCAGAGGGGAGAGGGGATAAAAGCTCCCACAGGAGAGAGAGCTCACACAAAGTGTGTGGGAGACGTGGTGTGACTCAGACCTGGCGAGGAGCAGGAAGGGAGAAGCCTGGAGAGAAACTCTGGACAGCAGGCATGGTGCCTTAGAGTCCATGAGGACTTTGGATTTGATGCTTGAACAGTGGTGAGAATGGAGGGGGCCTCAGATGAGGGAGAGCAGAGGAAGAGCCCAGACTTCAGATCAAGATTACCTATAGTGATATTTTATTTGTATTGAAATGTGATTTTATTTGTATGTTAATAAAGTTGCCTTGGGGTCAGAGCAAGCCAGAGCAGAAGCTGGGCGATAGTGGGGCACGCCTTTAATCCCAGCACTTGGGAGGCAGAGCTAGGTAGATCTCTGTGTGTTCAAGGATACAGCCAGCATGGCAGATACACACCTTTAATCTCAATACCAAGACCTGGAGGTGACGAGGAGGTCATATGGGTTTACAACCAATGAGAAAACAGAACAGAAAGTCTTTAAATAGACAGGACGCACAGAAGTAGCTCTCTTGCGGAGAGGAAGGACAGCAGAAGCAGGGAAGGGTAAGGTTTTCCGCTCTTGCTCTGACCTCGTGGTTTTTAACTCTGCAATTGGATCTGTGTTTCTTATTTAACAAGCCGGTTACATCTACATTTGGTGCCCATCGTGGCAAGAATTCATTAAAAACCATTTGCCTTGGCAGTGGGTCCAGCTTCCCGCCTGGGCAGGCCCAGCTCCCTCACTCAGGCCTAGCTCGGGCCTAGCTTGGGCCTAGCTCAGCTTAGGACTCAGGCCCAACCTACCTTAGCTACAAGCGGATACCGCTGCAGCTGGAGTTACTTGCTTAACAAGCCGGTGATACGAACAACTCAGGCCTGCGGGAGCTACCGCTAATTGCAGGAGCTACACGCAACTGCAGATAGGCTGCTTTTGGCTGAAATGCCAGCACACATAGTCGGTCAGAGCTTAAGGAAGCCAGAGCCCAGGCTCGACTTGGCTCAAGCAGGAACACGTGGTTGGATTCAAGCTTTTAGCCAGAACGTGGCTACGCTTATATCAGATATTTTAAAGGAAACTATTTAAAAGAGATTTTTTTTCCACATTAAAAAAAAAATGGGTTTTATGTGTACATTGGAAGAAAATTGGGCTTTGTTTGAAATTTTAGGCAGTTTGATAATGGAACAACTATATGAGAAGATTAATGTTGATCGAATTATGTACATTATTAATCTTCTTATCCTTATTTTACTATTTAAAAAGATAGTCAATTTAAGTGCCAGGATAAAAATTTTAGAAAAACCTGTTAAACCTGTTAAAATGAATTATAGAGAAATTCAGATTCAGAAAGAAGAAATTAACAGTGAAGTTGTTTCAGGATTGGATTATAAGGTTATAGAAAGAAAGCCTGTTTTCACACAATCACCCTTAATTTATCCGGTAACCATACAACAGCAACCTGGTCAAGTGAATACACAAAATATTTGGACTCCAGTTGAAATGTTAAACTTACGAAGGTTTAAGGAGGCAATAGTATCTTATGGCATGCATTCTCCATATGTAAAGCAAATGTTAAACTCCTGGTCAACTTATAATAGGATTATAACACAGGACTGGCGGGAGCTGGCACAGGCTGTTCTGGAACCTGGACAACAGCTTCAGTGGCAAATGTGGTTCAAAGAGGAAGCTAAAAACATAACAAAACAAAGTAGGGATAAAGGTATACAAGTCTTCCAGGATCAGCTTGTTGGAGAAGGCTAATATGCTGCAGTACAAACACAATGTTTATATGATATCCAAACTCTAATTCTATGTCGAATGGCAGCCTTAAATGTATGGGACAGAGTTGAGGAACCATTGGATAATAGAAAAAAACTACAGAATTAAATCAGCCTATATACTTCAAGGATGTGCTGACCTCAGAATGGAAACCAGGATATGTGTTACGCTGGGGATGAGGTTTTGCTTTTGTTTCTGCAGGAGAAGATAAGCTGTGGGTACCATCAAAATTGATAAAGATTTGATTTGAACAAGAGAGACCTCTTAATTAGAGGAGGTGATAGTTCATCAACCAACATGACCATCCAGTTTAAACTCACTTATACCATTAATACATGCCTTTTCATTTAATCAGATATAACTTGCGAAAAGGGAACTTCCCCAAAATTAGTCTTGGGGAGGGGTTTTTGTTTTTGTCTTTTAGGAGAATGAAGGCTAAGGAATCTGAAGAACATTGGACAAATGAGACAACTGAAGAAAAAGGACAAATCATCTGTCCTAGGAAAAAGAATAAAATGGCCTATTGGTATATCAGCTACAAAATTTCATAAATCTTCCTAAATGTTTGTTTCTGCTCTTCTCTAAAATAAAAAAATTAAAAAAAAAAAATTAACACTGTTGGTCTTCTTATAGTCTCAGTTCAATTAAAATTTAAAGCTGACTTTGGAGTTGGAGAATGGCTCTCTCCTTCTTTAAGCTCAAGCATATTGTTAAAAGGAAAATGAAAACTCCTTGTATCATACCAGAAGAAAGAGCCATCTTCTGACATGGAACAGGAGAAAAACCAAATTAAGGGACTATTCTATTACTAATCTCAATTCTTTGATTCTATTCTGATCTTTAAACTTTTCTTAAAGTATGAATTTTATATCAAAATTTACAAAGATATATATATATATATATATATATATACATACATACATACATACACACATATATATTTTTAAACCTTGTTAAGATAATAATGGTCATATAGAGTACTAATTAATTTAGAGAAAAGGCTTCGACTAGCTGCCTATACATGTCTTTGTGTTCGAGTTTCTTTTCAGTTTTCTGCAGGAAATCATGGCCAGGCCTAACATCAACTGAAATCTCCAGGAAGAAGATGGGGCACCACAATGACAATTCCACATGGAAAATAGTATCACTAAGCTGACAAACATCATCTACAGATCAGCTTTGGACTACAAAGTGCTTAGAGCAATTCTGAGATGGTTAGCTGAGATGATCCAGTTTCAAAGACTACTTGAATAAGGACTTGAGATAAACCCTGAACTTTGGCATTATGGATAACAAAGAATATAGTTACCTTTCCTAGAATTTGACAATTAACCCAAAATTTTTCTTTTCAGAATAAAGATAACTTCGCCCATACCCAGCAGGAAGCAATTTTAAGAATACGACGCCCACATTCCCAAAGGGGTGGTGTGGGGTGGGTGGTTTTTTTGGTCTTTTTATGGGTTTTGGGTCTGGGATAGTTTACGTTGTTTAGGAGGGTTGGTTACAAGTTGTTAAGGGTTAGGAAAAGGGCTAGGCAAAAGGTGCTTGTTTAAAAAAAAGAAAGAAAGAAAAAAGAAAAAGACAATTACTAGTTTTAAATACTTTACATTGGATTGGATTGTTTTATATTGTATACAAATTATTATTATTATTATTAAGATTGAGATTATTAGAACATGCCATACACATATTTCTAATCTTGTTCTAGATATCGTATTTATACCATTCATTTAACAATGTAATGCAATTTGCTAATCCTTGAATATTAGTATTACCAACTATTAGGATATATAGAAATGGAAAGTAGTTAGACATTACAATTGAACTTGTAGTCATATTAGGGTGTGTTTTCAAGATCGAACAGATATATTTTAGATAGACAGGTCATCTTCAAACCCTTCAGAGAACTACAGAATATGGCATTTAAAATGTTTTAATAACTTAGGAATTTTTCTTTTTTGCTATGACTATGAGACATGTCAGCTCTTGGCAGTACCAATCTACTTCATATGGGCATTGAAGAAACTACATATGGAGTTAACTTTCACTGTGGCAAAAGTTAGCCACTGGACAATGAAGTATCCTCGAATCAACTGCTGACAAACAGGACAGACAGGACATGAAACAAAGGACTACCGATTCTTGCCAAAACAAGTGTGATTGTGGCTTTAACAAAAGGCATCTTCTGAAGCCAGGACAATATGTCACCATCCCTGAAGTGAGTGGCCTTTGCAATCTGTAAAAGGTACCGTGCCCTTTTCTTCAAAGGCAGCTGAACAGGGAGTGGGCCGATGGCTTCCGATGTGCAGTGGAACAGCAGCTGAAACAATTATTCTTGAAGAGTAACTAAGCTCACCCCTCTCAATAGTGGACTGGCATTTAATAGAGGGATGTGGAGAAGAAGGGTATGCCGAGGTGAAGCCACATATACACAGCCAAGAAAAATGGACAGCTGAATTGAAAAAAACATCAATTTCCAGAATTTAAAATCCTGAATCATGACATGACACTAATGGAAATCAGGTGTTTCTGGTACATGGACTGCTCTCTCCAAATGTGAGGTCAAACTGTTGACCTTGTATACATCCTAGTTCACAAAAGAGTCTGTCAGATACGCTAAGCCTATAGGCTGAAGATGATGCCCCAACACTGCGGAGAAACCTTAGGTGACTGTCCAGGCAGCTGGCTGTTTCTGTCAACTCACATTTTTTTTTTTTTTTTTTTTTTTTTGGAAGCTGCTTGCATGCACTTCCTGTTTTTATTTTTTATTAGGTAGTATTGTTTCCTTCTTGGGTCTCTGAGGGAGTTGAAGATCAGTTAGTTATAGTTATAATTATCTTTGTTAAGGATTTCAGAAAAACTCACTAAGAGCTGTAAGTGTATAAACGTTATAAGACAGTTCCGTTAGTAATATAAGTTAGGATAGAAAGTGAATCAGGTACATTTTGGACTTACCAAAATAGGATAGATAATGGAATTATTTTCTCTGAATTTGTCAAATGCGAATGGACTAGACATTGTTTAGGTATTTATTGTTTGTATATATGGTATATATAGTTATTGTACTTTTGTATATAGTTTTTCTTATATTAGTTATAACTTTTTTCCTTTTTTTCTTTTTATTAAAATAGAAAAGGGGAAATGTTGTTATATTTTAATTGTATTGAAATGTGATTTTATTTGTATGTTAATAAAGTTGCCTTGGGGTCAGAGCAAGCCAGAGCAGAAGCTGGGCGGTAGTGGTGCACGCCTTTAATCCCAGCACTTGGGAGGCAGAGCTAGGTAGATAGATCTCTGTGTGTTCAAGGACACAACCAGCATCTACAATTACCTGGTTCTTATTTAGTTACTTGTTGGTTGGTTTGTTTATTAGTTTTTCAAGACAGGGTTTCTCTGTGTAACAGCCCTGGCTATTCTGGAACTCTTGCTGTAGACCAGGCTGGCCTCGAACTCAGAGATCTGCCTGCCTCTGCCTCCTGAGTGCTGGGATTAAAAGTCTATGCTAACACCACCTGGATTACCAGGTTATCCATTTAAACCTCAGTCTCCTCAGAGACCCAGGGAAGGTACCTGCCCATGAGGACTAGGGGAAGTCCTGTAGAAAAGTAGTTAGCAAAAAAAATAAATAAATACAATAAATATAATAAAAAAATAAAAATAGTCGCACAGTTCAAGAGCCCAATATATAATACAACAAGCACTCAAAATGGCAACTCTGAAGCCTACATGGGCTGGACAGGTGTCCAAAGTTCCTCAGGTCTTGAAGGCCATCCTTAAGGGACAAGATTTGAGCCTGGGATGTCCTAATTTAAACTCTGGCTATATTCTCTACACCACCTCCAGCCCCTGTGAGTGTGGAGTGTGTGTGTGTGTGTGTGTGTGTGTGTGTGTGTGTGTGTGTGTGTGTGTTTGGTTTTTATGAGACAGGATCTGATATAGTATAGCCGGGCCGCAAACTCAGTTTAATCAATGCTGGCCATGAATTCCTGATCCTCCTGTCTCTACCTCCTGAATGCTAGAATTACAGATGTGTGCCATCACACTCAGTGATCTCTTTGTATTTTTTTGTTTGTTTCTGGTTTTGTTTTGTTTTTGTTTTGTTTTTCAAGTCAGGGTTTCTCTGCATAACAGTCCTGGCTGGCCTGGACTCACTTTGTAGACCAAGCTGGCCCTGAACTCACAGAGACCCTCTCCCAAGTGCTGGGATTAAAGGCGTGTGCCACCACCGCCCGACGATCTCTTTTGATTTTGACGAAAGATCTTGCTCTGTAGCCCAGGCTAGCCTGAAACTTGCTATTTATACAGGCTGGCCTCAAACTCACCATCTTCCCGCCAATGCCTCATAAGTTCTGGGATCACAGGCTTGCACCACCACACTTGGCCTTCCATCTTTTAAATTGAAAAGTGACTGTCAGGGGCTGGAAAGTTGGCTAAACAGTTTAGACAGAATGAATGCCGATTTTGTAGTTCAGTTCCAAACACCCACATTGGGTGTCATACTAGTGCCCATAACTCCAGCTCCTGGGAGTCAGATACCCACTCCTGACTTATACCAGCACCTGTATGTATGTATGTGCACATACCCATATGCAGATACATTTATACACATAATTAAAATGTTTTTAGAAGGAAAAGTAGCTGTGAGTCCACAAACCCCCTCATTTGGAGGTGGTTCTCTGTGGAAGTTTCTACAACACTCCCCTGGTGTCATGCACAATTTTCTCCACAGCCAAGTGTAGAAAAGCAGCAGTTCAGGCTAGATGCTGTGGGAGAGACCTATCATCCTAACACTTGGGAAACTGAGTCACAAGTCAGAAGCCAGCCTGGGCTACAAAGTGAAACATTACCTCTAAACAAACGCAAATGAAGCTACCAGCTCAGCAGGGTCGGGGTGTTGCCTCATTCCCCAGGACCTGTAGATCCAGAGGCTCTCCCAACCCCGAGTTTTCATTCACTACATATTCAGCCTTTAAAATTCTCTGTATGTGAAGAATATGTGTGCATGTATTTTGTATGTAAACAGCAGGAATATTATGTGCTTGTGTTGTAAATATATAGGCTAGCTTTTAAGATCTGAGTACCAGTTTTCTCTGGAATATGGAATAGTATGTGTAGGAACAGGTGTTGGGAGGAAATGTGTCCTGTGTCCTTCTGGGTGTTTTGGTTTGGTTTGTTTGTTTGTTTGTTGTTTTGACAAGGTCTCTCTATGTAGTCCTGGCTGTCTGGAACTTCTGTGTAGACCAATCAGACTAGCCTGGAATCAGAGATCCACCTAGCTCTGCCTCCCAAGTGCTGGGACTAAAGGTGTGCACCACTTTCTCATGCCGTATCTGTCCTGGAACTCGAGTGTCCATTTCTAGTGGCTCTCCCTTGCCATTGCATCAGCCTTGGGGCTGGTTCCATGTTCTGGCCGAGGGAAACACGGTGGAGCCCAGGACTAAAGTGCCATACAGCGGCTGCTGCTTTTGCTCCAGCGGCTCTTGTGAAGGACCCCGAAGAAAAGAACCAAGCTCTTTGAGAAAGGGTTGATGTCGCCCAGACTGGATTCAAGCTCACACTTCTACGCCTCAGTCTTCTGGGGGCTGTAACTGCTATCATGCCTCACCACGCCTCACTCTTTTATGCTCTGTGTGTGTTTGTGTAAACTGGTGTATATACGTGTGTCAAGGCCAGAAGTCAAGATCAAGGGTCCTTCTCAGCCACTTTCCACCTTATGTGTGGAGACAGTCCCTTGGAGAACAGAAACTGAGCAATTTGGCTGGCCAGAAAGCCCTAGGGACCCACCTCGCTCTTTCTCCCCAGCACTGGGACTACAATGTACACTACTACACTTAGCACTTACCTGGTGCTTGAGGTCACACTTGATTTTTTATATTTATTTTATTTTTAAAATTATTTATTTTTATTTCATGTGCATTGGTGTATTAGCATGTATGTCTGTGTCAGATCCCCTGGAACTGGAGTTATAGACAGGTGTGAGCTGCCCTGTAGGTGCTGGGAATTGAACCCAGGTCCTCTGGAAGAGCAGCCAGTGCTCTTAACTACTGAGCCATCTCCCCAGCCCTTATATTCATTTTTGTTGGTGGTGGTGGTAGTGGTGGTTTTTCAAGACAGGGTTTCTCTGTGTAATTTTGGTGCCTGTCCTGGATCTCACGCTGTAGACCAGGCTGGCCTCGAACTCACAGAGATCCACCTGGCTCTGCCTCGAGTGCTGGGATTAAAGGCATGCGCCACCACTGCCTGGCTTTATATTCATTTTTAGAGTGTGTGTGGGGTGTGTGTGGGGGTGGGGGTGGGTGTTTGCCTGTATGAAAGTCTGTGCATCGTGTGTGTGTGTGTTGCCCATGCAGGCCAGAAGAGGGCGTTAGAGACCCTAGAACTGGAACTACAGACAGTTGTTAGCTGC
Organism: Onychomys torridus; assembly: GCF_903995425.1. Taxonomy (NCBI): domain Eukaryota; kingdom Metazoa; phylum Chordata; class Mammalia; order Rodentia; family Cricetidae; genus Onychomys; species Onychomys torridus. The sequence goes on from NC_050443.1 coordinate 164,206,997, forward strand.
CATGGAAATCGAATTGGGGTCCTAGTCAGTGCCCTTAACTGCTGGGCCACCACTCCAGGCCCCTAAGGTTTAGATAGGGTTTACTGCTCAGTGCCAGAGCACATGCTCGGCATACTTGAGGCCCTGTAGGTTCCATTCCCAGAGCAAAGGAATTTTCTATTCAGACAGGTGAGAAGGATGGACACAGTAGTAGAGAAACTTGCTGTTAAGCTTGATGACCTACATTTGATCCCTGTGGCCCGCATGGTGGAAGTGGGGAGCTGGGGCTGGAGAGAAGGCTCAGCAGTTAAGACCACTTATTCTTGTGGAGGACCCAGGTTCAGTTCCCAGAACCAACAAGGCAGCTCACAACTGCCTGTAACTGCACCTCCCAGGGATCTGTGCCTTCTTATCTATACAGATAGCAGGCACACACATGGTATACATGCATACATGCAGGCAAAACACTCATACATATAAAATAAAAATAAAGATTTAAAGAAAAAAAAAAACCACTGGGCATGGTGGCGCACACCTTTAACCCCAGTATTCAGGAGGCAGAGGCAGGTGGATCTCTGTGAGTTTCAGGCCAGCCTGGTCTACAGAGTGAGTTCCGAGACAGCCAGAGCTACATAAAGAGATCCTGTCCCAGAGAGAGAGAGAGAGAAAGAGACAAAGAGGGAGAGAACTGACTCCCACAAATTGTCCTCTGACCTCCACACTTGTGTTACCATACCCACATGTCCATGCACACTAAATAAACAAACAAGCAAATGGAATAAAATATGAGATACTAAGATCACTGCTTTTGTATAAAGCAGTAAGCCAGGGTGACCATAGAGGTGGATTCTCCAGTGTGCTTTTCCAGAACCTTGTGCTTTAGTTTCAAAGCCAGAGTTGTAAAGAACAAGGTGACAGTCTTGATTTCCACCCCCACTGCAGGGCTTAGGACCCTTCTGTAGCTCAGGCCTCCCAGCTGGGGGGTGGGGGCAGTGGTACTTGCCATGTTCCCCTCAGGGACAGCATCACAAGCAGCTTGTAAGTTGGTAAAGGATTTCAGGCCTGAGGATGAAAGAGAATATATTAACACAAAATACCCCCACTTTTTAACCCCACATAGTTCCAGGGAAATGCAATACAAAGACATCGGATCCCTTACAGTGGCAGCACTCAAGGTGAATGTCAATTAGTGACTAATTGTAACCCTGCTTGATGGCTGGGAGCTGCAGGAATCTGGCTACATGAGCTTGCTTTCTTTGAAGAACAAAGTCTCCATCTGACTTGCCTGAAACAGAAAAGGAATCTGCCCACCTTGACGAAGGGACTCAGCTATGAGCAGGACCCGAAGTCACGTGGCCTAGCTGGCAGTGTTTGCCTATTTGGGTCCAGTGACTGTGTCTTTTAGAGCAGGAGGAGTCCCTCTGGCCAGTCGTTCCCCAGGGTGGGACCCACTTGAAGGTATTTTAAAGCTCGTGGCTGAGTGGCTGGCTGGCTGTCTTAAGGATGGTGCTTTCCAGCCCACTTTAGGGATGGGGAAAGAGAGGCACACAGAAGGAATCCCTGAGTCAGACAGGTGCCCCAGTTATATCTCTAAAGACCATCTCTTCTCTCCTGAAAGGAACACTTGGGGAGTGCCACAACTCCATCTTTAAAGTCAGAGAAGCAGTCCTTAACATGACTTTAGTCAATAAAACCAGCAGACCATCCAGCCGCTGTTCTGCATCGGACCTCAGCATCCCCATCCATTAAAACAATGACTTGGGTGGGCATAGTGGCGCCCACTTGCAAAATCTCACCACTTGGACAGGAGGGTTACCACAAATTCCAGGCCAGCCTGGTTAACATAGGAAGTTCCCTGATGGCCCGGCCTGCTCCACAAGACCCTGTCTCAGAAGAAAAGAAATGGAGAGGGCGAGACAAGGGAGGAAACAAAATCAAAGGCGGAGGACCAGCACTGTGTGTTCGGGAGCACAGCCTCTCAGATCCCGTCTTTCCTTCTGGGCTCTGCACACAGCCCGGCACTCGGGGGTCCACTCAGGCCGTCTTTGCCTGCTCTTTGCCTTTCTTTAACGCCAGGTTTCCAAGGGGGCGCTGTGAAGCCACCGGCTCTCCGCCCCTGCACAGCCTGGAGGCTGGGTCGCTCTGCCGGTAACCAAGCCCGGGCTGCCTTTCCAGCATCCCCCGCATTGTTGCTGTTTCTATTTGCTCCTTTTATTCTCCAGGTTTTCCTTGACTCTGATGTTTTTCCCCCTGCTGCACAACAAGCCCTTCTGATCTCTGTGAAAGGGAACCCCGTGTCATTCTTCCAAATCATCATTGTATGACATGTTTTTATATGAGGCAGACAAAGGAGCTATTTGATCAGGGGGTACGGTGTGTGATTGTAAGAAATTCAGCTAGTCGGTGGTAACCATTGTTCCCCAAGCGGCTCCCTGACCCCATTCTGTTCCTGGAAAAACTCCCTGAGAGTGGCCTCTATTCATGGAGTAACCCCAGTCCCCAGCCGCTCCAGGAGCATGCTCAGTTTGGAGCAGCGTCACCGATAGCTGCCTGCGGCCACCCTTCATCAGCATTAGGTTTCCAACCCCACAGCTGTTATCATGGCCCCGAGCTCAGGGGGTTAGAGATATAGGCATGCTCTCTGCTCTCCCGCTTATCTTGAAGAAATTTAACCTTCCTTTGAAATGGTCATTTGGAAATTACCCGTCTGCGGCTTTCAGCCAGCCCATGCCCTGCCCTCCTAGCTTTTCCCTTGAGGACAGGCTCCCTGGTTCTGCCAACCCCCATGCCCCGCTGCTGGCATGTGGTCTGATGGCAATTCAAAACTGTTTCTGATTGCCTGAGTCGGAGGTCTGGAGCTCCTCGCCATGACTCCAAAGCCTTGGGCAGATTGCTGTACTGGTGCCCCAAATAGGAAATACCTCCTGCTAGCTAGGCTCCATATTCCTTGCTCACCCTTCCGTCATCTTCCCTTGGGGGTGCACACTGTGTCCCACACGTAGAAGAACTGTGTTGGAGTTGTAGGAGAGACAGCAATTTAAAAATAAAAATGAAAAGAAAAGAAAAATGTCTTTAAAGGATCCTTGGCCCTGGGAACTCAACCCCTTAAGGAGAAATAAGTGGTCATGGATCTCTAGAAACATCCACACCATATCCTTGTTGATATGCCACTAACACGTGTGACAGATACCCAAACTATTCTGGTCCAACTGCTTAGCACACTAACTACCCAGTTCACTGAGTGCTTACTGCAGTGGCGAACCATTTTCCTTTCACAAGGTCCAGCCTGCCCTGAGTGGATCTCAACGTTAAGACTGCTCAATAGAGCCGGGCGGTGGAGCCACACACCTTTAATCCCAGCAATCGGGAGGCAGAGGCAGGTGGATCTCTGTGAGTATCGAGGCCAGCCTGGGCTACAAAGTGAGTTCCCGGAAAGGCACCAAAGCTACACAGAGAAACCTTATCTCAAAAAACAAAAACAAAACAAAACAAAACAAAACAACAAAAAGATTGCTCAATAGAACAATCCAGAGGATACTGGAAAGCTCTTTGAAGTGCGTCAAAATCAAACAGCTTTGGGATTCCTCATTCCCATTGTGCTTATTTTGTAGCAACTGGGGAGAAAAATAGAAGAATCTATTCAAGACCACTCAAAGCCAGGGACTGAGAAGAGCTCAAATGTAGAGCCTACAGGTCACATTTCCTTCCCCGGATCCATTTTCTAATATATTAATTAAATACTCTGCTCCCATAAGAAGCCGGCATTAGATTAGACTATGGACATTTGTCTATAACTATTTTCCAGAAACCAAGGGCCTCAAAGCCAATAGAAGTGGCAACTAGGAAGTCCTGAATCACACACGCAGAACCATCTCTGCCTCAACCTCCAGTCTATCTTTTCTCCTGAAGCAACAGAATGGCCTCCCCAGTTAGAGCCTGTTAACTGTGGCTCCTGTCTCTTCCTAGGTCTTTGGCCCCATGATAATGGCCCACAACACAATAGCTAAGACACAGGGTTGGATGGAGGGGACTGCAAACATTAGCATCCCAAGTACTTATTCTTGCTGCAGCACAGGCGGACCCAGAAGCATTATGCTAAAGGCGATTCCAGTCACAGATGTGGTAGGTGGATGCTGATGGTAGATTAGTAGTTTCTGGGGGCTAGGGGAGGGGGAGCAGGGCAGGGACTGCTCATCGGGGGCAGCTTTTAAGGGGGATGAAAAAACGTTACAGGATTAGATAGTGGTGGCAGTTTTTTGGCTCTGTCAACACACTGAAAAGGGCTTATATTCTTGAAAGGGATAAATTTAGCAGTGTTTGAATTCTGTGTCAACAGCAAAAATAGAAAATCAGAAGTGAGACAGTTTTGAGGTACTAATAATTATCCTGGTAAAGATATGATCATAAAAGCAGACTATGTGGCAGCTAGAGACGGTGAACTCTGTACTACCTGCCTTTACATCTCCAAGGAGCTTAAAACACACTAGAAGCTCCCCATAATAGTGCCTAAGCCACTAGCAGCCCTGGAGAGCACATGATTTGGGATTCTCAGTCCTCTAGCTCGTCTGCTCCTAAATTCCCCCAAGCCATTTGGGGTTCAACTTTTTTTTAAGCATGTGTTCACATGTGTGCAGGTGCATGTGTGTTCACATGTGTGTAAGACATGGGACAACCTTGGGTGTCGTCCTCAGGAACACCACCTCCCTCCTTTGAGACATGGTCTCCTGTAGCTAAGCTGACAGTGAGCCTCAGGAATCTTCCTGCCTCTACCTCCCCAGTGCTGGGATTAAGTACACTACTATCCAGCATTTTAATAGGGTCCTTGTGTTTGCTGGACAAGTGCTCTGACCCCTGAGTGAACCCTCCCCCCATATCCTGGTACTCTACGATTTTTTTTTGGTGGTGGTTTTAGTTTGTTTTTGTTTTTGTTTTGTTTTCAAGATGGGGTTTCCCTGTGTAGCCCTGGCTGTCCTAGAACTCACTCTATAAGACCAGACTGGTGAATGTACATGAGGAGGTTAAGTTTGCAATTTTCCCCCTTTTCTCAAGAAGATAATTTCCAGCCAGGTATGATGGCTCCTATCCTAGCCCCTGGGAGGCTGAAGCAGCAAGATTGCTGTGAGTTCAAGGCCAACCTGAGCTACTTAATAATTTCCAGAACTGCTTGAGATACAGTGTGAGACGTCATCTCAAATGGGGGGCAGATAAGCTGATTTTTTACTAAGAAGCTTGCCTTTAAGCACGAGGTAGTAAAACCACTCCTAATAGAAGTATGCAGTGGACCCAAGAAGACCCAAGGAGGGAGAGGTTCCTTTTGTCTGAAGGTGAGAGTCTCTGGATGCCCACCATGCTCCAGGAGGAACTGCATCAGCAGACTTTTGGACTTCCATTCAAGGAGAGAAGAATGATTTCTCTGCCTTTGGTGCCCTCTGCCAACTTCAAGCCCCTAGAACCATACACAGGGATCTGTTGTGGGATGTCTTTCTGTATGCTGTGAATATATGTTGTTCCCATTAGTTAATAAATAAGCCTAGAGGCAGGTTGGAAATCCAAGGAGAGACAGGAAGAAGAAAGGAGAGGCAGAGAGACACCAGCCTACTGCCCAAGGAGCAACATGCCAGCAGACTGGTAAAGCCATGGAACATGTAGCAGAATATAGATGAATAGAAATGGGTTAATTTAAGGTCTAAGAGCTAGGTAGCAAGAGGCCTGCCATAGGCCATACAGTTTGTAAGTAATATAAGCCTCTGTGTGTTTACTTGGGATCAAGCAGCTGCAGGACGTGGATGGGAGAGATTCATCCTGACCCTGGGGCCAGGCAGGACCAGAGAAACTTCTGGCTACAGGGATCCCAGAAATGGCGGCTCAGGAGCCTCATTGGCGGTGGTGGCAGATTCGTGAGCCTTCTCTTCCTTCTGACTCTGTGTTCTTGCCCACATCCCTGGCCTCTTAGGAAGGCTTATAAGGTTAACCCTTTCCAAGGTTACAGAGAGGATTGGTCACCAAAGGCAGGCTAGCATCCTGGCTCAGTTCTCAAAATGAAGTACTTCTGAGCTCCCGATTGCGGGGGTGGGAGTGGGGGTTATGTTGCCAAGGAGGCAGAAAGCCTGGGGAGTGACTGATGATAGATACAGAACTTCTGTAGGTGATAAAAATCGTCTAGAATGGTGACATTTCCTGGCAAAGTTCCCAAGAGGCAAGTCCAGCCAATCCTAGGTCAGTCTTGTTTTGTTTTGTTGTTTTTAAATTGTTCTTTAGTTCTTAGCCCTGGCCACTCTAGGAAGGGGGTGGCAGTGGATTAATGAGGAAATGACAGGGGTGTGTCTATCTCCTCCAGACAAGGTCTCGGTGCACATGTCAGGCTGGAGCTCTGATCTCGCTCAGCCTGCCTCTGTATACCATGTATACATACCATGAATACTGTATACCATGCAGTTCCTAACCCAGAGGCCAGAGATGAAGCTGAGCTGAGGTAATGTGCTTTGTTCTTCCAGGATGCAGATGAATGGAAAAGTCTTTTGTTGTTGTTTGCTTGTTTGTTTTTGTTTTGTTTTGTTTTTTCTTTTTCTTTCTTTCTTTTTTTTTTTTTTTTTTTTTTTTTTTTTTTTTTTCTTTGAGACAGGGTTTCTCTGTGTAGCTTTGGTGCCTGTCCTGGATCTCACTCTGTAGACCAGGCTGGCCTTTGAACTCACAGAGATCTGCCTAGCTCTGCCTCCTGAATACTGGGATTAAAGGCGTGTACCCGCCGATGCCGCCCCATCAGCCCAACTTTTGGGACAGAGAACAGTGTCCTGGCCACCAAAAATACAGCTCTGAAGGAGATCCCAGCCCAAGGAGAAATCCATTTCCTTTTCTCTTTTTGCAAAAGCTTTAAATTTTTATTTACTTTTATTTTATGTGTGTGGGTACTTTGCCTGCATGTACGTCTAGGCATCACCTTCATGCCTAGACTTTGAAGAGGCCAGAGAAGGGTGTCAGATCCAAGGAACCAGAGTTACAGGCAGTTGTGAGCTGCAATGTGACTCTGGGAATTGAACCCAGGTCTTCCTGCAGAACAGCCAGTGCTCTTAACTGCTGAGTCAACACTCTAGCCCCAGCATATGCTTTTAATTCACCCAAATTTCACAGAGGTTCTGCGAGACTCCCCAAAACTCTAGAATTTCTGCTTTAACAAACCATCTGAGGTGAGGTTTGTGGGGGTGTTATTTCAGTACCTCTTGGAACTTGTGTTGATCTTAGAGTAAAAACCTGAATGTCACCTCTAATTCCTGATTCACGCTCCGCAGGACTTCGGGCAGGGAAGGTTCTGTGCATTCATGTTTCTTTCCTCTGACCAGGTGGAACACTTATCTAAAACTCCCCAACATCACGGTGGCCCTGTCACAGGCCACTTTCCCTTTAGGTTTGGCTGGGCATTATTAGCTACTGGTGTGCTTTGCAGAGTGGAAAGAGATTGGAGTCAATGGATTTGGCTTCAAATCCTGGTTTGACCTGCTGAGCTCTGATTTCCTCCTCTGTAAATGGGATGTCTATATGTCACTGAGGGGCAGACAGTGTCTTTCTTAAACGCACTGTTTACTGTTCACAACTTGCAGCAAATGAATCTTAACGGCCTGGCACTCTGGCTGTAAGTGATGCCATGGATGTCCACCATATGGGTCCCAGAGATGGAACTCAGGTGTCAGGCTTGACAGCAGGTGCCTTAGCCCACTGAGCCATCTCACTGGCCAAGCGGCCATGACTTTTGCAGCTTGAGATGCAACAGCTGAAGAAGCATGGGTTTTCCTTTCTTCATCATGTCACAAATAGACAATTTACTCTTTCTCTAGGTCTTGGCGGCCACAGCATAAAATTTCCTCCAGTCTTCATTAATCCATGAACTTTTACCCTTTTGCTCCACAGAGAGAATTTCATGGCTTTTCTTCAACCTAGAGAAACTTCCAGCACCACCTTCTTTGTGTGCTGGACCCTTAGTGTGTAAAATAAGATCCACTTGGACACAGACACTGTGTTACCACTACAGTAGATCTGATAACTAAGACAGCGGAGTAACTAATGGGCAGGTAGTCCATACTGTGTGGATACTCTGGACAAAGACATGATTCATGTTCTAGGCAGGACTAAGTAGGATAGCATGAGACTTTAGTGTGCTGTTTAGAACAGAGTGTAATTTAGAACTTAGGAACTAGCTGCATGGTGGTGGCCCACACCTTTAATCCCAGCCTGGTCTACAAAGTGAGTTCCAAGACAGACAGGTCTGTTACATAGAGAAACCTTGTCTCGAAAAACAAAACAAAAGAAAACAAACAAACAAACAAAATACCAACTGGGGCTGGAGAGATGGCTTAGTGTTTAAGAGCCAGGTTTGATTCTCAGCACCTACATAGAGGCTTCCATAACTCCAGTTCCAGGGGATCTGACACACTTTGGCCTCTACAAGCACTCCATACATGTGGTACACAGATGTCCATGCAGGCAAAACATACATATATGCAAAATAATGAAAGAATTTAAAAAACAAATAAAACTTGGGAATTGTCTATTTCTGAGTGTTTCCACTTGTACCTCTGGACTGCAGTAAATGGCACACTGCATAACTGTGGCTAAGGAGAGATGGTACCTAGTTGCTCATCCTAGATAACAAGATCCCTAAGGCCAAATCATTAGCTCCCATGTAGTGAAGAGTAGAGTAGGACCCAGGATGTCATGAACCCCACACTCCGTCAGCCTTGTCCAATCTTTGGTTTGTGAGCCACATGCAGCCAAGGAGAGCTATGAATGCCACCTAACACCATCCCAAACTTACTTCAACGTTCTCAGTGTGTGTGTGTTGTGCGTTTCTCAAACATAAGCGGTGTAGATGACAATGCCATATTGGAACATCAAAAAGTTGAACACCTGCTAGAGCCAGTATGCAAACTGGCAGCTGTCCTGTTGCCCAATTCTCTATCCCTGAGTCAGCTGACGTCTTCAACTGGCAACTTAAGTTCAAACACAGTGGTGATTAAAAAAAGAAAAAAGAAAGAAAGAAAAGAAAAAGCTTTCTCCAAGTGTGTCTTGAAGATAGTATCCTGTGATGTTTTTCTTTTTTTGGTTTTTTCGAGACAGGGTTTCTCTGTGTAGCCCAGGCTGTCCCTGTCTCTCTGTTGACGAGTCTGGCCTCAAACTCAATGAGATCCACCTGCCTCTGCCTTCCAAGTGCTTGGATTAAAGGCATGTACCACCTGACATATCCTGAGTTCTTTAACCCAAGTTCCAAGTCACTGATGGCAGCAGCCACACTCCAGTCCTTAATATATTGAAGAAATAGTACCAGGTGTGGTGGCATGCACCTTTAATTCCAGCACTCAGGAGGTAAAGGCAAATGGATCTCTGAGTGAAGGCCAGCCTGGTCTATAGTGAGTTCAAGGCCAGCTGGAGTCATATAGTAAAACCCTGTCCAAAAAATAAATAAAAGGAAATAAAAAGGGAGGGGTGGGGAGCTATTTGAGATGTTAAGGAACAAGCAAAGACTAACAGCTTCTTCTTCCTGCTGAGCAGAGGCAGGCTCTGTCATCCCAGGCTTCCTGAGCTTGGGTAGATACTGGAGGGAGGCTAGGGAACCCACAGCATCAGAAGTTCTGGCCGTGAGGACTCCTTGTTAAGAGTTCAAAGTTGCCAGCCTGGTCTACAGAGCAAGATCCAAGACAGCCACAGGGCTACACAGAGAAATCCTGTCTTGAAAAAACAAAACAAAAAAGAGTCCAAAGTTGCTGGGTGGTGGTGTATGCCTTTAGTCTTAGCACTCAGGAGGCAGAGGCAGGCGGATTTCTGAGCTGGAGACCAGTCTGGTCTACATACAGATTGAGTTCCAAGATAGCTAGGACTTCACAAAGAAACCCTATCTTGAAAAAAATACCAAAACCAAGCAAGCAAACAAAAACAAAAAGAGTCTAAAGTTATCAGCCATTCTGCAGGCGTCTAAGTCTCCTTTGTCCCATCCATACTCTGCTTAATTCTAAGGATCCTCCTACAGGGGTTGCGAATCCCATTCGGCCTTCAGAGACATGCCAGGGCAACCCAATGCCCAGCTAAGCACCTTACTTACAGGGTAAGATTCGTTGGCTCAGCCATGGGAAGGGTCCCTGCTGGCTTCCAGACTACCATAGTACTCAGCGTCTTTGAGGCTCCTTCTAACCCACCTCTGCTGTCTTTGCAGGCAGCATGGAGGGGGCTGAGCTCCATCCACTCAGCCCCTGCAGTTTCTTCCCAGGGCTCTGGACTACCCAGGGCAAGAGGAACTCTTCACATCTCCCATAGGTGTTTATGGAGTGTGGACTCTGCCGAGCCCTGTTCTAAGCGTTTTATACATATCTTCTCCCTCTGGTACTCCACCTGCGGGTAGGGACTATGATGAACCCCACTTTACCCATGAGAAGACTGAGCCCCTCGGGTGACATAACTTTCACAAGGCCATAGAATCCAAGTTAAAGAAATGAGAGCTTTGAGGTCGTCCCTTTGTCTGCCACCACAGTTTGGAAGGAAAAAGCCTAACCAGGGCTCTAGAGCAGTAGTTCGACGTGACATAGAGACGTTCGTTCTTCATACTCAAAAGCCCTGCACTGAGATGCGAGTATCCAGTTAGCTCTAAAACTTGGGGCCCGTCGCCTCACTCTCCATCAGTAAGATGAGGTGGGACTGTTGTAAGGACCCACAGATATGAGCCATGTGCCTGATACTTGTTGGGTGTTTGGTAAATATAGGGTCTGGATACCGCTCTTTGCTCCCTTCCCTGATATCTATCCTACCACAGGATCCCCAAGTTTCTGGCAAGCCCTTCCCTGCTCTGCTGGCTACAGCAGCCCATTATAGTAAGTGGAAGCAGCTGGAAAAGGGGGGTCAGAGAGGGGAGGGGACAGCTTGAATGACTGCAGGCCAACCCTGAAGGCCTCCTGGGGGAGATTGGCCATGGCCACAGGTGCACCAATTACTCTCCCCTAGACCCAGCCCTACTCCCGACCTGTCTCAGCCCCCACCTCGGTTCTGCAGGAGTCAGGAGCAGCATGGCCGCCTGGTCCTTTGTCTTCAGGGTTTCATGGCCTCCCTGAGGCTTCCAGGGTTTTGTAAGATTTCTCTCCCTTTCCAGCCACTTCCCAGTTAAGGAGCCTTTTCTTGGCAGCTCAGGTTTCATTCCTGGGAGCTTTGTTCCAAGTGGAAGTTTCTGGTTGGGATAATACCTAGGTGTGAGCGGTCAGCGCAGGAGGAGACAGGCTGTTCTGGGACTGTGGGAGCGTTTCCATTAGCCCAGGTGCTCTGAGGAAAGCCGGATCTTGGCTTCTCATCCTGGCAGGACCTTCTCCTTTGGGGCCCAAGAATGCCCCTGGATGGCAAGCCCAGAGCCCACCCACCTCTGCCTCACTGGAGGGTCCTCACCGTCATTTTGTAAATGCCCCGGGGAACGCTGCTGGGTTCAGTCTCGCCATCTCTTGCCACAGCTGTAACTCAAGAATATGCCATCAAGGCAGACATTTAGTACTAGTTTTCAAGATCCTTTTCCCATCTAGGTTTGCCTCAGGGGAATAAGTTTCTGTTGCTGGGGGGAAAAAAACCACACCAGAACTCTAAGTTAATATCTTTAATTGTACTTATTTATTTCATGTGTGCACAGGCACAAATGGCATGTGTGTAGAAGTCAGGGGACAGACAACTTGTAGGAGTCGGTCCTCCCTTCCACCTCGTGGGGCCTGGACGTGAACACAGGTTCCCAGGCCTGGTGACAAGCACCTTTATCTACTGAGCGTCTCAGTGGACCTCTTTCTTTCTAATTCTGGTTTGTAGGCACAGGGTGGTCTCAGAGTCACTAACTAGCCAAGGATAGCCCTTCAGTTTTGATCCTTCTCCCCATCTCCCAGATGCTGGGATTAACAGCAGTGTCACCATGCTCTGTTGGACGCAATGCTGGCACTTAATCTCTGGGCTTCACGTATGCTAGGCCGGCACTCTACTGACTGACATACATCCCTATCCAAACTGTTCTCTTTCTAGGCCAGAAAAGTAAGGCGCAGAAAAGATGAAAGTTGTCAAGCCTGGTAATGCATACTTGTAACCCGAGAACTCAGGCCATTGAGTCAGTAGGATCTCAAGTTTGAGGCCATCTTGGTTATACGGTGAGTGGCAGGCCACTCCAAGTGCCTACACAGTAAGACCCTGACTCAAAGCCAGGCAGTGGCGGTGCACGCCTTTAATCCCAGCACTTGGGAGGCAGAGCCAGGCGGATCTCTGTGAGTTCGAGGCCAGTCTGGTCTACAGAGCGAGATCCAGGAAAGGCGCAAAGCTACACAGAGAAACCCTGTGTAGATGTAACCAGCTTGTTAAATAAGAAACACAGAACCGATTGCAGAGTTAAAAACCACGAGGTCAGAGCAAGAGCGGAAAACCTTACCCTTCACTGCTTCTGCAGTTCTTCCTCTCCGCAAGAGAGCTACTTCTGTGCGTCCTGTCTATTTAAAGACTTTCTGTTCTGTTTTCTCATTGGTTGTAAACACAGCCACATGACCTCCTCGTCACTGCCTGTTTGTACAGACCTCCAGGTCTTCTATGGTTGGTATTGAGATTAAAGGCGTGTGTCTGCCCTGCTGGCTGTGTCCTTGAACACACAGAGATTAAAGGCGTGCCCCACTACTGCTCGGCTTCTGCTCTGGCTTGCTCTGACCTCAAGGCAACTTTATTGACATACAAATAAAATCACATTTCAATACAAATAATATCACTATAACTCTGTCTCGGAAAACCAAAAAAAAAAAAAAAAATTAGCTCAGAGTACCAAAGTGTAAGGACTTTGGGTGTCGGTCCCTAAGAACCAGCAGGTAGAGCCTCTCCCATACCTATGATCATCCATCTGCACCTCCTAGTTCTGCTGGGTCCTCAGGGTCCAGGCCTTAGGCAGCCACACACCTGCCTGAGTAAATGAGGTTGAGAGGCTAGGCATCGTGGGCACATAGGAACTTGCCCTTCATCTTCTCCAGCTTCTGGGTGACTTCAGGCCCTTAGGCTACTGGCTGTTTCCCAAGAAAGCAGCCTGCTTGGAGACTCCAATGTAGCTGCTTCTCCTTCCTTCTCCTTCTCCTTCTCCTTCTCCTTCTCCTTCTCCTTCTCCTTCTCCTTCTCCTTCTCCTTCTCCTCCTCCTCCTCCTTCTCCTCCTCCTTCTCCTTCTCCTCCTCCTCCTCCTTCTCCTCCTCCTCCTCCTTCTCCTCCTCCTCCTCCTCCTCCTTCTCCTCCTCCTCCTCCTCCTCCTTCTTCTTCTTCTTCTTCTTCTTAAAGATTTATTTATTTATTAATTATGTATACAGTGTTCTGCCTACATTTATGCTTGCAGGTCAGAAGAGGGCATCAGATCTCATTACAGATGGTTGTGAGCCACCATGTGGTTGCTGGGAACTGAACTCAGGACCTCTGGAAGAGCAGCCAGTACTCTTAACCGCTGAGCCATCTCTCCAGCCCATCCAATGAAGCTTCTTATTGTACCATCGGGTGTCAATTTGCACACACCTGAACTCACCGAGTTCTTACTCAGGTGGCCCAACTCCAACCCCCCCAGTCCCGGCCCCCCTCAGAAACCACTGTTCCAAGGGCTAGAGAATCCTCTGGACACATCCCCTACTCATGCAAATGTTGATCCTGACAACTCTGTAAGGTAGAGTATGGCCCCCAATTTACAGATAAGAATGAGGAGGCTGAGAGATAAACCATGACCTTCCAGGTGAGCCAGTCAGGAAGTGACAGAGGGCTAACTCAAAGGTCCTGTCACACCAAGCCACTTGCTTTAGCTTTACTCCTGCGCTGCTGTTCTTCTGAATCCCTTCTTGACACAACTGGAGGCCAGGGCCACCACAGCTGTGTCAGGAAAAGGACTGTGAGTCGTAGGGTGGTGAGGACACACCAGGCCCTCATCCCTGTCCACCCACTCCACTGCTTCGATGAAAGGCCCAGTCACTGCCCTCTTCTCCAGGCGATTGCCCTGCTTTGTGCTGGAGGTCCGTCCCCAGCCGCAGATACTGTCATCACCCACTTACCTGCTCACACACCTAGCTCTCAGGCTCCCCAGTCAGAGTGAACTTCAGAAACTTCAGCTCTGCCCCCTCCTCACACCAGCACAAACCCCAGGGCCTCTTAGCCATTTAATCACTTGCTTCATTTTGTCTCCTGGCTTTTAGTTAGACCCTCAACTACCAGTCACTCTTCTGTTACCGATAACCAGTAAGCCACTCCCTGACCCTGGGCTGCCTACGTCACACCCCTTCTCAGGAGCTGAACCTCCAGCATCCTCCCAGGAGGACCAGGACCAGCCAGCCCCCACTGACCTGCCTCTTCTATCAGGACAGACAGCAGGTCCTACACAGTGGATTATCTGCCATGAATGTTGCATGGGCTTGCTCTTCAGCGCTCTGCAGAAGGCAGTGACTCCAGAGAAGGCCGTAGAAGAAACCAAAGGAGGCAAATGGGAGGGTGCGGGGTAGCTCAGGGGTTTGTCCGGATGGGGCACAGGATTTCTTTGTGAAGAAAGATTTTGTGGGTCTTGGTGGCACTTGTCAATTAGAAACTGTTGAAGCTGGTGAGTGGAGCCTTTGTCCAGCACTCAAGACCAGGGATCCATTCTGGAATTAGAAAGAGAGAGGGAGGAGGAGGAAGAGGAGGAGGCTGGATGTGGTGGTGCACACCTTTGAATCTAGCACTCAGGAAGCAAAGCGGGCGGCTCTCTCTGAGTTTGAGGCCAGTGTGATATACATAGAGAATTCTAGGCCATCTGGGGCTACACAGTGAGACCCTTTCTAAGAAGAAGAAGGCAAGCACTAAAATAATCAAATTAGAGACTGGACAGAAGGCAGAATCCATAACAGTGGCTGGATTTGGGGACCATGGGAGCTTAGGGAACTCCTCCATCTTGGGTTCTGGTTCTAGCCATTTCCCTGAAGTGTATATGTAGACAGAGGGACAAGCATAATTTGGTGGTGACCCTGGTCACTCCTCCCCTTGAAAGTCACAGACCTATTCTCTAAACAGTTGCCCTGGCTCTCAGGACCAAAGTGTCAGCCTGTTGGCAGCCTGAGTCTGCCCAGCCTCCTTGCAGGCTGCCAGCTCTACCCCTCAGACTTCAGGCTTAGGTATTTCCCAGCCCTCTGGGCTCAAGGGTGTCTCTCCAAGAGGGCATCCTTCGGCTTCTCCTGCCCCTCAGAGAGCAGAACCTAGGGCCTCTTGCCCCTACACTTGACCTGTCTAATCTTTACCCACTGGGAGCCTGGCCATGACCCCAAAATGTCAGTGAAAGGACCATGCTCAGCAGGGGAGAGTGCCCTAACTGTCCTTCAACTGGAAGTGAATCTGCCCAGGGCTCCCTCTTGCTTCTTGCCTAGGGATGGAGCCCAGGCCCTGCTCAGTATCTGCCAACCAGTAGGAGGGTGCTCACAAGCAGTTGGCTCTGGGCCTTCCCAAATGGATAGTCACTTCTTAGGGTTGAGTGAGAGACCCAGATGGGAAGGCGAGCAACCAAAAGGACCTTCCTGGCACAACCTTCCAGAATAACATGGGACTTGGGGATCCCCCCAGCTCCCCATCTGTCTCGCTTCCATTTACTCTGCTCTGCTCTGTCTGGTTTTTAATTCCCCATTCACCATCTTGTTGAAGCCCCTTAGTTGCTATGGAAACCCAAAGCAGCCAATGAAGTAGAATTTAGAGGGCTTCTGAGATTTATTGGGCAGCAGGTTCTGCTTTGACCCCCCCCCCATTTGTCCAGGTTTTGGAGAACGTTTATCATAACTTCAGAAAAGGGGTTTGGGGTCTCCCTTAGTTAAACAGTATAGCCGTGAGCTGGATGTGGTGGCTGGAACCTATAATCCCAACATTCGGTAAACGGAGGTAGAAAAATTGTCAAGAGTTCGAGGCTAGCCTGGGCTACAGTGTGAACTCCAGGTCAGCCCAATCTCATCTAACAGAAGTCACCTATGCTAGGGCATCCTGTGTCTCCTTGGATACAAGGTACTCCCAACCAGCCGTTCCCCTCAGCGGCTCAGAGGCTGTGTCCGCTCTCTCCATTGATTACCGTGCTGTGCCTGACATTGCCTTAGGCAACGAGCAAGTCATACCAAAGCTCTTGATCTTCTGGAAGGTACAGCTAGACAGACCAGAATCTAATAAACAAATCACCAGGAAAACACCAGAGAGTGGGCAGTATAATATAGGAAATATGACTGACCTGGGCAGTGCCAGACCGGTTGCTGATTAGTTTCCGTCGACTGAACAGAAACTAGAATCACCTGGGAAGAACAAGCCTCGGTTGAGGGACTGTCTCCACCAGGCTGCCCTTGGCTGCTTGTGCAGGGAGCCTTTTCTTGATTGGTGACTGATCGGTGTGGAAGGGCCCAGCTCTCTTGCGTGTTGAGCAAGCCATTGTGAGCAGGCAGTAAGCAGCATTCTTCCCTGGTCTCTGCTTCAGTTCCTGCCTCCAGGTTACTGGCTTGAGCCCTTGCCTTGACTTCCCTCAACGATTGATTGTAACCTGCAAGCCAAGTAAACAACTCCCTTTCTAACACACACACACACACACACACATACATACATACACATGCACACGCACACGCATACGCACGCACACACACATACACACACATACACGCGCACGCACACACACACACACACACGCCCCCAAGTTGCTTTTAGTCAGTGTTTTATCACAGCAATAGAGGAGCAAACTAGGGCATTGTAAACCTCACTACTGGAGAGGCTGAGGCAGGAAGATTGCAAACTCACGGCCTTTTTAGGCTACAGAGTGAGTTCAAGGCCAGCCCTGGCATCTTAGTGAGCCCTTTTTCCCAAATAAAAAATAAGGCTGGTGATGTAATTTAGTTGATAGAGTGTTTATCGAGCATGCTCGAAGCCCTGGGTTTGATCTCCGGTATCACATAAGCCAGGCTTGATGGCAAATGCATGCCATTGAAGCTCTAGGGAGGTAGAAGCAGGAGGATCAGGAGTTCGAGGCCAGACTGGACAATATGAGACTGTCTCAAAAATAAAATAAGAAGCCAGTGAGATTATCTGAGTTCAATCCCTAAAAGCCACATAGTGGAAAGAGAAAATGGACTCCCCATAGTTGTCCTCTGACCTCCATATGCATACCCCAGTATGTAAACTCCCCATCTCAAGAAAAAGTGTAAAAAGAGGACTTGCCCAACATATGTGCGGGCCTAGGCCCTGTCTTCAGTACTGTACAGGAAAACAAATACATCAGACAGAAAGTTCTCCACCACACAGTCATCCAGCCTGTGAGCCCAGAGGGAAAGCATTCCCAGCAGGGGGAGTGGGCGGCAAGTGCAGAGGCCTGAGACACAGACAGGCAAATACCCACTTAGCCTGTGTGAGGAGCTGGGAAGAGACTAAAGAGTCAGGGCGGGAATGCAGTAGGTGTAGGGGAAGGTGGCTGGCCAGCATGGGGATTAGAGGAGCAGATCAGGGCCCAAGCACACAGGAGACTATGTGGGCAGGAGCTGGAATTCCAGTGTGCGTAGGGTGGGAAGTTACTCAGTCAGACCTGAGTTTTGAAAATTCCAGTGACTGAGTGCAGAGGGGATGGTAGGGGGACAAGAGAGCCCAGAGAAAGCAGCTGTGTGCAGAGGCTGTCACTAAGAACTGGGAGGGAGGCCTGGAGAGACAGTTCAGTGAGTGAAATGCTTGCTGTTCAGACCCCCAGCAGTCATACAAAAGCCAGGTAGAGCAGTGCAGACCTGTAACCCTGGCACTCAGGCTGGGGAGTGGTGGCAGGGATGAGTAGGTCCTGAGAGCTCAGTGACAGCAAGCTCCAGGTTCAGCAAGAGGCCCTGCCTCAAAATAAAAAGGTGGCGGCCAGATATGGCAGCAGTGGCCTTTAATCCCAGCACTTGAGAGACAGAGACAGGAGGGTCTCCATGAGTTCAAGGCCAGCTTGGTCTACATAGTGACTCATCTTACATGGTGAGACAAAAAAGGTAGAGGTAGCTTGGAGCAAAGTATCAGCAACCGACAGGCAGGGCATTGTTCGGACTGGCTGTGAGGATGTTCTGGAAGGGAAGCCAGCAGGACCTTCTAAGTGAGGTAGAACTCAGTTTGTTGGAGGACTCCAGATGAGATGATTCTTGGTTTTGGCCACTTCCTGGCTCCGGGTTTGTAGGGGTAGAGGAGGCAGACAGACAATAAACCTCCTACCCTCACTAACAACTGCAGGCTCGGACACTGTCCTGTCTCCTGCGTCATCAGGATGTGGCAGTCTTCTGGGAGCCACACTTCCTCCATCTTTGTCCCTGTTCCCTCTCCCTTCCAACTGGAGAAGCACTTTGAGGCTGAGACTCCAGCATGGATCTCTTCACTCTTAGCTCCCCACTCCCAAGGAACTACCCACTCCCTGCTTCCTCTAGAACACTGAGTCAGCCCAAACCTCCCATGTCCAAACTCAGACTCCCAATCCTCCCTGTAAACTGGCCCCACCTGGAATCTTTCCAGCAAATGGCATCTCCATTCTTTCAATGGCTCAAGCCTTCAGGCACCCCAAGCTTCCTTGTCTTCCTATCCAAACCATATCCAAACCCACCTGCAGATCCTGCCCCTCCCCCCCGAAAAAAACAATAAAAACCCCACCAAATTCCACTGGCTTCTCACCTCTCCCAATCCACTATTATCAATCACTTAGCTTCTCGCTGTTGTGTGACCCGGCCCCCTTGCCCCCCACTGTCTGTTCTTAACACAGCAGCCAAAGCAATCTTGTTAAAACCTGCCTTCACATCGCGTTGCTCAGATGCTCCAACCTCACCACAGGGTACCACCTCACGGAGGCAAAGCTGAAGTCCCCCCAACCAAGCCCACAGGATCTGCTCTCCACCCATGTTTTGCCATCTCTCTGGTCTCAACTCAGTATTCTAGCCTCCTCCAACCCCCTCCTCCAGCACCCCCCTCACACACACACCCCTCTGTCGTCCCTGGCCTATGTTCTAGCCACACTGGGCTCTTTCCTAGTCTCCTCTACTTTTGTTAGCTAGCTGTCCTACCTGGGTGCCCCTCCCCCGCCCGAGAGCCTCGCCCCGACAGGTGTCTGTTCAAACACGAAGTCATCAGCGAGGCTTTCTTTGATCATGCGCTCTTGCCAGTCGGCGCTCTTCACACCCATTCCCTTCTCTGAATGTGTGTCTGATACTGTCCTGTTGGTTACGTGCTCCCTCCTGCCTCCCTCTAGAAGCTGAGCACATAACAATGGGGATTTTCAGGTTTTGGGTTTGTGTTTTTGTTGTTTTTTTTCTGCTCTATGCCCTCTGCCCACTAACTATTTACTGACTGAATGAATGGTGTTAGGATGAGACCTGCAGTTCTCCAGAGGCAGCCAGGGCCTGGAATGTTCTAACTTCGACACTTCGCGCCTGCTGAGCCACAGATTGTCCATCTGGAGAGAGTGGAGAAGCCCTAGGTCCTTTACCACAGCGGCATTCTGGAACATGGGCTGTTCCTGTTGCTGTGGGAGGAGAGAGTGCTCATTCCTTCTTCAGTCAAGACCTGGGCTGGGTCTTTGATGGCTTTGAAATGAAAGAAAGTTTCTGAGGTGAGGGGTCCAGCCTCTACCTGCTGAGGACGGGCCACCAAGCTGGGCTTCTCCCTGTGGAAGCTGTCACTGTCACTGTGGGGGCATCATGGGAGCACACTAAAGACACAATGTTTCAGAGGCACATGGAGAAGCATCTGGAGTTCAAGGCTAGGGGGCTACACCAGGCTGATGCTAGCCCAGGTTACATGAAACCCCATTTAAAAAAAAACAAACGTGCATGTGAAAAAAAGACGCATCAAGGTCTCTTCCGGGTGGAATGGAAAGACCTTGTGTGTAACTAACTAACCTGGCCACATCCACCCCTCAGTGATAATGGCGCATGGTTAAGCCTCCACACAGTTCCTATAGCTGACCCAGGGGCAGAGCGGTCCGCCTTTTGGCTGAGCACAGCCCAGTCCTACTCCCCTTTCTGGGCCTTGCCGCAGCTCCCTGCTTGTTTTCCCCAGAATAAATGGCTGAGCATATTGGGCCGGCAATAACCCCTTGAAATCAGTTGCTATCACAGTTAACAACCAGTTTGGCTTCAGTTCAGGCTGTTAACTATCAAACCACTAAGTGTGGTAATGATTGATTCTTGGCCAGTTGCAGCTTGAGTGGGCTGTAAAACCCCATTAGTGAGTGCTCTGTCGAGGCAACAACTCAAAGATAAACAAATTGGTGGGTGCTCCAGCCTGGCTTCATCCCACTGCTCTGTGCTCAGCTCCCATGGGTCCCTGGCCTGGGGGAAGGCTTCAGACAGCCTCAGCGGATTCCCCTCTGCCCAGCTCTCTGGCCTCTCCCTGGCAAGGCAGGTCTGACCCCCTTAAGTGCTCACCTCTTCTACCTACATGCAAACACAGCTCTGTTCCAGCGGTACCTCTGAAGACTCAGGTGCTCCTAGCCCAGAGGCTTGAGGCTTAGCTTTGGCCTAGCCACCGACCACCCTTGGCCCAGCCAGGCCTCACTTTGTAGCCAGGATCACAGGCTGACATTCCATCATCCCCTAGACTCCCTCCCACCCCATGGCTTTCCCCAGGAATTGCTCTCAAACAAATGAAATGTGGGTAATTACTGGGCTGGGGGCTGGACAGACGACCGTGCAGATGAAAGCGTTTCCTGGACGGTCTCTTCATTTGCATGGCATCAGAAGCTGCTCAGAAGGTGTGACTTTTCCCACAGTGAGACCCCCAGCTCCTCGCACAATAAAGCCAGGCTGCTCACCCAGAATTAATTAAAGGGGGAGGGGAGCAGAGGACGGGGCACCAGGAGCTGGACAGGCTGCAAGAGAGCTAGCTGGAGCCCCTTCTCCATACCCCCCCCCGCCCCCCGCCCCAGTGTCTGTGCACCTGAAAGACCACACTCTATCCAGAGGCCTTCTCTCTTCTCTGCAGGCCTTGGGATGAGGTAGACAGGGACTGAGGACCCCAGCCTCTGTTTCCACTGAGGTTTGGCAATCCTGATCCACCTGGAAAGGCTGAGCCTGGGACAGAGGCTACAATTCTAGAATGCCCCCATGGCAGCCTTTGGCTGCCCCAACCCCATGCCAAGTGAGATGTCAAAAAGAGCCCCCAGGGAAGAAGTTTCCAGATTGTCCTAGTAGCTGGGCTATAGGAGCAGCCAGGATGGAAGGCCTGTCATGAAGAGTGGGCAAGCTCTGGGCACAGGAGTCCTGCTTCTGAACCTCCTTCAGTATGACACGATGCTTATCCCCAAAGCCTCCTCCTCCTCCTGTCCATGCCTGGCTCTTCTTTCTGAAGACCCAGGACCCCCACGTTGGCCTCTTCCTGAACAACCGTGCCCTAGGCTTTTCAGCACCTGAGCCTGGCACTTTGACAGCTCTGGCCTGGATCTCCCAAAGTGAACTTTGTTCCGCATCACAACAGTCAACACCAGCCTTGGCAGCCACCCCTCCACACACACACACCACCTCCCTAACATCTTGGACATTGGGCAGCAGCTCTGTTTCAGTTTGGGGGTCAGATGCTATAGACTGTGACCAGTTCTACAGTCTCTGACTAGGGCCAACCACAGAGGGCTCCAGCCCCTTCTTCATTTTGGCCCTGGGCTTGGAAAGTGTTAGCAGAGCAAGGTGGTCCTCATTTGAGAACTCCAAGGCCAGCTGAGAATCTTTCCATTTTTTCTTCCCTATTCTGTCTTCCCCACAATATCCCTCCCGGGGAGTAAAGGAGAAAGCTGGCAAGCAGGAGGCCCTTAGACGGAGGGTGGCCTTGGACCTGCCGTTGGGACATCACCGTAGGAAGGGGCTATGCCTGGCGTGACTCATTCTCCAACACACATTTCTAATATACAAGTTAAATAAACATTTCAGTCATTTAATAGTAACTAGTACACAACCACCCCCACTGACACCACCCCTAAGAGATTGACCTAGGCCGAATCTTTTGCTCCCTGCCCCTGCCTGGGGTACAGAGTGGCCCTGACTGGTCTGGCCAGGTGCCCTGCCAGTGCTGAGACCTCAGGAGAAAGTCTGCCAGACTAGCCTTCCACCCACCCTAGGGAGCACCCGCCCCCCCAACCCAGTCTCAGGTCAGCAAGGGGCTTTCCCGAGAGCTAAGAAGACAAGACACCACAGCCAGTGGAATACAAAAATAGAGCCTCTCTTTTGTTAAAAAACAAAAACAAAAAAACCCAACAGCAAACAATATCCACAACTAGAAGGCAGCTCCCCAGCTCCTCCCCTTCCGTGCGGCCGGCCGATCTCTCGCTGGAGTCCGCTGCCGGCGGCGGGCGGGCGGGCGGACTGGCGGGCGGGCGGGCGGGGAGGGGCCGGGAGGACGCCTATCGGGGCTCCGGGGCCCAAGTCCTCTGGCTGCCCCGCAGGCTGCGCGTGAAGGGCGGGTAGTTGAGGAACTCGAAGCGCAGACTCTGCTCGGTGGTGTGGTGGCCCCGCGGCAGCCGCTTCATGAAGTGCACCTCGCGCTGGTGCTGGCGCGTCTTGGAGCCCTTGCGGGGCCGGCCCTTGCGGGTAAAGGCCATGTACCAGCCTTCGTACTTGGCGTTCTGCAGCGCCGTGTAGTTATTCTCCAGCACGATCTCGGTGAACACGCAGTCCTTGCCTTTGCCGTTGCTCTGCAGGTAGTTGGGGAGGGGGGAGCAGACGCCGTGTTACGGAGCCTCCCTCCATGTGAGACAGAGGGCCAGCGGCCCCAGACAGCAGGTGGGCACCCCAGCAGATGGCGAGGGGAGCCCGAGCCCGGCCCCACCCCCTACCCGGGCACCCGCTCTCTAATCCCTCACAACCCGCAGCCCACCCGGCAACTTCCTGTCCTCCTGGGCAGCAGTGACACATGGCTGTCTACAGAGGGGCTGGGCCCGAGGCGGAGGGGCCCAAAGCCTGCCTGTTCTGGCCTACTGCCCACCAGTCTGGCCCCGGCTGCCCGCCTTTCTCCACCTGCCCCCCTCAGCATCTCCGGACTCAGGATCAGCCCCCAGGACAGCCACCCTATGCGGGGGAGGGGAGGCCTGGGAGGGACTCTGAGGCCCAAGCCCTGAAGCCTAGAGCAGGGAGCTTGAGGCTGGAGAGGAGCCGTGACTAATGGGGCCATTTCAGAGCTAGGCCGAGGGGCTGGGCCTGCGGCTTACTGAACATTCCAAATGCTGGTACCATGTAATTGGACATAATAGCAAAGCAATTTAGCGATTTGTTAAAAAGATATATGGAATTTGCCATCACCACCCCCAACCCTCTTCCTTCTTCATCTGCATAGGTTTTCCTCTCTCTGGCTTTTTACTTCTCTCTTTCTCCTCCATCTAATCATTAGACAAACCCTAAGGTAACCAAGGTACCATGTCTCTCCACTCACCTTGTTAAAGTGTACTAGAGAGGCTCGGTCAGTCCACACCACCTCCTCAAGCCCCACTTCCCTTCTGGAACCTCACCTTGGCAATTAGCTTCCCCTTCTTGTTCATGCAGATGTAGAGACCTGTCTCTGCTCCCCGGACTCGAACTCTGCTTCCAAAAGTATCCGTCTCCACAATGAGCTTTGCTGTAGAGAAGTTATGGGATGGTCACTAAATCTGTGACCTCTGTGTTCCACAGCTTTCCCCCCGTGGGCTGGCCCAAGGCTGTGTCCTATCCCTGGAACAAATACTCCAAGGGCTAGGAACAGAAAACCCGGACTCTAGCCCCAGCCCACTTGTGGATACTCTGGGCAGCCCTAAGAAAGATCAACTTTCTTTTCAGGGCCTGAGACTCTGGACTTGTAAAGGGGCTGGGACAGACCGCGGTTTACAAGCTGAGTTTCATAGACCTATTTGGATACATCAAATTGAGAATCCTGAATCTCCATTCCTTCAGCCCTCTTTTCATGCTAGAAGCCAATATTATTAGGTTGAGGTACCAAGGAAAATTTCATCTATGTAGATTCCATAGCTAACTTGAGAGATCTCTGAATATCTTTCCGACTCAGCATATCATGAGCTCATGCCCCACAGATTATTAAGAACATCTGGGAAGAGTGATGACCTCCCACCATGAGGCTAAAGGTAAAAATGCCCTGTTCTGTTCCTGCCCTTCAGCTCTAGCAGCCCTGGCCATCCTCCACCCCTTGGGCAGCCCTGCTCTTCAAGAAGTGACAGGGAGGGGCTGGAGAGAATGCTCAGCACACTCTTGTAGAGGACAGGAGTTCAGTTCTCAAGCCCCACAGAGTGTTACTCCCAACTGCCTGCAACTCCAGCTCTGGAGAACCCAACACCCTCTGCTGACCTCGGTGGGCACCTGCACACACACACATGCACTATCAGGAGAGTGCACACACACACACACACACACACACACACACACACACACACTCCTTTTGGAATAAGACTTCGAAGAGGAGGTGGCATTTCTCCCAGCACTGTGCTTTCACAGACTGCTTTCTGGAACCAGACACCAGGGGGATCTTGCCCCTTTCCACCGGCTTCCCATTCATCAGAGCCCAGCTCGAACATGTAGACACCAACAACTCAATTGTCTTTACTCTCAGCCTTCACTACAGCTGGGCTTCTTAGGCACTGGCCAAATGCTTTCAGAGGTGATATAAGCCTGGGGCTGAATTCTGTGCCCTTCTCTACTTCCTGCTCCCGTGGACAGCCACCTTGCCTGAGAGGCCGGTTCTGATCACCTCTTTAGGTAATTGCTCTCTTTGAGACTGTTCCCAAGAAGAGAGGGAGGGCTGAATGAGATGATAGGACAGAAGGCTGGATCTCCTGCCCTCCCTACCACACAGCCCAGCCTTATCCCTCCTTGAGAAAGCCTGCATGTGTCTCTCTAAAACCAATACCAAGGGTGGGGGCACAGGGGTTGTCAATGAAGTCTTCACATTGCCTAGTCTCTTCCACTCCCTCTCTTCACATAGGTGCAAAGGTGGGACCCAGAAGTCCCCAGTCTGTGCCCAGGTCAGCTGGGGAATGCAACTCTTTACCTCTCCTGCTCACCTCTCCTTTCAGACCTAGGCAATCTATCTGTTCATTCCTCTCATGCCTACTTGGCAGAGCAAGAAGAGGTGCTTCACAGCCAGGGAAGGACGCAGGCTAGGGAAGGGATGAGAGGACCCTGCTCTGAAGATTCTAGTCCAGCATCACATGACAGTGGGTACTTCTGCCCCTTCTTGGGACCTCTCCACCACTCTCCCAGTCTATATACTTTGTCTCCGTTTTTGGAGCCCCAGATCCAAAAGTCTGCCTTGCAGGCAGAGACCCAGGAACCCTGGAAGCCTCCTCTGAGTCGGAGGGAAGTGAGTGGGCATCAATTCCTTCAATGCCAGCTATGTTTCCCCTTCCCACCCCAAAACCCAAGGATGCTAGGCCATTTGCTCCAGCAGAGTAAACTCTGGAGGGGCCAGCCATTCTTTCCCTTTTCTTGTTGGGAAGCTGAGAAGGGCAGCAAGCAGCCAATTTGGAGGGACAAAGGGCCTGAAGGCCGGCTCTGCCAGCCCAGCGGGGGAGCTCGGCCACCAGGCAGGCTGCCCCCCACCCCCACCCAAAGAGCCCCCACTCTCCTCCGATCGATCTGGGGAGTCTGGCCATGCAGTTTACAGCGGCTTTCCCAACCAGGCTTTTGGAAAGCTTAACATTTTCAAACCTATTCTTCCACCCCAGTGACAGATTTATCCCAGGAAAATTATGTCTCCTCCTCCAGCTTTGAAGGGAAGTCAGCTACGTCGATGTTGAAAAAATGCAGCGAGACATACTCGATCCCCCAAACTGGCTCGAGAAGAGGAGAAAGTATTCAGGAAATGTTCAAAAGGTGAAAGCAAGAAGACTTTTAATCGCTCTGCCAGACGCAGGGGTCTCTCCAGAGAGTCCTAGGGAACAATCTTTAGCCTCTTTTTTTTAACATTTACAGACTTGCAGCTCCTTTCAAACTACATCTGAAAAAAAAAAAAGGCCTGCTTCTTTTTCTGTTTTATATCATTCGTTTTTCTTCTTAGCTCTTAAAATGCCTCACCTTTTTATTACATTTTGATAGAGTCTTCCTCCCTCCTTTCATGCTTGTTTAAGTTGTCATTATTTAAAGGTTTTTAAACTCACAATAATCGCTCTCTATCTAAAAACAACGCCTGCCACCCAGAGGGTTTGCCTTCCTTGTGGTACCATCCAGGACTCTGGAAATGGGCCCCATCTCAAGACAGGAATATTGAAAGTTTTGGAAATCAATCAGTTCTCAGCCCCTGCCCCAGGAGCTCCCTGTACTCAGCAGCCCTACGGGGAGCCGCCAGCCTACTCAGCCCCCTGGGGTGTCCGAAACTGGAGCCGGGAGTCTAACTTCCAGGCCTAGCCTCGGTGTGCAATTGACCCGCTTGATCAGTTAGCATCATTCGCCTTTTCTGAGCCGAGCAAACTGCGGCTTCTCTACCTTCTTTCCCCACACTCTGCTTTTGTGGGCCCTGGCGACATATCCTCTTTCAAGAACTTCCCTTAAATCTGAGCCCCCTCCCCTGAACCCTCTGCCTCCACCTGCAGCTGGAAAGAGGTGTCCGAAGGGGGGAGGCTGTAAGGGAGACTCCTGGATTCATTCATTGGAGGAGCAGGGAAGAGAGGGCACCTGTGGGCCACATCCTCCCCAGGGTACTTTCCCCACCATCCTCTCCAGCTGACCCTCAAGACGCCTTTTTGCCTTAACTCCTTCGCCTCTCAGCTGGGGAGCTCGCAGGCCTCCCTGGCCACTGCAGCCTAGAGCTGGCGGGGAGCGGCGAGGTCCACAGCTGCCTTTCCTCTCCAGAGTCCGGGGAATGCGCCTTACCGAAGGGGTCTCCGTCTTCTGCCATGGCGTTGATGCGCTTGTTGGCCAGGACCTGCACGTGCTTCCCGCTGGTGCGGCTGTAGAGCTGGTAGGTCCGGATGAGGCGGCGGCTGAGCTGATCCGTCACCAGGCTCTGCTCCCTCACATGCTGTGTAAAATTAGGTGAGGACTGAACAGTTACCTTTAGGAAATTGAAAAATACACAGCACGCCATTATAATGCTACTCCGCCCAGGGGTCCCGAGTGGTCCCCACTGCCCTTGTACACCCACCTCCCGCCGCTCCAGGCAGCCAGCAGGGGCTGGGGGCATCCCCCCAACATGCTGGCTCAGGCCACCAACCCCCGCGGGGAAGTCTCGCAGACCCAGCCCAGGATGGATAAACCCGGGATGAGGGAGAATCTGGACCCACCTGTTGGGAAACACCCTGGGGCTCCCGGCCAGCTCGGAGCAGGGAAGCGGGCTCCCTGCCCAGCGCAGGCCCCCCGCCCGGGCCTTCCTAGAGGAGCAGGGTGCTTTTAAGTAGCGAGGCAACGCTACCCGACCCGTGACATTTATAAAGACAAATTTAAGGAGCAAATGTTGAGAGTGCAAAGGGCCTAGACTAACACGATCGTTGGCCGAAACCGGCCACAAGTCTCCCCAGAGAGCAGCGGAGAGGATCTTCGCAGCAACTACACCCCAACTTCCCCTGACAAGGAACCCCCGCCGGCTCCAGCTCCCGCCTTTCCTAGGAGGCCGGGTGTGGCTACAGGTAAAGTTCCCATCCACCCGACCTGGCTGGCACGCGTTTGAGCCTCGCTGGGCTCAAGACCCTGGGGTTCTAGTCTGTCCACTCACTCGCTGTGTGACTTTAGGCAGGACACTGTCTCTCTGTTCCTTAGATCCCTCCTCAGGGTAGTTTGGGGCTGGATTTGTAAGGTTCTTTCCAGCCCTGCTGCGCTGGCCGAAGGGTCGGTCCTCGTGTCCCTGCCCGACAGTGTCAGCTGGGTCCCCCGCGCCCGGCCCCCGCCTCTGCGCAGCGCTCCTTACCTGGGCTTGGAGGCAGAGAACCAGCAAGTGCAACAGCCTGTGGGAGACAAAAGCGGGCAGGAGAGAGGCGCGGGGTGAGCGGAGAGGGCGCGCCGGGCGCGGGCCGACGGGGACGCGGGGGCGACCGCGGTACTCACAGGCAGCTCAGCGCGGAGCGGGGGCTGCCCATGGCGCGCGGCCCCGGGAGCACCGAGAGCCCGGGCGGGGTCACGCCGTCCCACGGGAGGCCGCGGGGGGGACGAGCCGAAGGGGCGGAGGCCGAGGAAGGTCGAGGTGCGGGAGCCCAGCGACGACGCGGACGCGGCTCGGCGGGTCCCGTGGAATGTCGTGCTCACCGCGCGCGCTGATCCGCTCTGCGCCGCTGCCCGAGCCGGTGGCCGCTGGCTGCTCAGGAGCCGGAGCAGGCGGTAGGGTAACGGGCCTGCGGGGTGGGTGGGGAGGTGGGGAGGGAGGGGGAGGGCAGGGGCGGGGGGCGCCGCACCGGCCGCGAGGGGGGAGCGCGGGCGGGCGGGCGGCCGGAGCCCGCACCCCCGGCTGGGCGCTGGGGCCGGGTCGCCGCCCGGGGCGGGGGGCGGGGCGGCCCGGGGCGGGGCGGCGGGCAGGGCAGGGATTGGGGGGTCTGGCCCAGGGGAGGGGTCTGGGGGGGGCCCGCGGGAGGGGCGGGGGCGGCTGGTATGGGCGCCTCCCACTACCCTTGCCTGTCTCCTCGAGCGTTCCTGGGGCGGGATGGCCCAGGGATGGGGGCGCGCCTGGGACAGGGTGTTTGGAGGGGTCTGGTGCGCTTGAGTCGGGCAAGGCTGTTTCTCCGCGTGGGGCCGGGTCTGCTTACAAATCTGGCCTCCTCGCCAGTGTTTGCGTCGCCTACTGTGTGCTTGGGCCGCACTTGCCCTCCTTGGAAGAGGCAGCTAACTGAGAAGTGAACGGCTGTGCTACGGGCCCCAGTGCAGCGCGTCCCTGGAACCCGGCTCTTCCACCTTTCTGAGACCCCAGCCCTGCTGGTTCGTGTCTCGCTGTCTCCAAAGAGGCTCTGGGAGGGAGAAATGCCTCCTGTCACCCCATTATCACCATCAACCTTGCCCCTGTCCGTTCCCACCCCACCCCCACTAGACTGAAGCTTGAAAGGAACCTTGAAGCATCTATGTGATAGGAGCCCAAAGGTCCCTGCTGTACCCACAGTCACTGTCCCCCTCCTAAATAGAACTGAGCAACTAGTGTGGGCAAAAATAACTACATGCAGCAACTACCTGAGGAACAAGGACTTGGACCCAAGCTACCTGGCCTTTCCCCTTCTGAGTTCCATGATGTTTTCCTTGAGCAGGTATCTGGTGTCTTGTCTCAGCTGGAAGGAGGGTGGTACTGGTGAGAAGGTAAACTCATCTAAGCCTTTCCCAGCCTCTCGCCTTCATAGGGCTTCTGGGAACCCTGAGCCACTACTTTGTTTCTGTGGGCACAACCTGGGTGGGCAGATTTCCTGGGTCAGGTATTTTTGAGGAACAGGTGGAGCCATTGATGTCCACCCAGCTGCTGCCTTCACCCCCAGCCTTCTCTCTACTGATCCTCTGTGCCTCTGGGGTAGAGCTAGAGGTTCTGGTGGCCCTAGGAAGCCTTTGGAGGCCAGAGGGAGGCAAGCAGGTCCTTGTCAATCAACACACTCGGGTTCTGCCTGCCTCTCCCTTTTCTGTACCCCATCTTTCCCCACTCCCTGCTGCAAATGCAAGCACTGAGCAATGTATAGAACAGGTTCCATGGGGTCCCTCTCAGGCCTCCTCAGAGAAGTAGACTTCCTGAGTCCATCTGTTGATTGCCTTCATGGATTCTGATCCTCACAGACCTGAAGGCAAGGGTCTTACCAGCTCCGAACTAGCAGCTCATGCAGAGCGGGGGCAGTGTTTGTTGGGTGGACGGATAGGGGGAGCCTGGCTGAGCATTTAGACTGCATTCCACCCATGGTGACTTTCCCAAGGAGACTTGACTTCACCTGCCAACCGATGATAGCCAGACAGACCAGTTATTGCACACTTGTATCTGGTAATGCTTTGGCAGGCAATAGCTCCTTCCAACCCCACTGGGGAGTCCACGAAGGGGAAGGTAGGTCAGAGGGGCTCCAGTGTCCACAACGAAGGCCAGCCCCTTTCTTTCGCTGTGTGCTTTGCGGGGTGGGGTGGAAGGGGCCTTCAGGATGACTTGTCTGCCCCCTTTTCATTGCTCCAAGCTGGCAAAGGTGATGTCTGTTTGCTCACAGACTTTGCTTCATGTGCTGTGAATAAGAGACCCTTAAGAGTGTTTATTTTTGAATGTGTTAATGAGTGAATGCCTAAACAAATGGAAGGCAAAGGCTCCTCCTGAAAAGGAAGGGCCGGCCCTCTCCCCACTAAGAACACAGCGCTCTGAAAATAAGCTTGAGGTACAAGAAACAGGTAGGGTTCATGGAAACTAGCTTATTGGTAAAGCCTGGATCCCAGTTCCTCCTCGAGTGTGTATGCATAGGGTGGGGCACCTGACTGGCACCAGGTTTGAGTAGCCTCCAGAGCTGAACCTTAGTGATCCACATCCACAGTCCCTTCCCTTACCCTCAGCAGACACTAGCACTCCCCATCTCTCAGAGAAGGGTTCTGGGTCAGGGTTTTACTCTTACTTTCTATCTCTGCCTCCCACCTCTGAGAGACCAAATTCTTTTACATGTGGTAACTCCCAGGAACTAGATGGAGCATCACCCAGATCTTCCGGATTCTTCTCATCTCCCCAAAATTCCTGTCTTGGGGGGCAGGGATAGATGGGTCTCCTCCACAGTAGGCACCCAGAGCAGACGGTGACTGACAGATGCAAATGTTCCACCGGGCTCCTGCAGGCCACTCTCCCCCCCCCTCCCTTGCTAGCCTGCCTCCCGGCCAGCTCCCTCCTTCCTTTATCTTATCAAAGCCCGGTAATTACAATTGCTATTTTGTTTCCTTGAATCTGCAATCAGAGCTCCTGCGCCTAGATGAGGGAGCGCCTGTCATCCTGATCTCTGAGTGACAGCCTGGCCACCTTTCCCGGCCGCCCCCACACTCCGCAAACACAAACACACACACATGCACACACTCCCTCCTGCAAACACAAACACACACTCTTTGCCAACACAAACGGCCCTCTTTGCAAACATGCGCTCGCCAGGACCTAAACGCACCCCTGGCCTACCCACAGGCCCCTCAAATCCACACCCAGGCCACCACGCCTGCAGGTCGCAGCGACCCACGCTTCCAGTGCTCAGCGTTCAAAGTGCTACCGACCCTATGCGGACGGTTGAACTGCAAATCCCCACTACAGCCTTAGCCATGTCGCACCGAGACCAAGAGCCACCGTCCTTGTCTCCTACCCCCATCTCCACCCCCAATGCCGGGCTGCCCCTCTTTCAGCGTTCTCCAGACACCGTCTATGCCTACATCCCGCAAGCTCTCTGAGGCCACAGGATTGACAGCACTCCTGTTGTGTACTGAGAGTGCAGAAAAGGGGTATCCTGAAAAGGCGTGGTCTGGAAGGAGGGAAAAACAATTCCCGAGTCTGTCTGCGCCGCACCACAAGGGGCCAGGAGACTCCTGAACTAGAAGGCAAATGTGGATTGGGCTCCCACTGCGGGCAGGACCCTGCTCCTAGTCCACTCGCCGGGAGACCCAACTGGAAAACAGGCAAGAAATACAATGGGCGATCAGCGGAGTCACAGGGGGTAGACACTGATGGTGTGGGGGTATGAGCAAGCGGTAGGCCAGAGAGTTTGGAAGGTTTCCGGAGAGATGGCTAGTCGTTGGACTATGCACGTACCAAGGGGTTGTAGGCAGGAGCCGAAAGGAGATAGGAAAAAAAAGGGGGATGACACCAACGAACTCCTCTTCTAGCACGAGTGCTTCACGTGAATGAAAGCATATATGCATTCAAAATTTAGCGACTTATTCCCGCCTATTTCGCCTTAAATTTAGCGGTCGGTGGCCCCTAGGGAGTTAGGACCGCAAGCGGTTTTAGGCACGCCCACCAGAGGGCGCTAGTTCCGCCTTCCCCTCCAGACTCTCCACGAATGACTCCTAGCCGGGTCGGTGGTGGAAACACCTGGAGCTAAGTCCTGCCTTGGAGACACCACGACCCTGATCTCCGAAACACAAAAGGGCGTCTTTTGTCTTCCACTTGAGAAAGGGATGTTGAAAACTTACCCCTAACCCATCACACAGATGAGGAAAAACTTCACGGTCCCACTTCCCTCTCCTCTGAACCCCTACCCCTGGAGCCCAAGCAGCGACTCCTAGCTTTCTTGTCTCACGTACCTAACACCCAGCTTAGGCACTGCTTTCTGTACTGTGGGACACTCTTGAAGTCGGCCACCTGCCCCCAACCCAGCTTCTTTGTACTGTCGAGAGGTCAGCTGGTGAGAATTGGCCTGATTCTCTCAGGTCCTGTTCTCTGTCCATCTTCAGCCTGTCTGGGGAAGTAACCTTTTGTTTGTTTGTAGGGCCTTGATCCCCCCCACCCCCATCAACACAGCTGAACTGCTGACCCCAGAGCTGGATACATACACTCCTTACACAAGCAACTACACAAGCAACCCCTTTCTCTCCCTGCATAGCGGCAGCCAGTCCCCAGAAACACCTGATTCTAAGGACGAGACAGTCCGGCGGAGTGCTGGGGGCAACAACCCCTCAGTGGAGGAGGCTGACTCCCATGAGCTCCTTTCTGCCCCCATATGCCAGGCCACCGGGATTCTGGTTACTCTGTCACCCAATCTGGCCAATTCCCTCCATCTGGCCCTGGGAATCAGGTTTCTAAGGGCCCTGCTCTACTCAACCTGCCTCAAAGACCAGAAAAGCAAAGACGGGTCCCCACCCCACCCTTCACAGGCCCTCTCCCTGGGCTGAGCCCCCTCATGGGGCTAGGGATGCACATTCCTCAGGTTTCTTAAGCCCACTTATCTGTCCCTCTCTGCCCATCAGCCTGAGTGCTGACAGAGGCCCAGACCCCTTGTTTGGAAGCTGATAACCTCCTGTGATGGCCCTCCCCCACCTAGGCACACGGAATAGGCTGGAATGGGAGGTCCCCTCTGCTGCAAGGCCCTGGGGACTAGGATGCGGCATTTTCTCACTAGCCCTAGATTTGGGACCACCCTTTGTACTGCCACAGTGCCACCTGGTGGTCCCTAGGGAAATCTCAGCTTCGGAAAAAGCCACACAAGAATTGCAAAAAACCGCACACCACTTTATTTATATCTTTATCTAAAAATGTAAAAAGTGTTACAAATGTTTTGTTCTGAACTTCAGATTTTTTTTTTTCAGTGCTGGGAATTGAACCTGGGGGTTCACAAAACTTTCAATCTGGGTGGGGGCGGGGGTGGGGAGAAGGTCAGGAGAGATGTCATCCACCCCTCCACCCCAATAGAAAAGGGGAGCTTCAGGGAGCCTGGAGGAGCAAACACAGGGCCCTGTGGAGAATCCCTCCCCTTAGCACCAGCCCGAGCCCTCCCACTTGCCCCCTCCCAAACTCTCCTCTTCAACGAGAGAAAAACATTTGCAATTCTTGAAACGTGTCCAGGAGCATATGGTGCATGACGCCTGCAGCAATCAGCTACCTAACCTGAGAAAAGCAGCAAGTGAGAAGTCAGTATCTGAGTCCTCACCTGCTCCCCTTCACTTCCCAGATCCTGCTGGGGTCCCCTCCCCTCCGGCCTCCTACTCACCAAAGAGGGCTAAGGCCTGCCCCCGTGCTTTTTGGCAGGAAGGATGCCACACAGCTTAACCTCCTCCTCTTCACTGTCCTCATCCTCACTTTCTTCTTCAGAAAGATCATTGTTTATACAAACTTGTGGAGACACACACAGTACACAGGTTAGAGCCAACCGTCCTTAACGCCACATGTCACTTATTCAATACTCTGTGGTGCTGGGCTGACAGGGAACCCCTTCTTCCAGAGTTCCTAGTCTAGATGGGAGGAACTGCAGATACTAAAGTGGGGGAGGAGGGAGCCCACCCACATCACTGGAGCTGCGGCCCCTGGGACAGATTACAGGAAGTTCATAGGCTTGAGTCGGGCAGCAAACGACAACCTGGGATGTAGGATGCACTAGGGGGTGAGGCTGGGATGAGGTAGGAGCGGCGGGGGAGGGCGGGCTGATGTGAGGGCCTGCTCTTCTCACCAATCCGATGCCGACCAGTGACGCGCACAGGACCAGAACCCGACTTCAGGCGGAAGGTTACAGGTGGTTGGAGCTGGAAATCATCCAGACTCAGCTGGAAGACAAGAATGAAGGCTTGATCCACTCTGACCCACCCATCTTGAGATTAATACTGAAGTTCTCAATGAATGGATGGCTACAACTCACCATGGGCTGGCAAGATAGCCTGAGATTGGCCACAGGAACTGCAATCTCCTGGTTGTCGCGATCCCGGGCCACAACTTCCACCACATTACACTCGTCCTTGGCCCCCTCGGTAAGGCACAGCTGACAGGGTAAACAGAACCTCAGTCTCAAGTGAGGGCAGACACCAAAGAGAAGGCATCTTACCCTAGAACCTGCCCAGTCTCGGGAGTAGCCGGTCAGAGGACCAGAGAAGTAGCCCGTTGAGGGTAGCCCTAAGTGATTCCCAATCCAGGGGTGGAGGGAGGGGAGGTAGGTAGCTGTCCCTCTCTCCAGCCCCTTACCATGTTCAATGCCAGCACGTGTTCCGTATCATCCTCTTCCTCAACCTTGAAGGTGAAGGAGCGGGTGTGGCCGGAGAGCTCACAACCTGCAGGAGCCAGTGCGTTCGCCTGAGAAGTGCACGCGTGAAGGGGACAGCGCGCGAGCGTCTCGCTAGCCCCGCTGATCCCTCCCACTCGGCCATGTGCCGGCGCGGGCTGACCGGCCATTTATTCGCCTAACGTCTCTCCTTAAAGCACCTGGGCAGGAGTCCTTCTTGGGCCATACAGGCCGCCAAGGACCAGGGTTAGGGTTAGGGAAGCGTGGAACCCTCGGCCCACACCCACGTCGCACAGCCGCGACCCTCAGCCCAGGGTCTCATTAGCCCCGTACCACCCTCCGCCACTCCTGTCTTCAATACCGAAAAAGAAACTGTCCATCGTGACCGGAGCCGGGACCCTCAGGCCTCCCACACCCCCAGCCCGGGCTCGGCTCTCTTGATTCAAGAACGCCAAAGCAGCTGCAGCGCCCGCCGCCATGCTGAAACGGCTGAGAAGCCCCGCCCCCCCACGCACCGAACGCGACACCTCGGCCAGTTCCGGCCCCGCCCATTAAAGGAGCCGTGCTCCTCCAGGCTTGGGAACCAGAAGAGCCGCCTGGGCGGGGAGCAGCCTTCACCACTTCCACAAGGACTGGGGCCTGAGAACAAATTTTCACCGAAGCAAGAATGCGGGCTTAACGTCAGCATCCTTTCATTCCCACGTTCCTGAGGACTCTCATTTCTCTAGCTCATCATTCATTGAGATCCCTTCCTCCTCCCGATTGTTATGTAGAGATGTTAGTGTAAAACTGTTGGGGTTCAGAGCAGCCATCTTTACCTTCCTGAGGAATTCCCACCCACACCTCTGCCCTATTAGCTGCCCCTGAGATAAGCTTCCTGATTGTGACGCTGAGCAAAAGACCCATGATCAGATGTGGGAATCAGCTGCTGTTCTGATCAAGGCTCCCACGTCCCATCAACTGAGGCACATCCTCATAGAAGAGGCTACCTACCTCCCACACC
This sequence comes from Onychomys torridus, assembly GCF_903995425.1. NCBI lineage: Eukaryota > Metazoa > Chordata > Mammalia > Rodentia > Cricetidae > Onychomys > Onychomys torridus. Next base: position 164,242,523 of record NC_050443.1, read on the forward strand.
AATATCCCCTACTTAAGGAGACTAACCCATGCACTCCCTATTGGATAGAAAAACTCAGAAACCCCTCTACAGATTTCAACTGTCATGAGAGGGCAGTTTACTTAAAAACAAATGTATTTTTCTGAGAAAAACTGGAAGTTAGGTCTTTGCTGGGGAAGGCAGGAGGGGAGAGGTCTTCAAAATCCAGTCGACATTTCAATCGCTTTGGAGAGGAGGAGTACCTGCGTTAGCTGAGGCATCAGAGATGAGAGAGAAAGATGGGAGAGCAGAGAAAAGGCCGCACACCATCGCACAAATTCACTTCGTTTTATTTTGCCTCTTGCATGGTCCTCAGACAGTTTTACAGTTCGTTTTCTACAGAAACTGAGCTATGATCTAGACAAATCAATGAAATGGTATTCCAACCGTAATATGATTCATAACCATGAAGTCGGCATAGCACTTTATCCTAGAGCGATGATGGTACAGACCTGGGCACGTTTCAGTTATGTTCAGATCATCCAGAGTGATTATTGAAAGTCAACATAAAATAAAAAGCAACTTGCTTAAAATTCCTGATTCCACATGAAATGGGCTCTGAAAGCCTCCAGGTAAAAGCTGTAATTCCCACTAGGGAAAAGGATGGATTCGGAAAAAGGTGAGGAACATTGAATGATCTTAATCTCTAGTAACGATTTTGCCCATCACCTCAGCCTTCAAAACCAAACTTGATTTCAGTTTTCCAACATATCCTTATCACAGTTAGGTTTTACCCTAAGAGGCTTCTTCTTAGTAAGCACACTCTCTCCTGGGCTTCAGTTGGAAGTCACTAGGGACACTAGATATAGTGCTAAATTTAAGACTATCTCAAAAGCTCACTCTGGAGTTCTATAAAAGAAAATGTTTCAAGCTTCTTTTTCTCTCTCCCCGTTCAGCTCAGAGTTCAAACGCTGATGAAAAACTAGAGGGAAGATAACAAAATACTGTTGACATCTATGGAGAAGTTACTAGCTAGTCATGATTTAAAACAAACCCGCAGATTCCATCTGCCAGCTCCATGCTCAAAACCCTTAAATTCACCAAATCTAAATTAAAAAATACATGGAGTTTTCAGAACCTCTGATTAAAAGAAAAAGTATACTTATGGTTAACATATACTTATTCTTTCTTTTAAAAATTAGATACAAACATGCAAGAATTAAAGACTGACTCGATTAAACCAGTAGTTAGCAGGTCTGGAGAGAAGGACAGCTGTTCCAGGGCAACAGAGGCCACACGTCAGTCCCTCTATTTATCCTTCCTCGACGACAATGTCCAAACATTTCACATGCGGATCTGCTATGAAGGTTGATTTCCAGAAGGAACTGCGCTTCCCAATAGATGTGAGTCATATGAAGTTAGACACTCATACCCCAAAATAGTCGTGGCCTATCCCTACGTGGGAGGCACTTTAAAGACAACTGTAAAGGAAATCTACCATCCACTGGTTTACATAATTTGAAAGTGCCATCCTAAACCAACACCTTTCATTTTCAAAGGAAAAAAACATATAAAAAAGTAAACAAAAAGAACAGTCAGGTTACAGCTAGTCTATATACAAAGAAATTTACAAGTTTGTCAATTTAGGCCTTTGCCACAAACAAATGCACATTTGTCCCTACAAAGCACGAGTGCCTGAATCAACATTACAGGAGATAGTTAGCCAGAGCTTTACAAAGAGCAGAAACATTGCCCCAAATTGGAACCCACTAACTCTTCCTCATTCCTGCCATGTCTCCAAAGAACAGAGACATCATTCAGCACATCACAGAGAATAAAGAGCGATCTTCATTACTCTTAGGAGAGAAATGCAACCACACCGGATGCAGAAAATAGTGCTGACTACATTTATTTAAGAACCTCTCCCTACAGAACCCCATATAAGAGGTCCTGACACCTAACCCAAAGGAGGGGCACCCCACATCTGTTCAATACAGGCTATGCAGCAGTACTATCTTCTTCCAACCAGTGAGCAGTCTGAAAATGTGATGGTGAGTTCTACAGTCATCTTGTTTCCAATTCAACCGGCCGATCTGTTGCCCCTCCAGAGACTGAACTGTGTGAAGACCTCACCCTCCAACCAAAAGGTGGGGCTAAGACTTTGGACAGTTCACAGTGCCAACAAATGTCACAGGCTTCGACCAAGTATAACCACATCCTTTGGAAAACCTTCCATCTTTGCAATTTCAAAACAGCCTAACTTGCTGTAAAATTCCAGAATCCTTTTATCATCTGGTCTTACTTCACAGAAAGCCCCCCGGGATCCTAGAAATAAAACAAAATGTTTTAAATGTAAGTAGATGATATAACCATGAATCATAATGTTTAATATAGATAAAAGCTTTCTCTAACCCTAAATTTCATATCACTATTTAATTATTTATTTTTGGTGGTGCTGGGGTGACTGAGCTATACAGTCCCAGCCTGACAATTGTTTTTTTTTTTTTAAATAATATTTTTTCAATAGAGACAAGGTTTCTCTGTATAGCCCTGACTGTCCTGGAACTCGCTCTGTAGACCAGGGTGGTCTCGAGTTACAGAGATCCGACTGCCCCTGCCTCCCATGTATTGGGATTTCAGGTATGTGCCACCACTTCCCAGCTTAAATTTTTTGTTTTTAAGATAGGGTCTCACTGTTGTTAGCCCTGACTGGCCTTAAACTCACTAGAGTAGGCTCACTCTGAACTCAAGAGATCCACCTGCCCCTGTGCTGGTATTAAAAGCATGTGCCAACACAGGTGACTTTAGTCAACAGTGAGTGAGTACAATTTTTTCCACAAAGAAAATTTCTTGAGTAATGGGTATGGAAAGTAAAGGTAAGTTCTTTTCTTTTTTTTTGAGCTGAGGACTGAACCCAGGGCCTTGTGCTTGCTAGGCAAGCGCTCTACCACTGAGCTAAATCCCCAAACCCAAAGTTCTTTAGGAAGCCATGAGGTACAACCTATTCTAGCCTGTCGCATGCCAATATATCCAGAATGCTGAACACCATCTTAAAGAATTACTTATCCTCTGTGTGTATGTTTAGGAGCAGGGGTTACAGGACAAAATCAGAGGACAATTTGCATGAGTGGGCCCTCTCCACTATTCGGGTCCCAGAAACTGAACTCAGGTCATTAGGTTTGACAGCAATTGCCTTTAATCAGCAGGCCCATGCATATTCTTCATTCATATTTAATGTCTGTGATATTTAGTCCTAAGCACACATGGAGAATTATCTTCTTTTAAAGTTAAATTATTCTGCAAAGTGGATGCAACTAATTCGAATAATATATAAATGCAACAGTGAAAAAGGTGTGTTCTTTTTATTTCTTCCTTTCTACAGGGTCTCACTATGTAGACCAGGCTGGCTCTGAACTCAGAGATACACCTGCTTCTGCCTCCTGAGTGTTGGGTCTAAAGGTATGTGCCTCCATGAATGGTTTACAAGATGCTTTTTTTTTTTTTTTTTTGGTTTTTTGAGACAGGGTTTCTCTGTGTAGTTTTGTGCCTTTCCTGGAACTCACTTGGTAGCCCAGGCTGGCCTGGAACTCAGAGAGATCTGCCTGGCTCTGCCTCCCCAGTGCTGGGAAGGATGCATTTTTTGTTTGTTTGTTTTGTGTTACAAGATGCATTTTTTTGGTGGGGTCTGGGAAGCTAAGGCAGGAGGAACTCAAAACTGAGAGACACTGTCTCAAAATGAAAGGGGGGGGGGGCTAGAAAATTGACTCAGTGGTTAAGAGCACTTGCTTTTGCAGAGGACCTGGGTTCAATTCCTAGGACCCACATGGTGGCTCACAACTGTCTGTCATTCCAGTACAAGGGGATCTGACACCTTCTCATCTGAGGGCACTAGGCATGCACATGCATAGCACACATAGACACATGTAAACAAAACACATTAAATAAATATTTTAAAAAGAGGCTGGGGATACAGCTCGGTGGTGTCTGCCTATTGATGGCCTAGATCCAACTCTCCTATGGTGCAAAATGAAAACAAAACAATTTGGGGTGTGGGTGGGCAGTGCTAGGGATAAAAACCAGGGCCTTGAGCATACTAGGTGTTTTACCATTGAGCGACACCACCAGACCTCTACAACTCTGAAAACGGCTTGATAAACTAGTTACTTTTCTACCAGCCGAGGGCTAAACTTTATCGAGACAGATTCTTACTACGTAGTCTGGGCTAGCCCTGGGTTTGTAATCCCCTTACCTCAGCACCTCAAATTCTGGGATTATGTGTACCCACAATATTCCACCTTAAAATTTGTTCTTACATGTTTAAAAGGCTGCTTAAAATATTCAAGAACTATCACCTGTGGCCCTTAGAATCTAAAACATCATCGTGCTCTATACAGTATTTTTTTCTCAGCACTAATGGTGAAGCAAGGAATTTTTCGAGGCTCCATTTATGTAATATACTCCAACAAAAACTGCATGAAGTTTCTTCATTAGGTTAATTAATTTAATTTTCAACCTTTATGGGCCTCAGAACAAAATAAATGTAGTATCTCATGTGTTCATTTCTCATTGAAGCTCAAAATTAGTATTCATGCTATAAGAGAACAAAAGCATTTTCAATCATCACTGCATACTACCCAACTCTTACACCAGTACTAACTCAAAATAAGCAGCAGGCCAGACACAGTAGGTACAGTCTTAGCTACTTAAGAGGACAAGGCAGGAAGGTAGCTTGAGCCCAAGAACTTGAGGGCATACACCACCCCAAAACACACATAAACACCAAGGGGGGAGGGCTCAGTATAACTGAAAAAAATTATTATTGTGTGTGCATGTGCCTCAGCATACATGTGGAGGTCAAAGGACAGCTTTGTAGTATGCCTGCAGACCAGAAGAGAGCACCAGATCTCATTGTAGATGGTTGCGAGCCACCATGTGGTTGCTAGGAATTGAACTCAGAACCTTTAGAAGAGTAGCCAGTGCTCTTAACTGTTGAGCCATCTCTCCAGCCCTGGTCCTTCTAGACTGAACTCAGGCCAGTTGGAGTTTTCAAAAGACCTGTGTGCCATGGCATGTATGTGGAAGTCAAAGAACAACTTCAGAAGACAGTTCTCTCCTCCCACTTTCTGCGGTTCTGGGGATCAGAGTCAGCGATCAGGCTGGCATCTTTGAGCAGCAAGGGCCTTCATCCAGTGGTGCTATTCCCCCATCTTGTGTCACTGTCACCCTTCCCCAAACTCTGCTCTAGGACAGGCTGTGACAAAAAGGGCAAAACGAAATTCAATCTTTTAAAAAAAACATAGGCCTGGTGAGATGGCTCAGTGTGTAAAGAGACCAGCTACCTACCAAGCCTGCCAACCTGAGTCTGAGCCCCAGGACCCACATGTAAAGTGAGTGTCACTTCCTACATGTTTTCCTCTGACCTCTGGATCACACCCATAAACAAGCATAGTAACACAGTCTCACAAGCTGCACTCACCATTGGCCTTCAGTGAAGATAGGAGGCAAGCCATCATGCTTTTAGCAACACTTGGGTCAGTGACTTTTTTGTGAATATCCATTTTTATCAGAGAAGGGAAGTTGGCAAGGAAAGTTTCTGGCAAAACCTCTTGCTCTTCATGGAAACTCAACATTATTTTCTGCAAAAAACATTAGAATCTTTTTTGACTTTCAAGTTACTTTTATCTATATCCCAGAACTCAGGAAAGTAGTATTAACGTTTTCCCAGCACAGAGAGAACGAATTAGTTTACAATTCTAAAAGATATATCCATGGCCAAGTATGGTCAATCCCAGTACTCAGTTCCAGACCATGTAGGGATAAACAGCAAGACCCCATTTCCAAAAATAAAAGACAGACGCACACATGTACTAAGATCAAGTGACCAACTGTCTAGAGGGCTTGACAGATCAGCAGTTAAGAACACTTGCTGCAGTTATGAGGGCTGGAGTTCAGGATCCCAGCACCCATGTAAGATGCCAGGCACCTGGCACATGCTTATAACCGTACTTTGAACAGGCTGGAGATAGGGCTAACTTCCTGCCTATCTGAGAAAATGTGAATCCTAGGTTCAACTTGCCTCAAAGATCTAAGCAGCAATAAAGGACGTACTCATTCAATGCCGAGTTCTGGTTCCCATGCATGCACACAGGTATAGACACACATAGACTCATACACACACAAAAATAAATCTTTAAGAACTAAAACGGGGGCTGGAGAGATGACTCAGCGGTTAAAAGCACTAGCTGTTCTTCCAGAGGTCCTGAGTACAATTCCCAGCAACCACATGGTGTCTCACAACCATCTGAAATGAGATCTGGTGCCCTCTTCTGGCCAACAAGCATGCACGCAGGCAGAATACTGTACACGTAATAAATAAATAAATCTTTTTTGTTGTTGTTTTGTTTTTCGAGACAAGGTTTCTTTGTAGCTTGGAGCCTGTCCTGAACTAGCTCTGTAGATAAGGCTGGCCTCGAACTCACAGAGATCCACCTGCCTCTACCTCCTGAGTGCTGAGATTAAAGGTGTGCGCCACCACCGCCTGGCCTAATTGTGTCTTTTATTGGGGTCAAAGAGACAGCAATACCCAAGCCATAAATAAATCTTTTTGAAGCTGAGGATTGAACCCAGGGCCGAGCTAAATCCCCAACCCATAAATCTAAAAAAAAAAAAAAAAAAAGAACAATTAAAATGGGCCGGGCAGCAGCAGCACACACCTTTAATCCCCAGCACTTGGGAGACAAGAGGCAGGAGAATCTCTGTGAATTCAAGGCCAGCCTGGTCTACAAAGTTCCAGGATAGCCAGGGCTGTTACTCAAAGAAACCCTGTCTCAAAAAAGAAAAAACTAAAATGCTGTGTTTAGACCAGTCATGGCTGTTCATGCCTGTACACCACAGTCCTGTAAGTTTAAAGTCAGCCTGGTCTACAACAGTAAATTCCAGGAGTGCTGGGCTACACAAGGAGATTCTGTCTCAAGAGACAAAAGAGGTAATCTAAGCTGGACATAAGACAATGACAAAACACTTGCTTAGCATGTGTGAAGCTGGAAAAAATCAATCCTCTGCTACACAGAGACTTTAAAAATCTGCTGGGTAGTGGTGGCACATACATGCCTTTAATCCTAGCACTTGGGAGCAAATCACCTGTAGGCAATCAACCTGTTCTCCTAGCCCATCAAGGAATTTGAGATCACTGACTTTTTTCTGGGAGCATCCCTTTAAGGATGAGGGTTTGGCTTGTTTCTGACAGTGATCTGCTTTTTTGCAGACCAGGCTTAGAGCTTGTATCACTAATGGGAATTCCCTCCAGTCCTTGTGGTCCTGATGCTGAGCTCCAAGGGAGGCAGCTATTGCTATCCAAGGGGTCAAGCTTTCCATGCAAGGTGACAGGGTTCTGCGGCCCCATAGGCACTGGCATCATCTCTGCTCCTGTGCCCTAGAAGCCACTGCTAACAGCCAGTACTGATGATGACTACATATCAAACAGTGGCTGCACTGCTGCCCAAGGCAACTTTGCCAAGCCTTCTTGCTGTCTGATGCCCCCTATCTTCAGACAGAGACTATGTTCACCAAGTCTCCCTATCAAGAATTCTCCAACCATTTGTGAAAACTCTTATCAGAATCTCCACTCCAAAGACCCAGGCTCCAGCTGTGGCCACCACACATGATTGTTATACAGGAAAAATAAACTGAATTAAGACTGTTAGAAAAGGACAATCAGCTGCCAAGTGGAGGGTCTTACCTGTAACCCTACCATTTGGGAGGTGGAGGGAGGAGCATCACGAGTTCAAGGCTAGCCTTAAATTCCAGGACAGCCTTGACTGCATGTGACCCTGTCTCATAAAAACAAAAATAAGCGCTGAAAAGATGGCTCAGCATTTAAAGGCTCTTGCTGCCTTCAAGAGGACCCCCAGCACCCAGCCATATTTAATTCTAGGTGGACAGAACACATGTACGCAAAACACCCACACACACAAAGGCGGTGGTAGTACACGCCTTTAATCCCAGCATTTGGGAGGCAGAGGCAGGCAGATCTCAAAGCCAACCTGGTCTACAAAGCCAGTTCCAAGATGATAGCCAGGGATGTTAAACAAAGAAACCCTATCTTGAAAAAAAAAAAAAAAAAAAAACGCCAGGTGGTGGTGGTGGCAGTGCACACCTTTAATCCCAGCACTCAGGAGGCAGAGGCAGGCGGATCTCTGTGAGTTCGAGGCCAGCCTGGTCTACAAAGTGAGTCCCAGGAAAGGCACAAAGCTACACAGAGAAACCCTGTCTCAGAAAAAAAAAAAAAAAAAAAAGAAGAAAAAAGAAAAACAAAAAAATAGACAAACAGGAAACAAAAAAACTAAAAAATAAGCACCAAGATTATAACTGTGAATACATCACACTAAATAAAACATGTTAGTCTACACAAGGCCATAAATTCAATTCCAATCAGCATAAAAACAAATAAATCTAGTTGAGAAAGCCCTGAAAAGCTGGGTGTGGTAGCACACACCTTTAGTCTCATACACAGGAGGCAGAGGCCAGCCTGTCTATATTAGTTTTCCTTAAAAACAAAACAAAAGAACAACAACAAAAACCAGCATAAACTTTTAACTGTTTTTTGTTTTCTTAAGACATAATTTCCCTTGTCACTCTGGCTAGCCAGGAACTCATTATGTAGACCAGGCTGGCCTCAAACCATCTGCTTCTGCTTTCTAAATGCTGAGAAAAAAGGTGGGTGCCACCATTACCTGGTGATTTTCACATTTTAATTTCCTTAAAATTATCACAATATGAAACCATTATATTACCTCAGCCTCTGAGAGCTCTTTGTCACCATTTGGCTTGGTGTACTTCTCCTGCATGAAGGGAATCCAGGAAATTTTACATTTTTTAATGAAGGGGGTCACATCTACAGTGCCCAAGGCATAACCACAAATGCCATCTTCATCTTCTAAGACGAAACAGTAATCCAGGCTGAGGGAAAGCAGCCCTCCTACTAACCTGCTCAGAAGGAAGGAAGCCAAGAGTAAGTAAGCTTGTAAATTATTAACACAAAATTCACAATTTAGTGATACAAGGTCCTACTTTTTTTTTTTTTTTTTTTTTGAGACAGAGTTTTTCTGTGTAGCCTTGGCTGTCCTAGAACTCACTCTGTAGACTAGGCTGGCCTCAAACTCAGAAATTCGCCTGCCTCTGCCTCCTGAATGTTGGGATTAAAGGCGGGAACCACCACTTCAGTTATGTCCAACATAAGTCTATGAAAACTACCTTTCCAATAAAAGAAACTGAAAACTGACATACATTCATTTACATTCATTTTCAGATTTAACTAAGACTAAACTGGAACTTATATAAATAGGCTTTCAGTCAACACCTCCCCTTAACCTGCTAGATGAAGTATCTATTCCCCAAACCCAACAGGCATTACATACTTGTCTCCAATAAGGTCCGGCTGACTCTGAAAAGGTAAGCCCACTCCATCATCATACATTTCTCTGCAAATCTTGTAGACGGAAGCCTGAAAATATAATCTAGTTAGGTATCACAGCAAGACACATGTCACAAAGAATGACTATAAACAGCCACGTGTAGTAGTGCACAAAGAAAACTGAGCAGGAGGATTGCAGATTGATTAATGGGCCACACTTTGAATTTGAGACAACTATTAACCAACTGTTTCAGAAAATAAATTACAAATCTAGGGAAGGAAATGTGTGGCCTATTAGAATCATCACCTGAGGGTGGAGTTGGGAGAATCACTTGTTTTTGATTTGTTATTTTTCAGAGGCAAGGTTTCTCTGTGTTACCCTGACTGTCCTAAAACTAACTCTGCAGACCAGACTGGCCTCAAACTCAGAGATCCACCTGCCTCTGCCTCACAAAGTGCTGGGATTATGGGCGTGAACCACCCCCACCTGGCTAGAAAATCACCTTTGTTTTAATATTATTGAGATGGGCATGGAGCTCCCTGGTATGGATATATATCACCTGGCATATGCAAGGTACTACACATTTGATACCTAGCACTAAAATCTCACTTATTAGGTCATACCTGTAAAACTCGTTAGAAGCAGCAGGGCATTAATGAAAACTGAAAACTTTTGCTATAAACCTTTAGTTTTTATTACTTTTAAAACTGTGTAGACTTGTCCATGTGAGGGGTATGTGCACTTGAGAGCAGGTGCTCTGAGGCACCTCATCCCCATGGAGCTAGTTATAGGCAATTGTGAGCTGCCTGGAGAGGGTGCTAAAAGACTGAACTTTGGTCCTCCGTTGAGAAGAGGATGGCTGTGCTCTTAACCACTGAGCCATCTCTAGTCTGGAGACAGGTTTTGAAAGTAAACAGTGGATTCAAAACCCACTCAACTTCTTTAAAGACTCTCAAGCTTTTTTTTTTTTTTTTTTTGAGGACAGGGTCTCACTAAATAGCCCAAGCTTGTCTAGACTAGATCCTGGGACTGAACGCCGAGGGCCACGAGACCCTACTAGTCTTTCACTTTTTGCAACAATAGTTCCACAATGCTTTAAATATGTCATCTTCTTTAAACAGACTTGCTTACTTTTTTAAGTAGCTGGTTGTCAAAAGCCATTTAGTATAGAAAATTAAAGGACATACAAGACAAATCAGTTAAAGATAACAAATAATTGAGATACACTGTTTTGTAACCCCTACTGTGAACTAGACATTTTATTTACTGAGCTTTTTAAGACAGGTCTCACTCTGTAGCTCAGGTTTTCCTAGAACTCACTATGGCCCAAGCTGGCCTTGGCCTTGAACTTGCTTAATTTTTCTGCCTCAGCATCCTGAGTGCTAGGATTACAAGCCAAAACTACAAAAACCCATCTCTCATTTGACTTTTTAAGTAAGTACTTCTCTGCCTCCCCTAAATACCAGGAATTGAACCCAGGAATTGTATGTGGTAGGCAACTGAACTCTTGCTTATCTCCAGCACTCATTGAACTTTCAAGATTTAAAATTTTATTTATGTTTGCCTACACCAGTGAATATATGTACCATGTGTGTGCAGCATCCTGCCCATGGGCCAAAAAGCCACCCTGAATCCCTGGAACTGGGGTTATGGGCAGTTGTGAGTTGCCACGTGGGTGCTGGGAACTGATCTCTGGTTCCTGCAAGAGCAGTATGTGAGCTTAATTAAGGAGTGAGCTTAATTAAGGAGCCATCTTTCCAGTTCAAACTTTTAAAGACAGGGTCTCACTATGTAGCCCTGGCTGGCTTTGAACTCAAGAGATGTGCCTGCCTCTACCTCCTGGGTACTGGGATTAAAGGTGTACACCAACAGACCCAGCTTTCATTTTGAGTTTTTAAAGGGAAGAATTAAAGAACTCAACTCAAGTTATTAAAAGTTCTCAAGGAAGGGCTGGAAAGATAGGTCAGAGGTTAAGAGCACTGGCTGTTCCTCTAGAGGTCCTGAGTTCAATTCCCAGCAACCACATGGTGGCTCACAACCATCTGTAATGAGATCTGGTGCCCTTTTCTGGTGTGCAGGCAACAGGCAGAATGCTGTATATATAAATAATAAATAAAACTAAAGGAAGTAAATGCCTTAGGCTCTCCCTCAAATTTTTACTAAATTTCTCTCTCCAAGGTTTTAGTTAACTTACTCAATCTCCGGTTGGCATTTTTTTTCTTTTTTCCTTTTTTAAAACCAGAGCTGAGGACCGAACCCAGGGCCTTAAGCTTTCTGGGCAAGCGCTCTACCACTGAGCTAAATCCCCAACCCTTCCGGTTGGCATTTTTAAGAGCTGGGAGTTCAATTATAATTCTGATCTGTAATTCCCTCCACCCCCGAAGGGCGGTATGTCTAAAGCTTGATACTCTGGGGGCAGGCCTCTGGAAGGCCCTGCTGGACAAGGCAGAGCAAACTCCTGAAGGCTGCGGTGGACTGACTGACTGACTATGTCCTGGAGTTGTGGGCAGCAGCTTTGCTGTGCCCTCTCCTGCCACTGTACCATGACGTAATGAGATGCATGATGGAGCCAGCTGCCCACAAATTCAAACCATGAACCAAAACAAAATTGTCCATCGTTTTTCTTGTTTTTTTTTGTTGTTGTTGCTGTTGGGGTTTTTTTGGTTTTTTTTTTGAGACAGGGTCTTACCATGTAGCCTTGAATAGCCTGAAACATACTATGTAGACCAAATAGGTTTCAAAACCAGAGTTCCACCTGCCTCTGCCTCCCACACCTGGCTTTCTTGGATATTTTGGAAGGCTGATTAACACAAGTCTGATCCCTAACCCATAAGTACACAAATAAATGAATAGCAGTAATAATAGTAATTCTTGTAACCATCTAATTCAAAGGGAAGCTGTAAATAAGCACATAACCAAATACCAAGTTGATAGGCAGAAAATTACCTCATCTTTAGGAAAATAAGGTCTGATAGTGTAAACTTTGGAGGTAGGAGTCAGTGGGGGTGGTTGAAAAAAGAGATCATTTGCCCCATCAATTGGCAACAAACGCTGCAGGAAGGGAAAAAAGGGAGACAGATTAGTGCTGAGAATACATCCATTTCTTTCAACGAGTGTGCACTGCAGATTACCAACTTAACATTAACTGGCTACTGCAGGCAGACCTAAAGAGGAGGGTGCACTACACTTTACTAATATAATACCTCTTTCCTGGGGAAGGGGTGTTTCAGAACAGAAATTACCCAAACTGACTTACACAGCTTTAATGGCATATTAGTAGAAATTTAATTTTATAATCAAAGCAAAAAGACTACTCCAATTATGACATAAATATCTGTTTTAAAAACCAATTTTAAATGCACCATCTTTCTACAAGATGGCAGAGCAGACTGTGAGGAGGAGAGGTTTGGTCTGAAGAGGGTTATCTGTCCAGGAGACGCTTTATCCCCAAAGCAATGCGCTTCAGTTTGCTGTGCGCAGCAGAGCACCTGTTGGGGGGAGAAAAGGAGAGCACCTGAAAGTCCATGAACAAATCCCAACAGCAAGAACACTGCTTTTTTACTTTTAAATTATCTTGTATTTATTAAGTAACCAAGGACCACCCTTTAAGCCCTTTATTGTCCACTTGCGTAATAAGCCATCGTTTTTGCTCATGGAGTTTCCACTGGCAGACAAGCATGCGCGCATTGTGCATTGCGGGCGCAGATTAAATGCTGTGCGACCTGCAAAGAAACAATGTGAAGTGTGTACCTAGAGCCGCTGCGCTTCGCAGGCGCGGGGGGATTGACAGCATCTCCTTCAGAAATTACTGTGAAAGAGGAGGAAAATCTGATTTAAAATCCAGCTATGTAACTAAATTGAATTTGGGACTAGAAAGCCTTCGGCAGACCAATCCTTCCAGCCATCTGATGCGCAACATAAGGGTTCTCATAAAACAAAGAAAATGTCAATTCAGTTGTGAATTCATATTGATACCTGGAACTCTCCTGCTAGACCACCTCTAAAGGCCCAGGGTTCTTGGTCTCCAATTAAGAACTGTGCTGAAGAATGACTACGACACCCTGTTGAGATCAGATCCAAGCGGAAAACGTTACGAGAAAGGGGATTTCCTGGGGTCTCAAATGTCCAACAAACTCACACACACTGGAAATAACTCTCTAAAAGTACGAATGAATCCAGGGTTAAGGCAAGGCTGTGATAATAATTATCTTTAAATTTATAACGGCACTTTAATACTTCTATTCCTCCTTCCGATTAATGGAAACCACTATTATCAGTTCTAAACTTTAATTACTGGAAGGAATAATTAGGTTATCCAAGTGAAGTTTCTGTATTACTCAAGCACAGCAACAAATCAAACAGCTGCTTATCTATATGAAATTCTGTAACTATCAACTGAAATGGAATAGACATTTTATTATCACAGCCCATGAGGAACTGAATTAAACCTGTCTGAAGTCACATTTTACATTTTGGGAAGGGTACAGGAAAGGGAAGTTAATCTTGTCAGAAAACTTAAGGTCAGCAGAATACTGTTGACACAAATCGAACAATGAAAAGTTTGGTTTTCACGGACAAGGACAATCTAAATTCAGACATAGCCAATTAGAACACCAGTCTGTCAAGATCTAAGAACAGGGAAGAGCTGATTACTTTTTCTAATTTGTCCTGAGCTAAACACACTTTTCTTAAAAGTGTGACAGTAGATGGTTCTTCTACCCATCTGCTACGATGTCTGCAGTGTGATGAACACATATCAAGTAGCAGGCTTTGAGGCCCAGCTGTCAGTTTTTAAGGTCATTACTAACCAATCTCACAAGCAATAAAGCCATCAATAGAGAATTAATAGCAAATGTTTGGGAACCAACTAGAAATGGCCTGCCTGGTTTTCTGACAAGATACAGCAGCGCAATATAGTTCTTTTCCATTGGAAGACAGCATTCTACCTCCTGTTCAAGTTAACAGTCTCATCAGTACAAGATACAGTGTGCTAGTCGGACAGTCCCAAAGCAAACCAAATTTTTGTTGACAATTCAGTCCATTAAGAGATTGTGTCTAGGTTTGTTATGTTTTAAGGGTAGGGTTATTTATTTAAAAAAAAAAAAAAAAAAAAAAAAAAAAGGAACAAACACAAACCTATAAAATGTAGTATTTGTAAAATAAGTGTGAAATGGGTCAAAATTTAGACTACAAGAGCTTGCCCCATTCCGTGATTCAGTGATTTACACTGTACAAGCAGAAAACAAACAAAAACAAAAACAAAACACTACACTTGTCCAACTTTAAGTTCAGCCAATCCCCTACCCTCCACTTTGAGACTCCAGCATAACTAGCACTATGTACGAAGAGCTGTGCAAATGAAAACACGGTTAATGCCTCAGACGCTGCGCAAACGTGACTTCAGTTCATGTCTACTGCCCTAATGTATTCTACCTGAGCTACCTCACAGATAGTCTTTCAACTTAAACTAATTAATCATGACGCGCTGTGAACATCTGCCGCTGTCCATCCAATAGTAGTAGACACTTGTGCTGAGGATTCTCCCATCTGTACACAATGGGGAAGAAGATAATAGAAGTCGTTAGTAATCAAAAGTACTGCATAGCCACATTCTTTAAAGGACTGAATGCCAGCTGGACTGGAGAAAGGAAGAAAATGGAGGATTCTAATCATGAGGCCCTGAAATTGGTCATGAACATACTCCCCCTGTCACGGGCATTTATACAACTACACAGATGTGATGGTAGTTATTTAAAACTACCATGTTCTGGCCTTGAGACTGCACCAATTGGGAAAATTACTGTCAGGCAAAGATAACTTGAGAAGAGACAGAAACAATACTGGACATAATAAAATTTAACTTTCAGTAATTCTTGAATGGGGAGGAGGTGATACTGAGGATTAAACCTTCAAATATAATATTTAAGTGACATATCCTTGAGCTCAATAATCTGGACGTCAACATTCCTGGGGCTTAGTGACTTAAAATGCAAACCCCTGTAAGGGTCAAATGAGTCCCTGGCAAAGGGACTGTCAGTACAGAGACCCCAGGAGCCTAAAGAGGCATCTCCTACTAGACAGAGCTTCCGTTAAGGAATCCTAGGTAGAGCTCTCTATTAGGGCTGAAATACACAGAACACAAGGATGTTCTCATAGTTTCTCAATCAATAATCAGAGATTCTTCCTTTTTCATATTGAGGAGCCCAAGGGCATATAGATGGAGAATTAGAAGTCTGACTACTCAGAAGCTGACTGTGTTTCAGACCATCTATTTCACAACTAAGATCATGAAACCCCATCACAGTATTTGTGACTACTATGAAAACTGACACGTCGGTTAGCTTTGCTGCCTGCTGTGTGCTGTAAGTCCACTGCACTGAAAACCTGGAGATGAAATGAGGTCCCTGGAGAAATGTGGCCATGCTGGTGCTTTTTTTTTTTTTTTTTCTTTAAATAAAACCACCAAGTTTGGGAATTTCCAAAAAGGAAAAAAAAAAAAGAAAAAGAAAAAGAAAAAAGAAAAAAGGGGGAAAAAAAGGAAACACAGAAAAGTCCACTGGACGAAGCAGAGCTGATGGGGACTGTAGTCTCCATTCCATGCTAAGATCAATTACTTGGTGGGGGAGTAAAGGATCAGCCACATGAAGCAGTACCAAGCAGCACCAGAATAGCCTTCCACTGGAACTCGCATGCGCACAGGGCTGGGAGGACAGCTTCCTCTGGCCAGGCCCCTGAGGTAATTGCAGCAGTTGTTCTAATAAACACAGCACCAATGTTACCAAGACACAGCAAGCAGCAGGAAGCTTACAGAGTCACATCTCATAGAGTCTCATCTCCAAATCACGTCACCGGAGGACTCAGGACTCCATCCAGGAAGCATTCAGTCAGAGCATGTTAAAGTCAGTACATTCTAACATATTTTCAAGGTATTTATGGAATTAGCCCAAGGGAGAAAAATTAACATGCTCAACAAAAATAACTGAAACTTTCAAGTTTTTCAACTATGTTCACCTTTAAGAAAAATGTAGGCAAAGAAATGAAAAACATGGAAACTTGCCAATTCCCTAGATTGTTTTCTCCCTGTGGGATAATTTTTGAAGTACAATACACATGAATGAGGAGATAAGATTATTGCTGCTGCACCCACCTAACCACTGTACAAAAGACTTCACCATAGACATTATACTCTTGATATCCCAAACATAGGAGTACATGTCGTAGAGGATTGTCCTGTTGGCACAATTGGAGAGCCGAGTGAACATCCTCATCACTAATGCACACATCTCTTCAAACGTGGCTGCCCGGGACCGCCATTCTTCAATCTATACAGGGTTAAAAAAGAAAAAGGATGCAACAATTTTAAGTTTAACAAAATAATCTAAGAGCTACAAACTGAGCTGTTTATCAGGCACATGCAATTTATCTTAAACATTAGTGAATCACTGGTTTGAACCCTAGTCAGCAATTAGTTTATCTCCCCAAAATGACAGAAAATATCTACGATACTATAGTGACATTTTATTTGTACTGAAATGTGATTTTATTTGTATATTAATAAAGTTGCCTTGGAGTCATAGCAAGCTTTAGCATAAGCTAGGTGGTGGCGGCGCATGCCTTTAATCCCAGCACTTGGGAGGCAGAGAGCCAGGAGGATCTCTGTGAGTTCAAGGCCACATTGGAAACAGCCAGGCATGGAGACACATGCCTTTAATCCCAGGGAGTGGGGGCAGAAATAGAAAGATATATAAGGCGTGAAGACCAGAAACTAGCAGCATTTTGGCTGGTTAAGCTTTTAGGCTTTGGAGCAGCACAGTTCAGCTGAGATTCATTTGAATGAGGACTCAGAAGCTTCCAGTCTGAGGAAATAAGACCAGCTGAGGAACTGGCGAGGCAAGGTAGCTGTGGCTTGTTCTGTCTCTCTGGTCTTCCAGCATTGACCCCAATACCTGGCTCTGAGTTTGATTTAAGACCATTTAAGATTCCTGCTACACGATACTTTCCTCCATTTCTAACTGGCAAGCCAGACTAAGAACTCGAAGGTCTACCTGTCCCCAGTAGATCCACCTGAGTCTCAGGAGTGGAGAGGTGGCTCAGCAGTCTACTGCACCTGTCACTCTCATGGGGGATTCAAACTTGTTTCCAGCAGCCACATAGTGGCCTCACAAACACCCCTAAGTCCAGCCCCAGAAGATGTGATGCCCTTTTCTGGCCTCAGACACCAAGCACAAATGTGGTGCACATACACACATTCAAGCAAAACATTCACACATATGAAATACAAATAATTTCCTTACAGTAATATGGCTGAGGGGAAAAAAGGAAGAAATCAAACTTGGTCATGGGGGTGGGAGGGTGCGTGCACCAGGGGTTTTGTTGCTGTTTTGTTTGAGGCAGGGTCTCAGGATGTAGTGGAGAATGACCCTCAACTCCTCCATCCACCCGCTTCCATCATTTAAGTGTCAGAACTACAGGTGAGAACCACCACGCCAGGCTTACGTGGATGCTTCTTTGTTGCAGGTGAGGGGCTTCCACAATCCCAACACTTGGGGGAACTGAGGCAGAAAGACTGCCTTGAGCTGGAGGCCAGATCGCACTCTATGGAGAATCTGTCTCAAACGCAGCAACCCACATCAAGTGGCTCACAACTGCTTCTATCTAACTCTAGCTCCAACGGATCAAATGCCTCTGGCCTCTGTGGGAACCTGTATTCATGTTCCTATATGTGGACACGGACACACACACCTACACTCAGCTACAAATAAACCTTAAAGCTGGGCGGTGGTGGTGCACGCCTTTAATCCCAGCACTTGGGAGGCAGAGGCAGGTGGATCTGTCAGTTCCGGGCCAGCCTGGGCTACAGAGAGAGATCCAAGAAAGCCAGGGCTACACAGAGAAACCGTCTTTAAAAACAAAAATCGAACAAACAAACAAACAACTTTAAAATGTTTCTTTAGGCCTTATAAACAAACCTGGGCACATCACTAGTCAGTGAGGGAGGAAGGAGGCAGGGAGGGACACCGGGGGCACACTTACTTTCTCAGAGTCTTTGCCTTTGCAGTTGACACTGACGACACTACTATTAGCACGGAGCCACTGGAACTCCCGTAACATCTGTGCTCCTTTGGGTCCGTGCTCATAGGGAAGATAGAAGAGATCTGCAAGCAACTGCAGGTCCTCCAGAGTTACAGGCTCTGCCGTGTACAGAGGCTTTTCATTTGGACCTGGCACAAACTGCTCCTTGTTTGTCTGGTCATCAGTCTGCATAGGAGCAATGTCGTTAATGCAATCCTCCTGCATAGACATCTCTGGAGACTTGGATTCGGTTATGCTCTCCTTATCGGTGTCCATTGGCTTCAATTCCTCTGCCATTTTCGCCTCAACAATTTCAGTTAGTATTTGATTATCACTCTTGTGCTCCGATTCTTCTTGCTTCTCTACCACCATATCCATGGGTTCTTCATCTGGCTGTTTCTTGTCTTCCTCCTTGGTCAGGGCTGAAGGCTCACCACTCAGAGCTGCTCCCTGGCTCATAATGGGGTCCTGGTAAACTGTCGTGACCACGGTCGTGGCATTTAGAGAGGGTGCCGCCACTAAAGGGGCCCCATCCACTACGTTTGCCTTAGCGCCACTGTGTGCGACCTGCCTGCCTACCAAGGGGGGGAGGGGAAACAAAGGCAATCAAAACCACAAACACAACAAATCAGACTTACTAGACTTTAAGAACTAACACTCCAAAAGTGTGGTATGTACATGCCTGTATGTACATAAAATAAACCAGTAAATTTAATTAAAGACTCCTTGAAAACTGGGCATGACAGCACACCCCTCTAATACCAGCACTCAGAAGGCAGAGACAGGATCTCCGTGTTCATGGCCAGACTGGTCTACACAGTGAGTTTCCAGGAAAGCCAAGGCTACAAAATGAGCCCCTGTCACAAAACAAAACAAAAAGTTCTTGCAGAGAATCAGAGTTCAACTCCCAGCACCCACAGCAGGTAGCTGACAGCTGTCCATGATGGTAGCTCCAGGGGGCCCAATACCTATGGGGCACGTGTGTGTGTGTGTGTGTGTGTGTGTGTGTGTGTGTGTGTGTGTGTGTGTATGTATGTATGTATGTATGTATGTATGTATGTATGTATGTATGTGTGTGTATGTATACCACAGATCTCCTCAAACTGGAATTACAGGTGGCTGAGTTGACTTGTGTGTGTGGGACCTGAATTGAGGACCTCTACAAGAACAGGAAGCACTCTTAACTACTATGCCAGACAGGACTATCTAGCAAAACCAAAACCCTGTCTCAAAAAAAAGCAGGGGGACTTGAGAGGTGATTTAGCATTAAGAACATTGGTTCTCTTCTAGAAAAGCCAGGTTTAAATCCCAACAACCACAGGGAGGTTTACAACCATTTGTAACTCCAATTCCATAGCCTCCAACAACCCCTTCTGGCCCCCACTGGCAATGCACACACATTGTGCACAGGCACACATGCAAGCCTAACATCTATACACATAAAATAACTTTCTAAGAAGCTGGGCATGGGCTGAGTGGGTGTGGTGGCCCACACCTTTAATCCCAGCACTTGGGAGGCAGAGTCAGGCCAATCTCTTTGAGCCTAGTCTACAGAGTAAGTTCCCGGTCAGTCTCCAAAGCTACAAAGAGAAACCCTGACTCAAAAAAACCAAAAAAGGCTGGGCACAGTAGCACATGCCTAAAATCCCAACACTTGGGAGAAAAAGTGGAAAGATCAGGAAGACCAGGCTGGCCTAGGACTCACAGAGATCCGCCTGGCTCTGCCTCCCGAGTGCTGGGATTAAAGGTGTGTACCACCACCGAGTTGAAACTCAATTACACTTTGCTTAGTTGGTGGATATAACTTAAAAGGCATGACAGTGTACTTTGTGACTCAGCTCTGTAATCCAATCTCCTTATGAAAATGGCTAAGCCTGTATGATGGCAAAAATCTGTATTTCAAGAATTCAGGAAGTAGAGGCAGGAGGATCAGAAGTTCAAGCTCATCTCTGGCTACATGTCAAATTACAGGCACATCTAGGGTACATTAAACCATATCAAAAAGAAAAGTCCCAAGATGGATGGTTGGCATCTGCATGCACAGGCAAATGTGCACCACACAATCATTCACACACACAATAAATAAATAAAACCCCGAAATAAAATGTAAAATAAAAATAGGTGGGCTATGATATCGTTAAATGAGCTGATTGTCTAGCATGCATGAGACTCAAGTTTCAATTCCCAGCAGCACCATCACCCCACCCACCCCAGCCCAACTCACTGCTGTACTGATGAGGTACACCGAACTCCTGCAACCATTCCGTTAAAGCCAGCTTTAAAGCCATCTGTGGACTATAGAGTATATCAGTTTCAATGTCTTCATCACTGCCTTCATTTTCTAACTTTATCTGTATCGACACAGTACTGTCTTCGCTGTCAGCTGAGGGTGAAAAGCACAAAAACAGTTTAGATTACAAAAGCCTCCTGCCAAGTGAACATGTATAATTTTCACTTGTTGCAGTACAGCAAAGCAGTAAAAAACCAAACAAACAAACATAAAACACAAGTACAAGATCCTCCAATAACCATCTAGAAAGTCACCTACTTGCTCAAGGTTCCTACTGAAGTAAGCATATTAGAATCACTGGAAAAGTTGGTCATAAATGTCCACTAAGTACCAATAATACGACGGCAATGTTAATTAGAAGCTTTACACCATAAAGAACACACCCGAGTCTTCAGGTTCTTACAACTTCATTATTAATAATTCATTAAAGTATAAGAAGAGAAACTTAACAGTCTTGCTTTTGAGCATAAAGTCTTTTCTTATTTCCCTGCACAGCTGAGTTTGGCTAATCTAACATCTCTTCCTTAGTGTTGCATTATGCTCTGTCTTGAAAGATGTGGAATTAAATGCCACACATGCAGAAGAGATGGAAATAATACTCCTAATTGTGTCTTTTTTTGTTTTTTTTGTTTTGTTTTGTTTTGTTTTCCGAGACAGGCTTTCCTTTCTCTGTGTAGCTTTGGAGCCTGTCCTGGAACTCACTCTGTAGCCCAGGCTGGCCTCAAACTCACAAAGATCCACCTGGCTCTGCCTCCCGAGTGCTGGGATTAAAGGCATGTGCCACCACCACCCGGCCTAATTGTGTCTTTTATTGGGGTCAAAGAGACTGCAATACCCAAGCCATAAAAGAACTCATTAATTGGATTAAAAATTGGAAGAGGGGAGCAGGCAGTGGTGGCACACACCTTTAATCCTAGCACTCAGAGGAGGCAGAGGCAGGTAGGTGGATCTCTGTGAGTTCCTGGTCTAAAGACCAAGTTCCAGGACAGCCAGGGCTCCACAGAGAAACCCTGTCTCGAAAAACAAAACAAAAATTCCAAGAGGGGTACAAAATGAGAACGGACGACATACCACACATCCTTGGCATAATACAGAGATCAGAGGAAACTGTGGAGTCAATTCTTGCCTTCCATTATATGGATAACTCAACCTCTGGTTGCTAGACATGTTCAGTTAGCACCTTTAATCCACTAAGCCATCTTGCGTGCTCTGACTTCTAAATTTGTATGACAAATATTTTCCCAAGTCCATGACCCATTCATTATATGCAGCAACTCTACTTGATTCAGCTCAAATACCTGCCAAACTACTTATCAACATTTCAGGTTATCATTCTTTCCACTGGTACCACTCTGTAGACAAGCATTCTCTTAACTAGAAAGACCATAAATAATCCTGCATGTGTAATAATCCAACCTAAATCATTTTTCAAAAGTAGGTCCATTTTATTCCTTCCACTCTCACTCTCAATAGAGGAAGATGCATCTGCCATACAGTATAATTAAATGCACATCAATAAAACCCACCGTTCTCACTTGAAACTCTATTAGGGACTTTGGGAAAAGAAAAAGAAGAAAAAAGGCTTGTCTAAGGCCACTCAGGGCTTTCCTTATTATATATTTATGACTCACTAAGAGAAATGAAAACACATTTTGATAAAAGCTTTAACTGTGATAATAAAGGAATACATACTTACCGATAGTTCCAGTTGAATAAACCTCTCCCCTAAAGTCCATCATCAAATACAGGATACTTACTCATCACTACATCCTTTCTAACTCCATTCATGTTTGATTTGTACCAAGTGGCAAGGGTGTGGATAGCAACATAGTTAGCTTCAAATTCACAATTTGGATTAGTCAGCACTCCCTTTAAGCGTGGGATGAGTTCTGTGGATCTTCCTTTGTAGGGACCCAGAAACAGCCTCTTCTGATCATAATCATTAGCATGGATATTATCCCAGATCACTGGAGCTCTCTTGATGATCTTAGAAACCTCTTCAATAGACTCCACTGGAATTTCTTTTGAAACAACTTTGGGACCTAGAAATAATTTGTTAAAAGAATTTCCTTATTTGGAGAACTTTCTACATGGTTCTTTAAAATCTACTGTAGCAAGGCTAGAGAAATGATCAGTGGCTAAGAACATTTGTTCTCTTGCCTGGGTTGGGTTTCCAGAACCCACATGATGATTCACAAGCATCCTTTAACTCCAGTTCCAGAATCAAATGATCTCCCTTCATGGGCACACATGCAAGCAAAGAATACATAAAAAAATACAATAAATCTAAAAGGCAAGTTTGACCACCTGAGTTCAATCCCATGACCTATAGGGAGAAGAAGGGAATCAAATCCTACAAGTTGTCCCCCGACCTCTACATGCACACAAATATACACAATAAATAAATGTAATAAAAAAAATGTAAGGCTGGAGAGAGGGCTCAGAGGTTAAGAGCACTGACTGCTCTTCTAGAGGTCCTGAGTTCAATTCCCAGCAACCACATGGTGACTCACAACCATCTGTAATGAGATCTGGTGCCCTCTTCTGGCCTGCAGGTATAAATGCAGACAGAATACTGCATACTAAATAAATAAATGAATGAATGAATGAATGAATCTTTAAAAAATGTAAAAAGATAAAATAAGGGCTAGGACAGCCAGTGACATATCCTGATTTCCACACACGTGCTGTCACACATGCAATTACACACAAATACCACACACAAAACAATAAAAATGTTTAAAAATTTTAAAACACATAAGCAGCTTTTACATGTTTTTCTTGTGTACACCTATCTCCATCCCCCAGTTTTTTACAGCAATGGGAATTACACCAGGGTTTCATGTGTAGCAGGTTGATGAGCTACACTACTGAGCTACATCCCAGCTTCCTTGTCTCCTTTCTCTTCATTAACTCATTCATTTAAGGTTGGCTTCAATCTCATGATTCTCCTACTTCGGTCTCCCAAGTGCTGGGACAACCAGTGTGCACCAATCTCACCCAGATGCTCTATTTTTCTTTTTTAAATTTTCCTGAGTTGTTTTGCTTTTGAGACAGTCACTGTATGTAGTCCTGGAACTTACTATGTAGACCAGAATAGCCTTGAACTCAGAGATGCACCTGCCTATCTAATGCCTCCCAAGTACTGCAATTAAAGGTGTGCAGCTTCCATTTTCTCTTTTAAACTAGCATAGCAACTCATCCTTTTACTCATTTTATAAAACAGAACTTTCCCAGGAGTCTAGTGATCTAGCTAAATTGGCAAGAGTTGTTAGTCATTTGGCCTTCAGCACCACACAAACTGGGTATACTGGAAACAGCTCTATTTCCAGCACTCAGGAGGTACAAACAGGAGAATCATTAAATTCAAGGTCATCCTTGACTACACAGCAAATTTCAAGCCTAGAACATAGGAGATTCGATCTCAAAAGACAAAAGTATTCACCTAATAAGAACAATCAGTTATTTTCTAAATCCTATAATAAAAGTTATACTATACAATTCTTGAAGACTTACCTGTCCAAAGCACCTCAATTCCAGGCAAAAGTTTTTCACCCACAGTCCTTAAGTAAGGAGACTGAGAAACATTTGGATAACAGAAAGTGCCACAATATTCTGAATGCAGAGGGGGAGAAAATTAAGTCAGGATTGAAATGGTCGTGGATTGGAACTGAAGAAAATGCTAAAACTTATTATTTTTATTCAAACATAAAAGGAGTAAACTTAAGTAGATGTTACAAATAATAGTTCAAACAATCAGATATTCAAACTGAGTGGTAGGCCTGCTCGTTATCTTAACTCCAGAGCCCATGGCAGAGTTCACAGAAGGCCACTCTAGGCTGGACACACTAACCAGCCTTCATTATATGGAGATTCAGTCTCTTTTTTTGTTTTCTTGGGGAACAGGGTCTTTAAGCAAGCTATGTTAGCATCAACCCCGCAATGGTTCTCCTTGACCCTGCCTCCCTAGCACTTGCATTACTGATAAGCATCTTCATGTTTGTTTTTAGAAAACAAAAGAACCCAAGGTCTTCCTATGTACCACAGACTGACTTGACATCTAGAGAGCCTGTACCTCAAAAACCAACAAAATCCTGAAATTTTCAGTAGCAGTATCAAGCCATTCTTATAATCCCAGTCATTAGAAATGTATTCATTTTGTAAGATTTTACGTAAATTTAAGTTTTTTTTTTAAAGTTATCCTGCCATGGTGATATATGCACATCACCCTAACTTTAATCTCCAACTTGTTAGCCTGTGATACATGAGACCAAAACAAACCCAACATCCCCACCAGCAAAGAATTCTGAAGAAGTTATTTCTCACAATTAACATCTCTTCCTGCACAACAAACAAAATCGAGCCAGGCAGTGGTGGTTCACACCTCCAATCCAGGCAGAGGCAGAGCAGGCAGATCTCTGAGTTGGAGGCCAGCATGGTCTTCAGACCAAGTTCCAGCACAACCAGGACTACACAAAGAAACTCTGTCTCCAAAACAAAACAAAAACGTGAGCAAAGTTTATGGAGGTGAATTGTGAGAGGTGACTAAGAAAGATTAAAACATTTTCAAAGAAAGAGAATTAAGTGGCAGTGGTTACATTCTCTGACTATTAGAAATAAAGACCCAGGTGAGAATGGAGAAGTAAAAGGGTAGAAACTATAGTGACATTTTATTTGTACTGAAATGTGATTTTATTTGTATATTAATAAAGTTGCCTTGGGGTCAGAGCAAGCCATAGCAGAAGCTGGGCGGAGGTGGTGGTACAGGCCTTCAATCCCAGCACTTGGGAGGCAGAGCTAGGCGGATCTCTGTGTGTTCAAGGATATAGCCAGCATGGTGACACACGCCTTTAATCTCAATACCAACCATAGAAAACCTGGAGGTCTGTACAGGCAGGCAGTGAGGAGGAGGTCATGTGGCTGGGTTTACAACCAATGAGAAGGCAGAACAGAAAGTCTATATAAAAGACAGGACACAGGAAGTAGTTCTCTTGCGGAGAAGAAAGACAGAGAGCAGCAGTGAAGGGTAAGGTTTTCAGCTCTCAGCTATTGCTCTGACCTTGGCTTTTAACTCTGCAATTGGCTCTGTGTTTCTTATTTAACAAGACGGTGACATCCACAAGAAACTCATGGGCAAAAAAAGCGAACAAGGAGGGAGTGAGCCGAAGAAGTCAAAATCATATAAATTCCATGTTTCCCAGTTTTCATTTGGTAACACAATTCTCCTCCTTTAACCTTGACAATGTAATGTTTATGCACTTCTAATACTAAAAAGTACATAAAACCTGCAGCCACTTCTTTGGTAATATGAGGTCCTAAATTTTTCCTTTGTAAGACTTTGAGAAATATCTTTTAAAAAAGTATCCCTTACCGGCCGGGCGGTGGTGGCGAATGCCTGTAATCCCAGCACTCGGGAGGCAGAGGCAGGCGGAGCTCTGTGAGTTCGAGGCCAGCCTGGTCTACAGAGTGAGATCCAAGAAAGGCGCAAAGCTACCCAGAGAAACCCTGTCTCGAAAAACAAAAACAAATAAACAAAAAGTCTCCCTTTTAGATATGAAAGGGAGGATGTGGCAGGTCCAGTACATAGATCCTTTTTCCCTTTGGTTTTTCAAGACAGCACTGGTTGTCTTGAACCTCACGAGATCCACTTGCTCTGCCTCCTGAGTGCAGGGATTAAAGGTGTGCGCCACCAGGCCTGGCTTACATGGATCCAAGACTAGCTAACTACTGAGTTGTTATTATATACAATACCTGTAGGACAGAACAGGAACGTTTCCGGCTCTCCTAGGTACTGATAAATCTCATTTGTGATAGAAACTTGTGCATGTGCAAAAGAACTGAACACCTCCTTGTCCGCTGCACACATGTTATGGTCAATGTCATCAAAGAGCAAAGCAAATGACCTGCACCCAAACTGTGAGACCTTAGAAGAGAAAACCAACATCACTGATTATTAGTTCACCTCAGAGAAAGGGAAAATATTTTAAATATATACTAATAGTTATCTCAAAGTCAAATATTTTCCTTGGAATATCAAAGCATTTCACTGGCAGCAATTCTAAGTTAATAAAGCTAGTATCTTGAGACCCAATTTTCACTTTGGGACTAAATGGAGTATATGTTCCAACAATGTTTATACAAGGCAACCTACCCTAGAAGATCCAAGAAATTCATAAAATCATAGAAGTATGAACAAGTATACTCGATCTATGAACTAGTTAGGTGTTGCTCTAGTCTTAGAAAGCACACTAGTCCTAACCAATTCCTTTTCAGAAATGCCTAACTAGGCATCAGAATGAACAACTTAATTAACAGGTAATTAACCTCCACTTAAAAGTTCATTCATGAAAAGTTATCTTAAAATTGGGGGGAATATGGTTACTAAATATGGTTATTGAAGCTAGAGCCTGGCAAACCCAACCTTACATTTTTTACTGTGTGTACGTAGGTATGTACCACACTTTAGTGGCAGTCCCACTTTAAAAACCCTTCGGGAGTTGAATTCTCTTCCATCTCAGGGAGGCAGGGTCTGTCCTGCTGCCATCATGCTATGTACTACTACAAGCTAGTTGTTCCAGTGAGCTTCTGGGTAATTCTCCTGCACCCACCTCCAATTTCTTAGTCAGAATGCTGAGATTACAGATTCAAGCCATGGGATCCAGGTTTTTAAATGTAGGCTTCAAGAATCAATCTCAGATCTCCAGGCACCTGAGCAAGAGCTTTTACTTACCAAGCCATCTTGCATTGGCTCCTCGTTTGCTAATTTTTTTAAAGATCTATTTTATGTGTATGAGTTTGCCTTTATGTATGTCTGTACACCACATGCATGCTATGTCCACAGACATCAGCAGAGAGCACAAGATCCTGGAAGTTATGAGCTGCCATGTCCTGGGAACTGAACCCAGGTCCTCTGGAAGAGCAGCCAGTGCTCTTAACCACCGAGCCGTCTCTGCAGCCTCCTTTTTAAGAAAGGATCTCACACTGCAGGCCAAGCTGGCCTCAAATTTTTAGCAATTCTCTTAAGTCTTTCAAATGCTGGAATTAATGAGTGGCCACACAAAGCTTCCACCTTAAAGTCTTACTAAGCCATGGCATGGCACCAGTATGAAACCTTGCTCAAAGAGTTAACCACGCGGTGGTGGCAGACACCTTCAACCCCAGCACTCAGGAGGCAGGTGGATCTCACTGGTATTCCAGTTAAATTTTTGACTGACAAATATTTCTCTACCCAGAATTATGAAAGTAATAGCTACAGAAATGAATGTCAATTTGATTTCCTTGTAACATCCTAAAGCAATTATGAAAACTCCATTTCAATACTGAGTCAGGAAAAATAAAAAAGAATTACCTGGTCCAATTTGCGTTTCAATGTTGATACTTCCTTGGGGTTAGAAAAGGTGATGTCCAACCCTGGTGAAATGGCATAGATGAATTCTATCTCATATTCTCGTGCAGCGGAGATGAGCGTCATCAGTTGCTCTAAAGAACAGAGTCGTATAGTTTTAGGAAGCAACACAGAATACTAAAAGAAACAACTTTCTAATTGAAGAAGTTATTTCTCCCAATTTACAGTACAGGAAAGGTTCTTAATGTTAAGTATTAAAATTTAGGGCTGGAGAGATGGCTCAGAGGTTAAGAGCACTGACTCTTCTTCCTGAGTTCAATTCCCAGCAACCAGAATACATGCAAACAGAACACTGTAAACATAACAAATAAATCTTAAAAAAAAAAAAAAAAAGAAAAGAATTAAAATTTAGAAAGTACATAGTCACATATGTTTTTTTGTTGTTTTGGTTTTTGTTTTTTGGGGGGGATTTTTTTTGGTTTGTTTGCTTGTTTGTTTTTGTTTTGTTTTGTTTTTCGAGACAGGTGCCTGTCTGTCCTGGATCTCACTCTGTAGATCAGGCTTGATCTTGAACTCGGAGATCCGTCTGCCTCTGCCTCCCAAGTGCTGGGATTAAAGTTATGAGCCACCACCACCTGGCTTCAACCAACACTTTAAAAAGACCTTTTAAACTCATTTTCAAATAGTTTCTTAAACTTTTGATACTGATGCTAACTCGCTTGCCCCAAACTGACCATTTGCCAATTTTCACTTGTGTGTGCACTCATAACAACGTGTACACAGAGGACTAGCGCAGAGGTCACTCTCGCCTGCCACCATGAGTCATGAGAATCAAACTCAGATTTCCAGGCTTAATGGCAGGTACCCTTACACAATGAACCACCTCACTGGCCTCATCTTAAACCACCCCCCGGAACTGTCGACTCTATTCCTCATAACATCTGAATGGTATAGACCTTATCAATCACTCTCACACACAGCTATCACACGTCTACTGATACCCCTCCTCACTGAGCCCTCTCACCAGCCCTGTCTTGAACAAACAACTCCCCTGAGTAGTCAATTGTTTTACTGACACAAACCATTTCTATTTACCCTAGCATCTAAAGGATAAGGAGTTTTCTGGGGGTGAAGGAGTGTTATCTGAGTAACTGAAATTCCTATAGTAAATAAATTTGCACAACTCCATTTATCTATCCACCAACCTATCACAACTATCACGTAGCTATCACACTACCATTACCCTCCATCACTCTAATCTACCCGAAGCCAGACAATGTAGATCAGTTGGCCTCAAACTTGTGATGCTCCTGCCTCAGTCACCCAAATGCTAACATTAGAGACTGATACAAACATGTGCTACCATGCTTGCCTCTATTGCTTTGAAACTTGAAAGAAAGAAAATGATTTTGGAAAGAAACAAGCTTCAGTAATGTTCTTAATAATTCTAATACTTCATCACATCCATAGAAAAAAATCAGATTTTAGCCTTTAAAATGATAGCCTTTAAAATTTAATATATTCCTATAATATATACAGGACATATCTCTGAATAAAATTCAATAGTTCAAGATAGTCATTTAACTGTAGTTTGAATAGTGATCATCTACCACCAGAAAATAAAGATATGTTTACTTACAGAGAATAGGAAATGGCACTCGAAAGAGGAAAGTTTCAGTGACTTCATCACAATAAGAATACTTTCTGTAGTCACTGTCTTGGCTCCATCCATAACTATCTATCATGTTAGCTAAGCGTGTAGTATTTAATTCTAAGTACAAGATGTTTATTCATTCACTAAGTCACTAAAGAAAAGTTCCACTGGTCTGATTTACAAAGAAACCCACCTCTGCCTCCCAAACACTGGAACTAAAGGCACACCTGCCTATGGCAGCTTGAATAAGTAATGGCCCCCACAGGTGCATATGTTCCCCAGCTGATGGAACTTTTTGGGAAGGACTAGGAGGTGTGGCCTTGTTGGGAGGTGTGTTACTGGTGGCCAGCTGAGATTTCAAAAGCCCACATCATTCCCAGTTGCTCCCTCTGACTCATGCTTGTGAATTGGGATGTAATCTCTCAGCTACCACTCCAGCCTGCCCACCTGCTCCCATGTTCCTCATCATAATGGTCATGTACTCTAACTCTTGAGAACTGTGAGCCCTACTTAAACACTTTCTTTTATAAGTTGTCTTGATCATGTTTTGTCATAGCAACTGAAAATTAAGACAATGGCCCCCAAAAATTAATTACATAAAATACGATTTATCTTGATTAAATTGAAGAGTCCCTCAAATTTGTACTCAAGGAAGGTGGCCTTATTTCTTTCTCCAAATCCTGTCTCTAGGTTTGGTACTTTGCCTACTAGTTTGTGGTCCAAAGACCTCTAACAGAAATAAAGAATATCATCTCTGACCACAAAACACGTGGAGTCAGACTGGCGCATCTACAAACCACAGTCACCACTGTGACCGTATTACACCACTTTAAATCTTCTCCAGCTCACACAGACTAGCTACCAGACAAGAGGAGAAACTATTCATAAACCAACACAGTTTTAATAAGAGTCTAGTACAACTGCCTTAAAACAGTCCCCTCACTCACGCATATATTTACCACCAGGCCGGCAAGATGGCTAAGGATAAAAGTACTAGCCGTATAGTCTGACAGACAGAATTCAATCCCTGAAACTTCAGTTAAAAAAAGAAAACTTCATACTCAAGCACCTGCCTGCAAATGTGTGCAAGCTCAGGGGCATACATGCATGTACACAGACACACACACACAAAGATTACCAGCTTCTTCCACTGAATACATCTCTCGCCAAAACATCCTATGTTTGTAGTCATCTTTTGGAGCATACAAGTATGTATTTAACTCCCACTTCTGAAGCCTTAAAAGAAAGAAAATCACAGATACATAAGTAGGCAATATTAATGGGCTACAAAGCTCAATTTTCAGTTTTTTTTGGTACCTCTATCTCAAGACAAAGCAGTAACATTCTGTTAAATGTTAGTTATCCATGGAATTTTTAAAATTTATTTAGTTTTATTTTATATGCATTGGTGGGAGGGTGTCAGACCCCCTGGAACTGGAGTTATAGACAGTTGTGAGCTGCCATGTGGGTGTTGGGAATATGGGAATTTGAACCCAGGTCCTCTGGAAGAGCAGCCAGTGCTCTTAACCACTGAGTCATCTCTCCAGCCCTTAACAAATTAAAGATCACAAAGTATGCCATCATACTAAGTCTTGAATAAAAACACAATTCTGAATAAAGGAGACAAAACCCCAAACTTGTTTGACTTCCCTAGGAAAAG
Source organism: Onychomys torridus (assembly GCF_903995425.1). NCBI lineage: Eukaryota > Metazoa > Chordata > Mammalia > Rodentia > Cricetidae > Onychomys > Onychomys torridus. The sequence goes on from NC_050443.1 coordinate 164,273,915, forward strand.
TTTGAAAACCACTAGCCTAGACAAAGATGTTACGGATTCAAAGAGAACAACTCCTGTGTAAGGGTCTCCTCTGCATCACACAAACTTACCTTCTAAAGAGTTCTTTTCTCTGTTCCATTACCCAAGGTCTTCCATAAAATCCTAGAGTTAAAGGAAAATAAAATTACTCTCAGGTTTCAAAATGAGGTACAGCTTAAGAAAAAAGAGGTTACAAACCTTGGAAGCCCATTTTCTTCTTCTTCTTTTTTTTTTTTTTTTTTCCCCGAGACAGGGTTTCTCTGTGTAGTTTTGCGCCTTTCCTGGAACTCACTCTGTAGACTAGGCTGGCCTTGAACTCAGAGATCTGCCTGCCCCTGCCTCCTGAGTGTTGGGATTAAAGGGGTGTGCCACCACCTCTACACCCCATCCTAATTTTTCCTTCTCACAACTTGGTTCTGGAATTAAGAGGGCTTGAAAGTTTATTGTTCAGGTCAGCACCACGGTTGGGTTTGTGAATGTGATTGTATGCCTGTTATTTATTTATTTGTTTGTTTGTTTGTTTGTTTGTAGACCAGCCTGATCTACAAAGTGAGTTCCAGGACAGCTAGGGCTGCAGAGAGAAACCTTGTCTCAAAAAACCAAAAAAGGATATAACTGACCATCCTTGTATCCACTACAGGAAACAAAAACAAACTTCTACACTATTTTTCTAGTTATAGCTATTTTGCATTCAGTGAAAACTGAACTATATGAAATAATGTCTAAAAAAATGGGCTGATAGTAAAGCTGGCACTCAGAGAGAGCTCTCCGGCACACTAGGAACATCACTACAGACCTTACAGCCAATCTAACCTTTCCCTCTTAGCGAGAGAGAAGGAAGACTCAGAAGCACCATGGTGAAAAGACGTGCTCTGGGGACAGCTAGGAGGCTCTGCAAATGAAGACGGCCACCAAAACTCCGGGACCCACAAGGACCCTGCACACTACTCTCCTCTGACCTCCTAAGGCGCACTGCACCTCACTCGCTGTGCTTTGTTCATGGCCACCTCCCTGCAAACGTGGATTCTTTTTAAGTGCTTTGAACATAAGCACCCTCCCATAGGAATTCTAATCCTAGGCAAATATTCTGTACCCCAAAAAGAATGGCACCTTCCATTCTAGACTTCATGAGTGTCTTGTGTGAATGTGTCTGTGCACATGTATGTGGTGCCCTCAGAGGGAAGTGGCATTCCCTGCAGTTACAGACTGTAACTGGCATTAGAGATGGTTGTGAGGAACCATGTGGATGCTAGAAACCCAAGCTAGGTCTTCTGGAGTAGAAACTAGTGCTCTCTACCGCTGAGCCATCTCTCAAGCCCTAATTTTAACATTTTAATCTTCCGAAATTCTTCCAAAGCCAGGTTTATGGTCTGGACTAATTGGACCACAAAGAGAAAATGTACTAATAACACAAGAGTTAAAACCAACCAAGATTTGAAAGGCAAGAAAGAAGAAAAAACAAACACCATCCTGGCAGTAACTACAGTATTTCCTCTTCTTCACAGAATGCTGCCAACCAAGAAGTACTAAGTAAACTGGTGCTGGTTCAGGGCTCATTTAAGAAAAATGGACACACGGCAACGAGGAGGAAAACAGAACTGAAGACCGCTCTACTTTAACGTACTTTAAGGAGGACTCGCTTCTCACACTATTCAAGAGAAACCAGTTTAAACCACAGTAACCCATCTCCTCTCATTTCTGGTTAACACACTGCCAGTTTCCTGACATTCACTTCAGCACAACTCATTTCAGACTTCCACTCCACCCTTTGTTGTTGCTCAAGCTTACTCTGTAACCCAGGCCGGCCTCGAACCCTCAACTCCTTCCCTCAGCCCACCAATGCTAGATTACAGACAGTATCAATCACACATGGTTAGCTCTAAATTTTCTGTATCCCTTCAATCTTTTCCTACCACTCACCACCCTAGGATCTGACAATACAATACACACTCATGTGAGGCAAGGTCGCTCAAGCCTTGGGAAGGACACAAAGTGAATTCCAGGCCATGCTGGGATACTATGTGGGGGGGAGGGGAAGGGCGGGATACACACAACCAACCAAAAACTAACAACAAACAGGAAAAAAAAAAAAGCCAAGGTGGTGGCCTGTAATCCCAGCCACTGCAGAGGGCAGGAAGATCAGAAATTCAAGGTCACTCTGTGCTCCAGCTTCTGGACCACCTATGTATGCCACAGGAGATCCTGTCGGCAAACACAAAGTGCATCTCTGTCTCACTTTCAGACTATGGAGACTGCAGCTTTCAATGATTTGTGTAATTTGTTCTAGACACACAGTTTTTGTCCGAAATAAAACTGCCATGCTTTCCCTGCCTTAAACAAAAATTCACTGTAGTTTTTCCAAAATCTTTCTGCACTCTAGCAAGCCCAGCACATACAACACATAAAACACTGTGTTTTCATGAATACTGTCTCCAGTGGGAAGTCTTCCCCTAAATGTTGTAAAATAATTTCGCTGAGCTGTTTCATGTCTTACTGTAGCTGCCAAGAATGCTCTCTCCCTTCATCTAAGAATGCTCTTCATCTAAAATACCATAACGACTATCTTTTCTCTTTCAAAATAAACTGGAAAAGCAGAAGCTCTCAACCAAGAGGGGAATCCTACCTTTAGCCTTCTTGGTTTGAGTATTAGTTTTTATATTCTCCAGTAATGAGAGAATTTTTAAAAAAAAAGGACACAAACTGGGAAACCTTGGGTTTGCCAAAAAAAACGTAAGAAAACGCAAACGACGATCTATCTAGTTAGGGAAAAGAACTAAGGTAATGTGCTCCCCTGAACTCAGTATCTGCCCATTCTTATTCAGAAACTGCAATGAGATCTTCCCTCACTACCAAAACATCCTTCGTTCCTTTCAACTGTAAATGAGAAGACAGTAATTATAAAAATTAAACCTTTCACTGAATTCTAACTCCACATCACAGATGCTCAGAATGTTATACTAAAATTTCTCTCTCTCTCTCTCTCTCTCACACACACACACACACACACACACACACACACACAGAGTCAAAGAACAGGAACTGGAAACATGACTCTCTCGATTGCAAATGAGTCTTCAGGGGGAAAGGAGGCTTGCAGGCCAGCAAATACATTTACACATATATCCTAAGCCTGGAGGAATTTGTAGTACTATAGGCCTACTGCGCTCCCTTCACTCCTAAGTATACCAGTGTGGGCTGAATTCCTCCCCCCGCTTCATGGGTGGGGACGGGAGCGTCGCACAAATTTCCTCGTTTGAAAGCAGACAACCCTGGGGACTAAGCTCCCAAGGTACAAAGAAGGGAAACACGGAGCCTGACAACAGGCTCCTTGCCTCCGCCTCCGCCTCCGCCTCCACCGTCTGCCTGGCTCCAAGCCCACGGAGGGTGGGGTCAGGCTCCCCAGTAGCCAGGAGAATCGGACGTTAAAGACTGTGCCCGCCGTCTTCTCTCGCCCCCCACACCCGTGTTGGCAAGGGCGACCTTCCGACTTGGGGCGGGGGGAGGCGGGGTGGTGGCACAGGTGCTGGACACCGGGGCGGGGCTGGAAGGCGAACTCACCCTCCACCACGCCGCACAGGAACCTGCGGGTCCCTCCGGCCGCCCCGGTCCCGGCCGCCGCCCCGGCTCCCGACGGGTTGTCTTCTCCGGGGGCCGCAGCTGCGGGCGAAGCCCCCGAGGCGGCGGCAGGATTGGCGCTGCGCTCGCTCTCCCGCTCCTCCAGCGCCGCCTGGCTCTCCTTCTGCACCATCCTCCTGCCGCCGGCCGCCGCCACCGCCGTAGCTCCTCTTCGGCCTCGGTCCGTTGGGCCACAGGCCCGGAGCCCTGCAAGGGGCCGCGGCTCCGAACGCGCGCCTCCGGGGCTCCTTCCCCTCCCCCTCCGCCCTTCCCCCTTCCTCTCGGCGGGGGCCCGAGTGCCCGGATGAGAAGGGCGGCGGCACCGGCTCGAGCCCTTTGTCAGCCGCTGCCTCCCCTGGGCTGGGAGCTGGGAGCCTAAGCGGAGGGCGAGACCGCCGCCGCGTCTCCACGGAAGGAGGGCCGAGGCGCCTTCTCCCGTCCTCGGCGTCCGGAGCCCTCGAACAGCCCGAATTCCTCGGCTATTCGCCCCTGGAGTCCCTACGCTGCCGCTGCCGCCGCCTCGGCCGCCCGCTTCCTGTTTATCCGCACTGCGCCTGCGCCACAGACCGGCTCAGACCGGTCCCTAGCCCGGCTCCCCCTCCTCCTTGGGGATCAGCCCACTAGGCTTTCTTTCTTAGGGGGAAGCAGAACAAAGGGAGCCGTGCAAGCCGGGGAGGTACGCGGCGGTGGAACGTACCATTTGGCTGGCCACCCTCCAGGACGAGGGCCACCCTCTGGGACGGACCATTACCCCACCCGAAGGAGGGGAGCCTGGGAGAATGCGGCCGGCTGGGGAGTTTGGGAGGAGGGGGGGGGTGAAGAGGCGTTTGCTCTCTCAGTGCGCAGGCGCCGAAACGATGCCTCTGGTCTTAAAGTGGTAGGAAACACTGACCTACTTTAGGAGATTCTTGTGATAGTTTGGTTCATCACGTCTGTCTGACCCACGTTCGGTTCTGTGGAGACACCATGCCAAGGAGCTCAGCTCACCCCTCTGTCTTGAGTCATTTTCTCCTACTCCCCCTTCGGAGCTCACCCGTTTTAAATTATGCAAGCAACTATTTATTGAGTTTGCCTCATCCTGGTCTTTGAGACCATTATGACCTCATAATACGGTTAAAACAAGCTAGTACACACAGTTTCTGCTCGATATCCCCTACATTTGCTTCGGGAAGACAGAGGAGGTAACTCCTTGTTTAGGGAGAGACTGTGGTATGAAATTCGCCAGACTACATGTGGAGAAAGGGAAAACAAAAGTCCAATAAAGGTACAAGAGGGGTGGAAGGCCGGTTTGCTATGGCGATGAGGAGCGTGCAGTGTGTGCAAGGGCATGATCCTTCTGGCCTCAGCATCAACATTTTCTGGGAAAGCCTGCCTCCATGGGCTTTCCTCCTGCTGCAGTTTCCCGTAGCCCTCTCAGCGTGCACTAGACATTTATGTTCTTTAAGAGATGTGCCTTGCCGGGCGGAGGTGGTGCACACCTTTAATCCCAGCACTAGGGAGGCAGAGCCAGGCGGAGGATCTCTGTGAGTTCGAGGCCAGCCTGGGCTACAGAGCGAGATCCAGGAAAGGCGCAAAGCTACACAGGGAAACCCAGTCTGAGAGAAACCATGCCAGGTTTATGCAGCGCTGGGTATCCATTCCAGGGCCTTGTACATGCTAAACAAGCGCTCCAGGGATTTTGTATTTTTATTTACTTTGTGTGGGTTCACATGCCATGGCCCATGGTGCAGTCAGAGGTCAACTTTTGGAAGTCTGTTCTCTCCTACCCTTTGCAGATCATGGGGCTCAAACTCAGGCTGTCAAGCTTGGACTGGGCAGGGACCTTTACCGGATGAGCCACTGCCAGCCCCACCCAGGACTTTTAATGTATTTGTTTTTAGTGTGTGTGTGCCACATTTGTATGGGTAGGTACCTGAGAGGAGCACAGCAGAAGAGGCAGTGTGAGCCACGGGACATGGGTGTTGGGAACTGAACTCAGGTCCTCTAGCAGAGCAGTACCTTAGTGGCTGAGGCATCTCTCCAGCCTCCCCACCCCCACTCGGGAGCTTTTAACAGTTCTCAGTCCTGGATTGTTGAAATGGGAGTTAGCAGCCAAAAAGAAGTACCTCCCTCCTCCTCCCTCCTCACCTCCCCGCCTCTGCCTTCATAGTGTTTGGGTTATAGGCATGTTCCTCCTACGCCCAGCTTTTTGTTTGTTTCTTCTGTTTCTCTTGAGACAGGGTTTCCTTAAGTAGCCCAGGCTAGTCTGCATTCACCATCATTGCTAGCTGAAGAGCATTTATTTTTTCCTTCTGGGTGGTAATCAAACCCAAGGCCTCATATGCTATGCAAATGCTCTACGCCTTAGCTGTGTCCCCAGGCCTGAAGGGTGTGACTCTTAACCACTCAGCTAGTACACATTCTCCATACATCCAAAGCTTACCGTCCCTGCCCCTGCCCTTTCACCTACATGAGGTACCAGTGAGGACTGGAGAGATTGCTCCACAGCTAAGGGCACTGATACTCTTGCAGAGAACTGGGTTTGATTTCCAGTACCCACATGGTGGGTTACTGTCATCTGTAACTCTGGTTGGGGAGTGTGTGTCCAATGCCCTCTTCTATCCTTCCTGGGCACTACACACGGTGGTGCACAGATATATGTGTGGCAAAACACGCACACACATTAAAAAGGTAAAATTAAAAAGGTTCCAGTAGTTAGGAAGCCTCATACATATTTGTGGGATGAAGAGATAAATCCTTGCCTTCACAGATTATATTTTAGCTACAGAAACAGACAATAAAATAGACATCCATTCAGTACAGGGATTGGAGAAATGTCTCAAAAGGATCTGAGTTCAGTTCCTAGGACCCACACCGGGCAGCTCAATACCCAGCACCTGCACACACACACATCGGTGGCACACACTTTTAATCCCAGCACTTGAGAGGCAGAGGCAGTTACACAGGAAACCATGACTCAGAAAAAGAAGGGGAAAAAGAGCTTAGATAATGCTTGTCTTCTCCACCTCAATACATAGAACCTCTACTTCCTTGCGTTTTCCAGACCATCCTTGTGTGCTCTCTGGCTGTGGGGCACTTCTCAGCTCAACAGCAAATCTATTTCCAATTTCAACTTCCACTATCCTTGGATTGACCCTAAAATCTGGAGTCTGGCTCTACACTTGATCTATGTCCATGTTCATTCATCCAAAGAAACAATCATTTATTAAAACTGGCAGACTAAGCTGGGCGGTGGTGGCGCACGCCTTTAATCCTAGCACTTGGAAGGCAGAGCCAGGTGAATCTCTGTGAGTTCAAGGCTAGCCTGGGCTACCAAGTGAGTTCCAGGAAAAGGTGCAAAGCTACACAGAGAAACCCTGTCTCAAAAAAACAAAAAACAAAAACCAAACAACAACAACAAAAACAAAACAAAACAAAAAAAAACTGGCAGACTATAGCTGGGCAGTGCCTTTAATCCCAGCACTCAGGAGGCAGAGGCAGGCAGATCTCTGTGAGTTCAAGACCAGTCTGGTCTACAAAGTAAGTCCCAGCACAGTTAAGGCTGAAAAACCACATCCTCACACCCTCACACAGAGGCATGCATGAGCGCACTAGAACACACACACACACACACACACACACACACACACACACACACACTGGCAGACTCTTGGGACAAGGGGTTAGGATGGTTAGACCTAGTCCAGGTACCCAGAGAGCTCAAAGGAACTTGAGTATAATAGAGAAAACACAAAATTACCCAATTAATACATGATTACAAACTGGCAAGTACTAAGAAGGAAAAGGACAGAGCACCAGGATATCGGTGTCATGTTCTTTAAATTATGCATGGCCTCCATGCTCACACACTGGTTTGCTGGGTTATCAAGTGGTGTGTGTGTGTGTGTGTGTGTGTGTGTGTGTGTGTGTGTATGGGTGCAGGTATACACTGTGCACATCACTGTGACTGTGGAGGTCAGAAGACCACCTCGGGGAATCAAGAAGCTGCCCACCTTGCTTTTTCAGACATAGTCTCTCCCTGGCCTGGAACTCGCCAACTAGGCTAAGCTGGCCAGCCAAGGGACTCCAGGGGTCTGCCTCTCTCTACCTCCGCAGCAATGGGATTACAAGCACACCACCATACTCAGCCTTTTTTTTTAAAACATTGGAATCAAACTCAGGTCCTCAAAAGTTACCAAATGAGCGATCTCCCCAGACCTGTTTGTTTTGTGAGACAACATCTGTGTAGCCTGGGCTGTGCCTTAAACTTGTGATCCCCAGCCTCTGCCTCCCAAGGCCAGGTTCTAAGCATGTGCCACTACACCAAGTTACACACAAACCTGAACTTCAAGGCCACCCTAGACAGAGGCTTGGGACTGAGTCCAGTCTAACTTTGTGCCACAGACTTCCTAGAGAGCCTTAAGCCAGTCCATTTCCTGAGCTGAAAAGGGAAAACTGAAGCCTGGGCATGATGACTAAACCTAGAACCCCAGCAACTGGGGAAGAGATGCAGAAGGGTCCTGAGCTGTGGGTCATACATAATTCTGGTAGGTAGCCACAGAAGATGGATCCTTCCCTCATAATCAGCTTTGCATCACATCTGTTTCCCTGGTAACACTAGAACTGGATGTGTCACAAGTGCCTCGAGAGTCAAAATACCAGGGCAGGTGAGACAGCTCAGAGCACAAAGGTGCCTGGGTTTGTGGTGAATGGAGAAAATGACTCCTGGCAAATTGTCCTCTGAAGGGGTGTGTGTGTGTGTGTGTGTGTGCGTGTGTGTGTGCGCGTGCGTGCGTGCGTGCGTGCGTGCGTGCGTGCGTGTGTGTGTGTGTGTGTGTGTGTGATGCTAAAAACCTTTTTAAGATGCAAAATAGCATATGAGAAGGCAGAGGCATCAGGACTCTGTTGAGGCCCTTTTAGGGAAAGCTAATTTCTCCATGTCAAAAGAAGAGACTCTCTGGCCTTGGGTAGAACATTCCATCCTGCTCTGCCCCTGCACTAGAACACTATATCCTGTCGCCGCCTCCCTTAGAATTCATCCAACTGAAAGCTGATCATAACTTTTCTATTTCTCTCTTTTCAGACACCAGCCCAGTCCTAAGCATGCTTGCCCTGACACTCTAGGCTTGCTCTCTCTTTCTCTGAAACATCCCTCCCTCCTCACCAACCTCTACTGCTGAACCTGCCAGCTTTCTTGGAGCTTACTCAATAAGACATGACTCCATTTTCCTCTCCATCTTTTTCCTCTACAGTAGCTGTAGAGATGTACACCTTGACTGCCCTGGTTTCCAGTTGTTGTTGTTGTTGTTTCAAACTAAGAAAATAGTCCTTGAGCTTAAAATTAAGGAAAAAAAGGAGGGGGATCTAATTGGGCCTGACAGTCACCTGAGGAACACAGATTCACCTATAAACAAAATAAGAAAATGGGAGGAATAATTATCCCTTTAAGTCAGTGGTTCTGAACCTTCCTAATGCTGTGACCCTTTAATACAGTTCTTTATTTTTATTTATTTATTTATTTTTGGGTTTTTTTTCGAGACAGGGTTTCTCTGTGTAGCTTTGCGCCTTTTTCCTGGAACTTGCTTTGTAGACCAGGCTGGCCTGGAACTCACAGAGAGCTACCTGGCTCTGCCTCCTGAGTGCTGGGACTAAAGGCGTGCACCACCACTGCCTGGCTATACAGTTCCTTATATTGTGGTAACCCACAACCATAAAATTATTTTCGTTGCTACTTCATAACTGTAATGTTACTACTGTTATGAATCATAATGTAAATATCTATGTTTTCTGATGGTCTTAGGTGACCCCTGTAAAAGGAAGCCCCAAAGGGTCGAGACCTACAGGTTGAGAACCACTCCCTTAAAGAGACAATGTGGCTCCAAAGCCCCCTCCTTCAGGGCAGTTGTGTACAGACCTCCTCATTGCTAAGCCTGCCAGATTTTCTGAGTTTTAACTCAAAAAGCATAACTTTGCCATTTCCTCTAACCTCTCATTTGAATGCCAGCCAAAACTCTAGGCATAGTTGTCTCGATACCCCTGGCTTTCTGTTTCCTTGGAAGATTCCCTCCCCTTTTTTCTACAGTTTGCAGACCCCCATTTCTGACTGCCTTAGTTAGGTGTTTATTGCTGTGATGAGACACCATGATCACGGCAACTCTAATAAAGGAAACAGTTAATTGAGGTGGCTTGCTTACAGTTTCAGAGGTTCAGTCCATTATGATCATGAAGGAGAGCATGGCAGTGTTCAGGTGTGGGAGCAGAGAGCTACATCTTGCAGGCAACAGGAAGTTGACTGACTGTCACACTGAGGGAAGCTTGAGAAAAAGAGACCTCAAAGGCTGCCCCCACAGTGACACACTCCTCCAGCGAGGCCACACCTACTTCAACAAGGCCACACCCCCTAATAGTGCCATCCTCTTTGGGGGCCATTTTCTCTCAAACCACCACACTGACCCTAACTCAGACTTTCTTCCTCTTCTCCATCACCCTCCTCCTGGCAGCTGCCAAGATTTACAGCTCGCTGGCCATATTGTTTTTCTGCTATATGCTAATTAAAGGATCCTTCCGAGCTCCCTTTTAAGTTAATTTGAGACTTAGAACTCCCAGAAGGGGGCTGGAGAGATGGCTGAGCAGTTAATTCCAATTCCAGGGAATCTGGTATCCTCACACAGACATATATGCAGGCAAAACACCAATGCATGTAAAATAAAGATAAATTATTTTTAAAAAAAAGAACTCCCCTGGTAACAATTCCAGAAACAACCATCAACAGCAACATCAAAAAAAAAAAAAAAAAAAAAGGAAATCTAGGAATCTAGGGGTATTCTCAATACTAGATAATAGGTTCTTAACTTAGGATCTGTAGATGAATTTCAGGGGTCCAAAGTTTATGAGAGTGAGCTGTGGAGTACAGCTCAGTGGTGCAGTACTTGTACAGTATATACCAGCCCCTAGGTTTCATGCTCAGCAACTTCTCAAAAACAAAACAGTTGGGGCGGGGGGCAAATGGAAATATGGCTCCCCACTACCCACTGCAGACAGTGGCCCACAGTTTTGATCCGACACCCAAGGACCCACCATAAGGAGCTGACTGTTCTCAGATGAGATACACTGGAGTAAGAGACAACAAAATGACTCTGGAAGTAGAGTGTTGCTTTCTCTATTGCTGGGGATTGAACCCAGGGCCTCGAACATGCTGAGTGCTCACTCTAGTCCTACAAGCGAGTTTGTGCTTCTTGGAAACCAACTCTCCCTTGACCTTGTCAGACCTGACTTCCTCTTTTGGATGAGTCAGCACATAATGGAGTTCCCGAAAAAGGAAGGAGGAAACTACCTTTAGCCACTCCCCGTTCAGGATATAGTACAGAATACAGGCACTAAGGAAGCCTGTTCTTAATGACAGCATGAGATTTGCAGGCAAATGGAACTAGAAAATGTCATCCTGAGTGAGGTCACCCAGACTCAGAAGGACAAACATGTTATGTACTCACAAGTGGATACTAGATATAAAGCAAAGAACAAACAATCAGACTGCAACCCATAGATCCAGGGAGGCTACCTAGCAGGGGGGACCCTAGGATGGCTGCGGTTTATAATAAGTTTTGGTTTTGCCCAATGACTCGGCAAGCTTTAGTGAAACATTTCACTATTAGGGTAAGAATTTGTACCGTATCAAGCTGATGAAAGGATATTCTGGCTGTACTTTCAGGAGGGGAGGCTAAAATCTTTTTAGATTATGGGTTAGCATATAGGAAAATGTCTGCTGTAAATCGAACAGTGAAGGGGAAGATGAATAGGAATCTCACTTACACAACTTAAGGAAAACACAGCTCTCTAAACAGATAAAGATAGGTTTCTTAGGTATCCCAGAATCTAATCAATATTTATATGTATAATTCAGCTATTATTTGGCTTAAAAGGGCTTATTGGGAAATGTTATTGTGGAGGGCCCCAAAACAGCTTGACCACACAGCAGCCATGACAGGCTTAGGGGCCTAGACACAGCTTCTGTGACAGGCTTACTGGCAGGCAACACCCAGACCCAGGAAAAGCCTTAAGCTGATACCACCCAGGGATCCACCCAGGGATGAGGAAGTACCTGACATCCCAAACATTCCAACCATTAGATAAGGTGGCCAGATGTCCTTGAGTCTAGCACACACCTATTTTTGTTTTACAGATGCCCCAACAGTTGTCAGCCAATCAGGGTCCTAGACCCTGGAAATCCTCTCACCCAACCTCTGCTATGATAAAAACTCTGTCCCACCTGAGCTCAGGGATCTCTGCTCCCAGCTCTGTGTTGGACAGACAGAGGGACCAAGCTCTGGAGCTTGAAATAAAGACTTTTTGCTTTTGCATGTGGGATTTGGTCTTTTGAGGGTCCCTGCAATCTGGGCATAACATCATTTTTCTACAGAGAAAATATATTCCAGTTTCAAATAACTCTGGACTTTGGAATTATAACCTGTTTTTATGTTAAAAAAAAAAAAAAACAACACCCAAAAAAAAAAAAAAAAACAACAACAACAACAAAACATTTAAGTGGAAAATGCTAAAGGACCACTGAACTCAATGTTGTATTTACATATCTATATCTGTATAAAATAATGATTATAAATGTTTGTTTAAAAAGGAGAAGTGCTCATATGGAAAAACAAAAGACCCAGGATAGCTAAAAGAATCCTGTATAATAAAGTAACCTCTGGAGGCATCACTATCCCCTGACATCAAGCTCTACTATAGAGCTATAGTAATAAAAACAGCTTGGTACTGGTATAAAAACCGACATACAGACCAATGGAATAGAATTAAAGACCCTGACATTAATCCATGCACATATGAACACCTGATTTTTGACAAAGAAGCCAAAACTATACAATGGAAAAAAGAAAGTATCTTCAAAAAATGGTGCTGGCATAACTGGGTGTCGATATGTAAAAGATTGCAAATAGATCCATATCTGTCACCGTGCACAAAACTCAAGTCCAAGTGGATCCAAGACCTCAACATAAATCCAGTTACACTGAACCTGATAGAAGAGAAAGTAGGAAGTACACTTGAACACATGGACACAGGAGATCACTTCCTAAATATAACACCGGCAGCACAGACAGTGAGCACAACAATTAATAAATGGGACCTCCTGAAACTGAGAAGATTTTGTAGGGCAAAAGACACAGTCAATAAGACAAAAAGACAGCCTACAGAATGGGGAAAGACCTTCACCCACCCACATCTGACAGAGGACTGATGTCCACAGTATATAAAGAACTCAAGAAACTAGACATCAAAATACTGAACAATCCCATTAAAAAAATGGGCTAAAGAGCTAAACAGAGAATTCTCAACAGAAGAATCACAAATGGCTGAAAGACATTTAAAGAAATGCTCAACATTCTTAGTCATCAGAGAAATGCAAATCAGAACGACTCTGAGATACCACCTTACATCTGTCAGAATGGCCATGATCAAAAACACTAATGACAGTCAATGTTGGAGACGATGCGGAGCAAAGGGAACACTCCTCCACTGTTGGTGGGAATGCAAACTTGTACAACCACTGTGGAAATCAGTATAGCGGTTTCTCAGAAAATTGGGAATCGATCTACCTCCAGACCCAGCCATACCACTCTTGGGCATATACCCAAAGAATGCTCAATCATACCACAAAGATATATGTTCAACTATGTTCATAGTAGCACTATTCGTAATAGCCAGAACCTGGAAACAACCTAGATGCCCGTCAACTGAAGAATAGATTAAGAAAATGTGGTACATATACACCATGGAGTACTACTCAGCAGAGAAAAACAATGACAGCATGAAATTCGCAGGCAAATAGATGGAACTAGAAAAAATCATCCTGAGTGAGGTAACCCAAACCCAGAAGGACAAACATGGTATGTACTCACTCGTAAGTGGATTCTAGATATAAAGCAAAAAACAATCAGACTGCAACCCACAGAACCAGGGAGGCTATATAGCAAGGGGGACTCTAGGATGACTGTGCCTTATAATAAGTTTCGGTTTTATTCAATTACTGGGCAAGCCTCAATGAAACATTTCACTATTAGGGTAAGAATTTGTACTGTATCAAGCTGATAATAGAAAAATAAATTTTAAAAAGTGGGGAAAAATAGGTGAAGTGCAAGTTCACTGGTGTTTTGCTTGCATGTATGTCTGTGTGAGGGTGTCAGATCCCTTGGAACTGGAGTCACTGACAGGTGTGACCTGCCATGTGGTGCTCTTAATTGCTGAACCATGTCTCTAGGCCCTGGAAGAAAATTTTTAATCACATTTATTACATATGCCAGGTGCATACCACTTGTGAGTTTGTGACATGGTATGCATGTGGAGGTCAGAGGGCAACTTGTGGGCCCAAGGGGCCAGAGTCCAGTCATTATCATACTTTTCACTAAGACAAATTGTAGAATATCTGTTTACACTGTAAGGATGTGTCTTTGCCAAGACGCTTTCTGATTGGTTTAATAAAGAGCTGAATGGCCAATAGCTAGGCAAGAAAATGTTAGGCGGGACTTCTGGGGACAGAAAGGACTCTGGGAAGGAGAGCAAGCCGGATGTGCAGGAGGAGAAGTAACAGCCACTAGTCAAATGGCAGGATGCAGATTAATATAATGGTTAATTTAAGTTATGAGGTAGTTAGAAACAAGTCTAAGTTATAGGCCAAGCTTTCATAATTAATAAGAAGGCTCAATGTCATTATTTGGGAGCTGGCAGGACAGGGAAAGTCTTGGTACAACATAGACTCCTTTACGATACTGATATACATATACAGAGGCAAAGTCGCAGTGTTCACACAAAGGAACTTTCATTAGAGACTGGAGGGACCTGAAAGGCTGTCTTGAGAAGCCCATGCTCATGCTTGTGGGGATGTTCTCCTATTTCTTCCCTTTCTCTTTAACATAGATCTAAGTTATTGGGATGGATGAGTGGAATGGATATGCCATGTACATGGGTGGAGGTCTGAGGACAGCTTGTGGGAGTTGGGTCTCTCCTTCCACAATGTGGGTCCCACAGAGGGAACTCAAGTCATCAGGCAAGCATCTTTACCTGCTGATCCATCTCACTGGTTCTGAACTCTCTTTGTAACAATCCCCAACTCTGCTTCATTTAGGGCAGGAAGGGAGGGAAGGAGAGAATATTTCTTAAAAGACAGAATTCTGAGAGTAACTCAATTTGCAATTCAAATTTTAAGAATGTTTGCCAAAAACCGGGTGGTGGCGCACGCCTTTAGTCCCAGCACTCGGGAGGCAGAGGCAGGCAGATCTCTGTGAGTATTGAGGCCAGCCTGGTCTACAGAGCAAAATCAGGACAGGCACCAAAACCACACAAAGGAACGCTGTCTCAGGGGGAAAAAAAAAGAATGTCTGTCAAAGCTGAGCATGGTGGGACATGCCTGCAATCCCAGCATTTGGAAGGCACAGCTAGGGTTAGGGGTTCAAGATCACCCTTGGCTACAATGGAGTTTGAACCAGCTGCATGAGCCTATCTCAAGCATAAAAAAAAATAAAAAAAAAAAAAAGGTTTGCCAAAAGGTAGCTTGCTTCTATGAAACCTCAGACCAAGATGGACCGTGGACATTAGAAAGGGAAAGCTGGTTCCCTCGCCCACAGGTCTGATACGTTTCTGTAAGCATGCATGTGGCCAAAGAAAAAGAGTCTGAAAAGCTCCCCGTATGTACTGCATGACCGTCCTCCCAGTGGGCCGGACAGCTTTGTCATTTTGACAGATGTTCACTCAGCCATGAAGCAATGAAACAGTGGTGCCATATGCCTGTGATCCCAGCACTTGAGAGGTGCAGACTCAAGAAGGCTCAGAGTTCAAGACCATGCCCACTTACATAGTGAGTTTGAAGCCAGTCTGGCTACATGACATCGTGCCTCAAAAAACACCAACCCCGAAAAAGGAGGAAGGAAACCCATGCCACCTGGATTTAAAGAAAGGGGGAGCAGCTCTCGGGAGAGTGGCCCCTGCACCTCACCTGGGCAACACACTGGCCCTGGTGGTGTAGGTAGGGGTGCTCACCATGAGGACGTGAAAGCGGCATTGCAGGAGAGCTCACCCTGGTGGTGGGGACTAGGGAGAGCTGGCTGGCTGACCAACCCTGCAACCAACTACCCAGGTCCAGAACCAGGGTTATAGGTTGGCCCACCGCAGCATCTACCCCATGCATGATCTGCCAGGGCCCTGCAGACCCAAAGCTCCAGGATCTCCACAGCACAGGGCAACAGCAGGATAATCAAGAGGCGTTCCAGTGAGGGCCCAGCACCGATGGTGTAGCAGAAGCCAGAGGCCTCGAACCAGACCGATGACTCTTAGTAGTGGACACTTGCAAGTAAAGATATGTGGACAAAAGGGTTTGCTGTGTGACTCACTCTCATTCTACTGTCTCTACAATGAGAGTTTTTTCTTTTAAATTTTATTTTATTTTTTGGGGGGAGGGAGGTTACAAGGGCAGAGGGTAGATACGAAGGGACAGGGATTGAAATGAATAATGTGAGAGGCACAAAGAATAAATAGAATGTTTAAAAAGTGGGGGGGAGTACAATTTCTCTCATATGCAGAATCTAGAGTTTTACACACACACACACACACACACACACACACACACACACACACACACACATACACACACCCCAAACCAAAAGGGAGACTACTGAGATGGCAGGGGAGCCCAGCAAGGTGGGTGAGGGGAGGTAGCTGAGAGGGTGTGTATGAGCAAGGTACAGTGATCTGTACTCACAAAAATCAGAGTTGGGGAGATGGCTCAGTTGGTCAAGTGTTTGCACGGACCTCCTGAGTTTGACCTCCAGCACCCACACAGGAAGCAAGCGCTGTAATCCCAGCACAGGGCAGGGGAAGACAGGGGGAATCCCTGGGGCTTGTCGGATAAGCCAGCTGCATTTTCAGTGAGAGACCCTGCCTCAAAAAATAGGTCGGAAGAAGACAAACATTGATCTCTGGCCTATGCAGGCACATGCAGGATCACCTATCCCCCCATACATACACATACAAACAGGCACACACACACACACACACACACACACACACACACACACACACACACGCCATAGGAAATGTCCGGTAACTACAAACTAACTATAAACTTTTCCAGACGAGAGTGATGGTAGTTTTGGGATCCACAGGTTTGGAACTGAGAACACCGCAAAAGCAACATGGGCCTGTGCCATAAGCCAGTGAGTTTCCGGAGCTATTAGTCATCACGAAGAAGCAGCAACAAAGGAGAATCACTCCCTGAGCTTACGGGGGAAATGAAGTTAGGAAGAACTAATGGAACGGAAATACCTGCAAAACAACCCCATTCTAAAGATCCAACACGTCTGTCAACAGAACTCAGAAACAAAGAGCAAACCAGAACCCACCCCAGGCCCAGATCCTACTTAGAATTAAAAGTCTCGGGCTGGAGAGATGGCTCAGCAGTAAAGAGCACTGGCTGCTCCCCCAGAGGATCAGGGTTTGATTCCCAGCATCCATTTGGTGGCTCACAACCGTCTGTAACTCCAGTTCCAGGGGATCCAACACTCTCTCTACTGGCCTCCTCAGGCACCAGGCATATGCATAGTATGCAGACATACATGTAGACAAAACATGCATACATATTGTGCTGGCTAGTTCTACGTAAGCTTGACACAAGCTAGAGTTATTTAAAAGAAGGAACCTCAATTGAGAAAATGCCTCCATAAGATTGGGCTGTAGACAAGGTTATAGGGCATTTTTTTTTTTCTTTTCTTTTTGGTTTTTTGAGACAGGGTTTCTTTGTGTAACAGCTCTGGATGTCCTGGAACTTACTCTGTAGACCAGGCTGTCCTGGTGCTGGGATTAAAGGCTTGCACCTGGCTAGAGCATTTTCTTAATAAGTAATTGATGGGGGAGGGCCCAGTTCATTGTGGGTGGTGCCACCCCTGGGCTGGTGGACCTGGGTTCTATAAGAAAGTAGGCTGATCAAGTCATGGGAAGCAAGCCAGTAAGCAGTGCCCCTCTATGGCCTCTGCATCAGCTCCTGCCTCCAGCTTCCTGCCATGTTTGAGTTCTGTCCTCATTTCCACAATGGATGTGGAAGGGTAAGTCAAATAAATCCTTTCCTCTCCAACTTGCTTTTTGGTCACAGTGTTTCTTCACAGCAAGAGAAACCTTAACTAAGATACACATAATAAATAATTAAAAATAAATCTGAGTCTCCAAAGCTACTGCACAGCTCATGTCTGATGCCAAGCTCATGAGCCACAGACGGTCCAAAATGAAGATGGACAACACCAGAAGGTGCAACAGACTACACAGAAAGACCCCCGTGCAACTGCAGGGTGTGTGGAGAACACAAGGAGGGTGTGTGGAGACCCCCGTGCAACTGCAGGGTGTGTGGAGACCCCTGTGCAGCTGCAGGTGTGTGGAGAACACAAGGAGGGTGTGTGGAGACCCCCGTGCAACTGCAGGGTGTGTGGAGACCCCCGTGCAACTGCAGGTGTGTGGAGACCACAAGGAGGGTGTGTGGAGACCCCCGTGCAACTGCAGGTGTGTGGAGACCACAAGGAGGGTGTGTGGAGACCCCCGTGCAACTGCAGGGTGTGTGGAGACCACAAGGAGGGTGTGTGGAGACCCCTGTGCAACTGCAGGTATGTGGAGTTGCAAATACTGATGAAAATCATCAGGCAATGGCTGACACACAGACCAGAGCTTGAAGGTTTCCCCTGACAGTCTGGTCAATCACACCGGTGATCAAAACACACAATTGTGGAAGCAATCCAAACGATATTAACCGACTAGTGAGGCACCACAAGCAGAAGCGTGAACATGTATTTGATGACTTGCAAAGACATCTGGCAAGGGAGGAGTCAGGAGGTCTTGGCAGCAGGGCTGCTGACATGAGCTAGGACCTTGGTCCTATGGGTGGCACATGCCTGTGATCCCAGCATTTGGGAGGTAGAAACAAGAAGATAGGGTTGAAGGTCATCCCTGACTAGGAAAGATTTTCTCCAAAGAAGAGAAAGAGAGAGAAACAAGAACAAAGGTTCAAACATCAATGAGGCTAAACTCTGGAAATATATAGATGTATATATGCATGTATACATTATATATACTTATATATAATGCACACGTGTATAAACTAGCTTCTGTTTTCCAAATCCATATTCATGTTGGATTAGAGTGGTAAATGGTTCTCTTTCTCTCCATTTTCTAGAACTGGAATAAAATACATCTTATGGCAAAAGAAAAAAAAAAAAGACAACTTGCTTGGCACACAGAGTCTTCAGACAGTACCCCATCTTTCTGGGTGTCCTCTCAGGCCTTGGGAGGAGGTTCTCGTAGGGGCTAAGGTCAGATGGATTTCCATCCTGAATCTTGGGTATGTGTCATACATACCCAAGGCATGGCCACACTTGACACTTTCTTGAGAGTTTAAAGGGCCGTAGGCACATCGTCTGGATTGTGTGGCATTTGTCAGGTGGGAGGGAACAAGAAGCAAAGACAGCAGGCTGTGCATAGCCGTTGTTTTATTGGATCTGGTGTCTTATTTTACAAAATATGTCGAAGAGCCCAAAATGCAAAGCAGCCAACAATGTCTGATGGGATGGGGGGCTCTGTGCGGGCCCTTCTTCCCCACAGACCCTAGCTGACTGGGAAGGGAGCTGAGTGAGACAAGCAGGTGTATTAGGAGGGGCAGCAGCATGGCAGAGTGCTGACGATAAGGTCGGACCTGAATCCTATGGTCCCCGCCCTCTAGGTGAGCTCAGGGGCATCTCTGGGCAGACTAAAGAGAGGGAGAGGGGACCCTAGAGCATCCTAGGGCATTTGGAGGGTTGGGCAATAATTCCAATGAATGCCCCCATACTGGGTTCGGATGGAGTGCCTGCCTGTGTCCTCTCATCCTCTAAGGCAGCCATTAGGAGTGGTAAGACACAAATTCAGGAAAATCCCTGACTCACTCCATGCCTCCAAATCTAGAGGCCATGGAAAATTGGAACTGAAGCCATCGAAACAGGTGACAGGCAGGAGGCAGGAGGCAGGATGGGACTTTGAAAGGCATCATCCAGGACACCTCCCACTCACCTTCCCCTGGCCACCACTCCCACCACACAAGCAAGAAGGATGGAGAGGATGCGAGGATGAACCAGCTATCTGGATCCCAGGCTCTCCTAAGACACTGAGAAGTGTATGGTACATTTCTGGGACATTGCTAAGGACATAAGGCCTTCTGGGAAGTCAAGAAACTCATGTTCTGCTGGCCCTGGACAGCAGACCCATAGAACTTGGCAGTGGCAGCCCAGTCTGGGCTCTTATCATCTGCCCAGGCTTTCTGTCTTCCACTCCAACCAATTGGTAGGCCCTAACCACGGGCTCAAGGCCAAGATTCTCTACTTTCTTGTTTCCCTTCTGCAGGCTCCGCAAAGGCTGTGCTGAAAAGCCAGCCAGGGACGTGGGGAGAGCATGTTCTCTGAGAAGGGGCCTTAGAGGGAGTCCATGAGACCAGGCATGGGGAAAGCACCATAGCAGGAGGAATTCTGTCTAATGTGGTTTCTAGAGTGGGGTTGGGAGGTGAGGAACCACTCAGTCCCTACACCAGGGGTGTCCTCAGCACTGGCATCAGGCGACAAGGATGAGAGCTGCTGGGAGCTGGGAACTCCCCTTCCAGATACGCTTTGCCTCTCCTGCCGCTATCCAGCTCCAGGAATCTGGACTACTGAAGGCCCAGGACCTCGAATCCCTACAGCCCCCAGGGTACAGGGAGGATGAGGACAGACCTGGGGAGAGAGGGTTAGGTTCACCTGAACTAGGACTAGAGCATGGCCACCCCCACCAACCCTCTCCCTGGTGGGGGCTAGATGACGTTATCGAAGAGTTGCATGGACCTCATGATGTTCTCGTCCTGTGGTCGTGGTACATGACGTGAGGGAGGCAAATCAGAGAGAAAGAAAGAAAGAAAAAGCTTGTCAGCGACACAGAGGAAGACATTTAACCAGAGATGGGTACACTCAGAGGCAGAGAAGGATACATGGGGGACCTGGGGTGGGAAAGGAGTAAGTCCCCCTTGGTCATGAAAGAACAGACTGGGGATAGGGGGTGACATAAAGTTGAGAGGAGCCTTTTCCTGTTTCACTGATTTAGGCCTGAGAGTTCAGAGGAGGGATATGGAGAGTGGGGCCATACCTTTTTTTTTTCTTTCTAGAGCTGAGGACTGAGCCCAGGGCCTTGTGCTTGCTAGGCAAGCGCTCTACCACTGAGCTAAATCCCCAACCCCAAAGGGGGCCATACCTTTTGACAAGACTCAATGAATTCCTCAATGGTCACCACACCATCCTTGTTCCTGTCCATCTTCTGCAAGAGGGTGGTCAAGCAGGGAGAACAAGGGGCAAAGGGAGAGAGACTTAGAGAAGAGACTTGGGGGGCCCTGCCTGCCCTCCACTCCAGGGCCCCAAGCCCACCCAGACCCCAGGCACCTGGAAGAAGCTCTCCACATGCTCTCTTGGGGCCTCCTCCCGGAGGGCAGGGTATGTGTACTTGCCCATCATGTCATAGATGGACTTCATGATGTCAAGCATTTCCTGTTAAACCAAATGAGAAGATTTCTCCTAAGAGCATCCAGCATCTAAATTCAGGGGCCAAAGATGGACCTCCCCTCTTACTGGTGACACAGATGGACACTGTTTATCAGATCCCTTTGGACCATCACCACCCGGCACCCCACACACCGACCCTCTTGCCACCCAGTGGCCCTGCACCTCCTTGGTGATACAGCCATCCTTGTTGAGGTCATATAAGTTGAAGGCCCAGTTCAACCTATCGTCTATGGTTCCCCGAAGAATCACCGATAAACCAGCCACAAAGTCCTGGAAAGGAGGGGGGTGGTCTTTGCCAACCCATTCTTTGGGTTTGGCATGGGAATCTCGGACCCCCTGAAGCCCCAAGAAACAGGCTTGTTTGACTCATCTTTCCTAGCTCACCTCAAAACTGACAGAGCCGTCATGGTTGGTGTCAAAGGCATTGAAGAGAAAAGTAGCGTAGGTGCTGGAATCTGTGGATGAGCGTGAACTTGGCCTTCAGGCAGGGGCACCCGCTTCTTTTCTGCAGCATGCCCAGACCCCCATTACCGCAGCATTCCCAGCCCTCCAGAACCTCTTCCCACCTCAGCCTAGAGCCAACAACTGTCTGCCCTGGGCGGTGTCTCCTCACCTCCTTGGGGAAAGAACTGAGAGTATATCTGCTTGAAGTTCTCTTCACTGACAATTCCACTGGGGCATTCCTGGACAGGGACAGCCAGGCTGAGCAGAGACACAGACCCCAATTCCTTCCCATTCACCACCCTCAGGCCAGAGACTCCCAGAAGGAGGAAAAAATCATTTTGCCTCTGTGGAACTTACCACAGCGTTCTGGTAACGACTGGCAAGGAGACGTCTTCCCCAGTATACAAACAAACATCAACTAAGTCACAAGCCCAGCCTGCCACCCCCAAGCGCCCTGAACCCCAGACTTCAAGTTGGGCCTGTGGGCCCATCTCCCTCTTCAAAGCACCCAGGCCATACTCTCCAGGCAACTGCCTGTCAGCCAGGCCTCTCTAGTGCAGCCCTTGCCCAGTTGGCTACGCCCTCCACTCACGTTCTTGAAGCCTCGGTACAGGACCTGCAACTCTTTGCGTGTGAACTTGGTTTGTTCCTGCAGCTGCTCCAGACCCTCAGGCCGGTGAGACACCGTGGACAGTTCAAACTCATCCTCCACGCTGTCTGCGGGGAGTGGTAGGGGATAACTGCCTCAGGCCAGGCCCCTGAGATGACTTGGGTAATCTTCAACGTAATTAACACATCCCCCCTCCTCCATGTCTGTCCTGTCTTCCACTTGGGAGGCCTGCTTGTCAGACTCAGAGCTGAGAAAGACACTGGTCAGCTTCGGGGTCCGTTGGGGCTAAGGCCATGCCTGGCTCCAGAGCTAGAGGTCTGGACTCAGCACTGGCCCCTGGCCCTTGGTGGGGAACAGTCCCTTGCCGCAACTTCTTAGAAAGGGGATAGAATGGGGCGCAGGAGCTCCTGAAGGTTGAAGCGAAGGGGTCTTTCTTGACCAACTTCGATCAGCCCAGCCCCAGCCTGGGAGAGCCCACCCCCAACCCAATCAAGCCCCGCCCATCCCAGCCATGCCCGAGCCATGCCCCACCCAGCTCCAGCCAATCTTTGTTCAGACCCCCACCCTGACTCCATCCCGACGCCCAGCCCCCAGGCAAGTACCCCCATCCCGCCCCAACCAGGAGAGTGAGTCACCTGGGTCCAGCGGGCGGGGTCTGTGGGGGCGGAGGGAGGCTGGGGCAGCTAATGCTGGAGGGAGTGAATTGTCACCAAGAAGACCAAACCCTGTAGGTGCTCCCCTGCCCCACACTCACAGGAAATCTCCCAGACTTGATTGTTTAAACACACGAACCCCAGGCCCGCAACATAGGCACATACACAGTGAACACAGACATCCACGACATGAACTCCTCACAAGCAGCCCCCTTCTTGGATTAACTCTCCGGGTAGTACCATCAGAGTGAGTCAACATTAGGGGCTGGAAGAGCTACAGACACGGCCTTTACAGCTTGCAAATTCAGTATGATTTTCTAAGGTGGGCAAGGCTCAGCTGAAGAAATGGAACATACAGACAAAAGGAGACCACTCAATCAGTGGCCTGGCCGCTCAGTTCAGGAACAGGCTGGGACAGAAAAACCTCAGCATCCTGACATCTGGGAAGGTGGACTCTATCCTCTACACCTGGTACACATTCCAAGGTCTGAAACAGCAGGGAAGCCACCCTGCCATGGCCACACTGGCCATGCTTACTCAGGCTTTAGGCCTAACACACAAGCCCTGATCCACCATTTTGCAGAGCAGGGTTGCCCACAGGCACTCATGATTTGGCCATGCATTGCAGTTTGTAGCCACTGCCCTCACATCCAGACCCAGCCAGCTCCTACCCCACCTCCCACCACACTTGTCTCACACACACATACACACACACACACACACACACACACACACACACACACACACACGTCTCACCCCCCAAAAGCATAGGAGAGGCACTTGCTTTCACTGACTGAGGGCAGGGCTTGGGGCCCGCAGCACGGCAGCAGCTTGAGGAAACGCTGCTTCAGGGCTTTTTTAGCCGGCCCTGGAGGGTGGCCTGGGAAGAGAGAAGACCCCAGGAAGGTACATTAACTCCCACTGCCCCTCTGGTCCATTTTCCTATCCGCTCCCCCACCAATCACAAATCCATGCTGGCTGGGGTGGGGATAGGAAATGAATGGGGGCAGTGTGGACGGACGGGCAGGGTGGCTGGGGTCAGGTCACCTATTGGGTCTCATAGGCATGTAATGTCAACTGGGTCCAGGCTTGGTCACTGTGTATGATGAGAAATGGCTGGCAAGAGTGAGCAGCCTCCACGTCTGCTAACTGCAACCCAACTCCTCAGGGTAATGTCTAATCAAAGGGATTGCCTGAATAGGAATCGGTCTCCTTTCTCTGTCTCTGTCTCTGTCTCTCTGTCTCTCTGTCTCTCTCTCTCTCTCTCACACACACATACATACACACACACACACACACACACACACACACACATACAGAGGCATGTTGTAATTTAGAATGGCAAATGACATATAGATGACAGTAACACTTAGTGGCCTAAGCATGTTCCAATCACACACACAAACATATGCTTTTACCTAACACTCTAATATATACAAATATGACCAAAGTAAAACATGATTACACATATGGAGACATATATATATATATCAATATCATCTCATTCACAGCATGATCAAACCACATAAAATATACAAGGACCCTCAGACAGCATAACACTATGTATTAAGGATCTCAAGACAGGGGCTGGAGAGATGGCTCAATGATTAAGAGCACTGGCTGCTCTTCCAGAGGTCCTGAGTTCAATTCCTAGCAACCACATGGTAGCTCGCAACCATCTGTAATGAGATATGACGCCCTCTTCTGACATGCAGGCATACATGCAGGTAGGACACTGTATACATAATAAATAAATAAATCTTTTTTTTTTTTTTTTTTTTTTGGTTTTTCGAGACAGGGTTTCTCTGTGTAGCTTTGCGCCTTTCCTGGAACTCCGCTTTGGAGAACAGGCTGGCCTCGAACTCACAGAGATCCGATTGCCTCTGCCTCCCAAGTGCTGGGATTAAAGGCGTGCGCCACCATCACCCGGGTTATAATAAATAAATCTTAAAAAAAAAAAAAAAAAGCTCTCAAGACATACACCAAAGTTATTATGACATATCCATGACATTGTAACCTAAATCTGTTCTGTGAAGGTCAATATCCATTGTAAACTTGGCTGGATTTATTTATTAACTTGACTGGATTTAGAGTCACCTAGGAAGCTGGGCAGTAGTGGCGCACACCCTTAATCCCAGCACTGGGAGGCAGAGGCAAGTGGATCTCTGAGGCCAGCCTGGGCTACAAAGTGAGTTCCAGGACGGTTAGAGCTACACAGAGAAAACCTGTCTTGAAAAACCAAACATACAAATAATCTACCAACAAAAGAATCACCTAGGAGACACACCTCTGGACATTTAATTGAAAGGAAAGACCCACCTTGA
The DNA here is from genome assembly GCF_903995425.1 of Onychomys torridus. Classification (NCBI taxonomy): domain Eukaryota; kingdom Metazoa; phylum Chordata; class Mammalia; order Rodentia; family Cricetidae; genus Onychomys; species Onychomys torridus. Next base: position 164,299,152 of record NC_050443.1, read on the forward strand.
ATGTGGGTGGCACCATCCCGTGGGCTAGGTTTCTAGACTGAATAAATGGGGGAACTGGCCTGAGTGCCAATAAAAATTTCTCTATGCTTCCTGACTATGAAGACAGACTTCCTATAACTCTGATTCTGCATCTTCCTGACATGATGCCCAAGAGCTACAAACTGTCTGCCAAAAGAAACCTTACGTTGTTGATCTTGCAGTTCTTTTATCACAGCCAGAAGTAACTGACATAGAGAACTGCTACCAGGAGTGGGGGTGTGGCTGCCATAAATCTGACTGGGTATGTGGTAGGCCTTTAGAACTGGTTCACGGAGGAACACAAAGTTTGAAGCCATGGGACAGAGAAGGCCTAAGAGACTATAAGCCGAGACTATAGAAGACAAGAAGACACTAGAGATGTAGAAAGTAGGATTCAAGATATAGTTCAGGGCAGAGTACCTGCCCTTGAGAGGATGTTAGACAAACCTGTGAAGGTGAAGCCTATGCTGCATTTGGAACCCTCAGGATGTTGGAGATGCCAGGGCTGTGGGGAAGCTATCAAGAGAAGCTGCAGGCATTAAATAGAGCAGGCTCACGAGAGATGCTATGCGTGCTCCAAGTTACCATGAGAAGGGAAGACGTAGACTTACTTGTAGCCAGGCAGTGGTGGCACACACCTTTAATCTCAGCATTCTGGAGGCAGAGCCAGGTGGATCTCTGTGAGTTCGAGGCCAGCCTGGGCTACAGAGTGAGATCCAGGACAGATACCAAAACTACACAGAGAAACCCTATCTCAAAAAAAAAAAAAAAAAAAAGACTTATTTGTGCCCAGATGATGCCACCAAGACCACCAAAACCAAATATGGAACTGCAGAGCTCAGTGTTTGTCTTGCTGGGTTTGAGTCTTGCTTTAGTCCAACCTTTGCTTGCCCTGCCCTTATTCCTTTTTAAAATGAGAATAATTGCTCTATACCATTGTGTGGTGGAATCATATAACTTCTTTTTACTTTACTGAGGCTTACAGTTAAGTGATTGCCCTGAGTCTCAAACTTTGCAAATTTGAACAATTTTAGAACTACTAATATTCTGGGAAATCATGGGCCAAGGAAAAGGTTCACTGGGTAAAAGCATTAGCCAGGAAAGCCTGATGACCTGAGTTCAATCTCTAGAACCCAGGTAAAAAGTGGAATGTGGCGGCACACCATTCTAAGGGGGTCTAAACACCTGGAGCCCAGCACAGCAGAAACCAGAGAAACCCTCACTCAATGGAAAGTGAGAATGGAACCCTGAAGGGTGACCTCTGACCTCCACATCATACACAAACACACATACAAAAAAATGGGAGGGAGACTTATATAGATAAACACATTTTGCATTATGAAATAACCATGAGCCTTTGAAGACCAGGGATGGGATGTCATGGTTCAGTGTGATGTATTTGAGTGTTGAGTTGACAAAGGGTAGACTTACGATGACTGGGTTTAGAATCACCTAGGGGACACACCTCTGTTTCTCTCTGTGATGGCTTGAATGAAAATGGCCACCATAGGCTCCTATGTTTGCATACTTGGCCCCTAATTAGTGGAACTGTTTGGGAAGGATTAGGAGGTGTGGCCTTGTTGGAGATGTGTGGGCTTGGCCGTTTCAAAAGCCCACACTAGGTCTAGTTGCGCTCTCTCTCTCTCTCTCTCTCTCTCTCTCTCTCTCTCTCTCTCTCTTTCTCTCCCCACCCTCTCTCTGCCTGCTGCCTGTGGATCAGGATGTAGAGCTCTCAGCTACTGCTCCATTGCCATGCCTGTCTGCTTCTCACCATGATCATGGCCAACCCTCTAAAACTATAAGCCAGCCCCCAATTAAATGCTTCCTTGCCTTGCATGGTGTCTCTTCACAGCAAAGGGCAGTAACTATCTCTGAGGATGTTTCTAGATTAACTGAGGAGGGAATTCCCCACCATGAATGTGGGCAGTCACATCACATGGGCTAGGAACACAGACTGAATAAAGAGGAAGAAAGGAGAAATTGAGCTGAGCACCAACATTTATTTCTTTTCTCTCTCTCTCTCTCTCTCTCTCTCTCTCTCTCTCTCTCTCTCTCTCTCCCTTCCCCCCTTCCTTCCTTCCTTTCTTTCTGTTTTGTTGTCCCAGACAGGGTTTCTCTATGTAGTCTTCTTGCCTGTCCTGGAACTCACTCTATATGCAGACCAGGCTGTCCTTGAAATCACAGAGATCCTCCTGCCTCTGCCTCCAGAGTGCTGGGATTAAAGGAGTGCACCACCATCTTCCTGCTTATTTCTGTTTTCTGACTGTGGACACAATGTGACCAGCTGCCTCAAGTTCCTGCTGCCACAGCTAAAGACAGCTCACCACCATGCCTTTCCTACTATAGCAAACTACATGTTCAACCATGTCTCTACCACCGTATGAACTATACATTCAACCGTGTCTCCATCACTGTGTGAACTATACGTTCAAACTGTGTCTTCCCCACCGTATGAACTATATGTTCAACCATGTCTCCACTACTGTGGTGCACTACACATTCAAATTGTGAGCCCAAACCCATCCTTTTTGACTGGAGTTTATCAGGTAACTTGCCACAGCGATGAGAACTAATACAGTCCCCACAGCACCCACATACCTGACTGTACTTCATCCACAAAGGCTTAGTGTGTCCTGGGTACATTCACTTTTTCTCTTGGAACTCCTTATACTCCATAGCATCCTCAATCTTCCTTCAGAGGAACTCGGTTCCTTGTTCCTATTAGCTAGCTCATCTGTGCCAAAAGCTGAGCTTTCTGAGTCCTTCACTAGGTGACCAGCTCTTTGAAGGTGAAACATGAGCAGACTGATGCAGTGACATATCATAGAAAGCGGGTGTGATGGTTCATGCCTATAATGCCAGAACCTGGGAGGTGGAGGCAAGAGAATCATGGGCTCGAGGCTAGCCCATTGATTATGCCTCCTCATTTCTACATGTGCCCTTCACTGTAACTGAGCCCCAGGGGACCCTTAACACCATTATTTGCGTCTCTCAGCTGCACTCACCTACAGACAACGGGGCTAGTGCCACAGGATCTGGCACACTGACTAGAGTTGACTTCATTCCTGGTGCGCCAGCTTCCTTTAGCTACCTTAGTCTACTTAGCCCTCCACGTCACACTGTCCTCCCGAGCCAGGCTCCACCCACAGGACCATTCTGCCCCCAAGGGGGTGGCTATATAAGGTTACAGCCTTCTCCCCTCCAACCCATCCTATCTAAACCCTCCCTGGAGCTACTGAGAGGTGGGAAGGAGGCAATGGGCCAGGCGAGGATCGATGGTGGCCTGGCCCCTGGCCCAGGCCTCCATTAGCCTGGACTCTGGTTTCCCAAAGCCGGATTATACCCAGGGCCTCGGATGGTGCTGTCAGCCACCCAGGGAGTCGGGGAGTGGGTGAATGCTCCCCCCCCCCCCCGTGTTCCCTGCTTGCGTGGACTAAGGTGGAAGAGAGAAGAGAAGTTGCTGCCATCCCCATCCCCCCCAATGCTGGGTTTTTCCAGATGGCCCCCCGCTCACCACCACAGTCTAAAGAAGAGTGAGAGGCAATGACCTCGGCCTAGCCTCCTCAGTAAGTCTATGGCTCATGGAGTGACTGAGCAAGAGAGTGGGGGTACGATTACTGAACCCCACAACAGGCAATTCCTAGACCTTCCTCTTGTCTCCGGCTTTCTTAACATCTTTCCAGTTCTCCCAGGTGTCTATCCTCCAGCCTCCTCACCACTTCCCTGCCTGTCTCTAACAATGAGGGAGAGGGTGCCACAGAGTTACAAGGTTCTTGCTGGAAGAGGAGGGGGCGGCCAGAACTCTGGGCGGGTGCAGCATACATGCTTCCCTGTGCGTCACCAGTGCTATTCTCCCAGTATGGGACAGGACACATGGCAGCCCTAGGGACCATTCTTCCCTCGCTTCCAGGAGTCTGGGAGGTGAAGGGCTTGGGATGGCCACAGCCTGAGTCTCTCTTGATCCCCAGGCTGGAGGGAGCCACAGTTGTCTTGGTCACAATGTTCCCACTTGTGGGCCCCGAATCCACTCCCACCGTTAAGCCTCAGTCTGGTGCTGTAAGTCCTCAGGGAACACTGGGAACAGTTACACACTCAACCCCACTACCCAAAGAAGCTTGTCCAGGGCCTGGGAACAGTCACATCCACTATCTCACAAAACCATGTCACTCTGACATGTGCAATCACATGTCTGTCACATATACAGGCGTACACACGTTGTCTTCTCTTACACATGAACACCCCATGTCTCCCACACTGAATTCACACACACACACACCACAGAAAAACTACTTGTGAGTACCCAGACCTGGAGTCAGACATCTTTATAGAGTCACTGTGGCACTCTGGCTGCAAAGGGGGACCTACCCTAGTTATCTCGGGCTCCCTTCTTTACTCTGGACACTGGATGCCTGTCTCCAGGCTGCTCCTGGCATGCCCCCGGTTCTTCTCTCGGCCTCTCCATACCCTCCCCCAGCCTCCTTTCACACTGCACTCTTCACCGGAGACATGTCTCCTCCCTCAGACCAGCTCCCTGGAGACACCCTCATTATCTCCCACAAATCCTCTTCCCAGGAGACACTTGACACTTCCAGACAGGTCTCACTCACCTGCTCACCCCTGCCCCCCCATGAAGACAGCACAACCTGGTCCCCAAAGAGCAGCTCAGACATGCCAGCGACCTGGGTTACCTTCCAAGGAGACGGGTTCAAAGAGACCAAACTGCTCCAGGACCTTGACAAAAAGAACCAGGACCACCAGCACAGCCACCATCTCCAACCCTTCCAGGGTCATGGCCGCCCTGGGGCATGGCCCCCACCTACTGATGTTCAGACCCGAGGCTGCCCCACATCACCTCCCCTCGGACTCCCTGCCTGAGTAAGACCGCCCTGCTGGAGTCTCCTGCCCTGGGTCTCCTCCCTTCCCCTCTCTCCCCGCCTCTGCCCCCCACACCTCCCAGCCACAGCCTCCGCCTTTCCCTCCTGAGGCCACCTCAGCCTTTGGACCGGCACTTCCTCCTCAGGATCTTCTGGTTACGAGGGAGGTGGGCGTAGGAGGCAGTGACCTGCCCAAGTTCTTGAGGGGGGCATCCCCCAGACACTCCGTGGTCACTCTGTGACACAGGAAGGGGACAGTGAGAGAAGCTTAGGAGGCAGGCAGCAGGGTAGGATGTGTGTGAGAAACTATGATCTGCGCCCGGCCCGGGTGAGTAATGGATGGGTAAGGATATGTTGTGAGTTCTGCGTGGCTTACCGTGTGCATATTCCTGGGCTTGTCAGTGTCGGAATATGCATGTCCGCTTTTTTATGTGTGTTGGTGTGATTGTGCACCTGTCACAAAGGTGTGTTTGGGAGTATGATTGGCTTGGGAGTCTATGGAATCTAAGTGTCAAAATATGTGGGGATTTCTGAGTGTATGGGGCAAGGTGTGTGTTTCAGGAGGCTTGCAGGCTGTGGCTCCGAAGGCACGGATGAGCTGTATAATTGGGAAATGAGTCTATGGTTGTATTACTATGTTGATAGAGGATTGTGTGATAACACAAGGGGAGACAAATGACCTCTCCTCCTGTAGAAGGGCGCTATCAGCATCGATCGCGGTTGTCATGGAGACCAGGGGGCAGGAAGCACTCTCTTCCCACAGGCCACAGGCAGTGAAACTGAGGCCCAAGGGAGGGAGGGTTAGGTAGGGAAAAGGCCACTGGCCCCTCCATGACCCTCCAGGAAGGGAACTTCCTGAGGCTGCCTTGGGACTCAGAGAGCTAAAACTCCTGGGGGTGGAGGGAGGGCTGGGTTTTCTCCTTCTTCAGGCCAAAGCCTCATCCTGGATGTGTCAAAGCCTGGTTCCTCCTTGGGGAGGAGCTCAGGATAGGAGGCAAATGTGAACTCCCATGTGAAGTCCCCTTCCTGGCAGTGAGTGGGGGTGGGGAGGCCTTCGGAGCCTGTAAACCATAAGCAAAAGCCCTCTGAGTTAACACTGTTACCACGGCACAGCAAACGAGCACTCAGTGTTTACTAGATGATGCATTATAGTTTACTGATGCGATCAACAGAGCTTTCTCCTGAAATCTATGAAGACAGATTTCAGGGCAAGTCAGGCGGAGCAGCCAGAGCCAGAGGAAGCATACCTCCAACCTCAGTGCCTCGGTTTCAACCCAACCTGACTCCGGCCCTATCCTCTGTGGCTCGCTTCTTGGAAAGCTCCCTGCTTTTGTCACTGGGATGGCCCACTCCGCAGCTCCAGGATTAGTGAGTCTCAGTTGGGCGGGAAGCAGTCCCTTTGTGCCAGCTGAGGGTTCAACTGCAGTTCTCCATAGCTACCACTGGGGGTCAGTGTCTACCTTATACCCTATCTTACCCCACACGTTCAGCAACGTTCAGACAGCCCTGGAAGGTGGCGGGAGGGGCAGATAGTTTTGCCTGCTGTGTCCGGTCCTCTGTTGCCCCCCCACCCCCATGTAGGTGGCAAGAAGGTAGTCAGTTCACAAGTTGGCTGTAGTTTCTCATACCTTAGAAGTCACTGTTTTACAGGGTTTAATGCTCTCTTACCACCAGGATGAGAGAGAGCCCTTGTTTCGGCCAATTCGGCAGCACCACTGCCCCACAAACAGTGCTACCCGTTTGACCATGGACCGTTCCCTCTAAGCCTGTGAAGCTTTCTTGTCCTGACCTAGAGCTCTCACCCACCCTTTCCAGGCAGCTTTATTCTCTTCTCTTCAGAGCCCTCAGTCCCCAGCTGCCCAGTTGAGCTCCATCCAATTCCTTGAGCTGGGCTGCGGTAGCACATGCCTGTAACCCCAGCATTTGGGAAGGGGATGCAGGAGGATTAGGCATTCAAGGCCAGCCTTGAGCTACACAGGGAGTTTGAGGCCAGTCTGGGCTACCTGAAATCATGTTTCAAAAAAGCAGAACAAAACAAAACAAAAGACCCAATACCCTGTCGAATCCACAAGACGCAGCACCTAACTCCATACTGTTAATAACAGAAACAGACTACATGGTACCATGGGCCAAAGTGTCAACTACCCGGGTTCAAATCAGTTTGCAACTTGCACTTAACTGGGTGGATCCTCCTTACATTAAAAAAGTATTCTGGGCTGGAGAGATGGCTCAGAGGTTAAGAGCACTGACTGCTCTTCCAGAGGTCCTGAGTTCAATTCCCACCAACCACATGGTGGCTCACAACCATCTGTAATGAGATCTGGTGCCCTCTCCTGGCCTGCAGTCATACATGATGTATACATAATAAATAAATCTTAAAAAAAAAAAGTATTCTTCGCAGGGACATGGCATTTGAACAGAGGTCAGAAGACTACTTTCAGGAGTTAGTTCTCTCTTCCCTGGGGCCCCAGGGATGGAACACAGGGCATAAGGCTTGGGAGCAAGCCCCTTACTGGCTGAGCCATTTCATAGCTCCTTGATGAGTCCTTGTTTTGTTTTTGTTGTTTGGTTTGGTTTTTCGAGACAGGGTTTCTCTGTGTAGCTTTGCACCTTTTTCCTGGAACTCACTTGGTAGCCCAGGCTGGCCTTGAACTCCACCTGGCTCTGCCTCCCAAGTGCTGGGATTAAAGGTGTGCACCACCACCGCCGCCAGGCGTTTGTTTGTTTTTGACTTTATGATTTAATTTGTGTTGTGGGTGATTCACCTGCCTGCATGCTCATTGCTTTGGCGTGTAAGATTTCATATTTAGAATTTGACTTTGTGCAGGGAGATAGATACATGTCTGATTTCATTGTTATGATTTATTTAGGCCATGCACCAGTTGAGACAGAGACTGAGACTTTGTTTTTGTTTTTCATCGAGACTGGATTTTTCTGTATAGCTCTGGCTGTCCTAGGACTTACTCTCTAAACCAGGCTGGCCTCGAACTCACAGAGATCTGCCTGCCTCTGCCTCCCAAGTGCTGGGATTAAAGGTGTGCACCACCACCACTGCCTTGATAAGATCTTAACATGTGTGTGTTTCAGGCTTTCATCTCACAAAGTTTTTGGTGGGAATGAATGAACTAAAACATGAAATGCCATTGGACAATTTGGCCACTGCTAAATAAGCATGACCACTGTTAATAACAACATTCCTTCCATAGTTCCATGGCACTTAGTAGTTCACTAAGCATTTCCATATTTATTACTATGATTATTTTTACTTTTTTTTTCAGATAGGGTCTTTCTCTCATTTAGATTTGTTTTCTGTGTATAAGTGTTTTGCCTGCATGTACATACGTGCACCATATGCATGCTTGGTGCCTGTAGAGGTCTAAGAAGTGGTCAGATCCCCTGGAACTGGAGTTAGAAATGGTTGTGTGCTGCCATGGTGCCGGGAACCAAATGCAGGCCCTGTGCAAGAATGTCAGCTGCAGTTAACTGCTGAGCCGTTTCCCCAGCCCCAGTCAGGGTCTTAGTGCAGCCTAGCCTGGCCCCAAACTTAAGTAGCTGAGAATGGCCTTGAATTCCGGATCTTCCTGCCTCCTGCTCTCAAGTGCTGGGATGATAGGTGCACTCCACCAAGCTGAGTGATGTCATTATTCTGACGCCTTCTCATGGCAACCCCATGAGTCCACAGCAAATAGCATTGTGTCTCTTTCACTGAGGAGGTAAAGAAAGTCTTGCTCAAGGTACTTAACTAGGAAGAGATAATTAGGAGACCGGACTAGGCCTCTCTGTGTCCTCAAACAGATTCTGAGTGCCTGGATGGTCAAGATGTTGAAAACAATAACAGCAGCAACAACAACAACACAAACATTGAACTAAACAGGCCCAGTGGCACACGTCGGTGATCTCAGCACTGGAGAGAGTGAGAGGCAGGAGGATCTCTGAAGTTCCAGGCCACAGAAGGAAACCCACTGAAGATAAGAACTTACGCAAACTGAGCACAAGGCAGACACCTGTGGAACGAGCTGATGGAGACAGCCCCTCCGAGGAAAGCTCATTTAAAACTGTTCTGTTGTATGACAACCACGTGACAAACAGTTCTAGGCATGCCATTAAATGAGTTACACAGCAAGAGCTTTCTAACTGGGAGGTCAGGGGGAATCTAAGCTGCTTTTGTGGTACTGAGGATCAAACCCAGGCCTTGGACATGTCAGATAATGGTTCTGCTATTGAGGGGCTAGAGAGAAGTCTCAGCAGTTAGGAACACATTCTGCTCTTCCAGACAACCTGCAAGTTCCTTCACCCCAAGCTCACCACTTCCTGTAACTCTAGCTCCAGGTTCTCCTGCTCTACCTCTCACGTGCTAGAATTACATGTTCCACTGTGTCCGATTTTAAGCTGAGCGCCCATGCCTGTAATACCCAGCAGGCTGAGGCAGGCAGATCTTGGACTCTGAGGCCAGTCTGTACTACATAGCCAGTTCCAGGCCACCCAGCCATGGCTACATAGTGAGTACTCATCTAAAAAAAGGCTGACTCAAACATCTAACTTAACAAAAGGATCAGCCTTTGGTGAGCTCACTAGTTATGAATATGCATTACTTCATGTCACCTCCATGGTAAACCTGAGAAGAATTGAAGCTCATCAAGTGATTTTCCCAAGAAGTAATTAATATCCTGGTAAAGAATGACTTCGGGGGGGCTGGAGAGAGGGCTCAGCGGTCAAGAGCACTGGCTGTTCTTCCAGAGGTCCTGAGTTCAATTCCCAGCACCCACATGGTGGCTCACAGCCATCTGTAATGAGATCTGGCGCCCTCTTCTGGCTTGCAGGCAGAACACTGTATATACATAATTAAAAAAAAATCTTAAGGAAAAAAAAACAATGACTTTGGCTAAGCCTGCCATGTGCCAGCTCTCTCTTGGGGGTGCTGAGAAGACAGCTCACGTTAGGAGAGCTCTGGGCGACACAATTTCAAAGGCTGGACTCTGGGAATACTAAGCAGACTAAGATTGAAAGGCACCAGAGCAGTACCCTGCTTCCTGCTGTTGGAGAGAGAGGCAGATCGACAATCTTGCATCCAACTGTTCTGTTCACCATGTCTTCCCTTCTCCTTCCAGCTCTCAGAGACCTTGGCCCAGCCAGGCTTCTGGTGAAGGGTCTGTAGGAAGTGAGAGAGCATGCTCTTCCCCAGGGTCGCCCATCCCCCTACAGAGACTTCTCAAGTCTTAGAACTGAATGAGACTGAGCTAGACCTGACTTTGCTATTCCACTGGCTTTACCTCATCATCCACTTTTGTGATGCTGGGGATCAAACTCTGGTCTACGGCCTGTGAGGTGAGCACAGGACCTTCGGGCCACAACCCCATTCTCACAGTGGAAGCTTTTTCTTTCTTTCCTGTCTTTTCTTTTTATTTTTAAAGACAGTCTTACTATGTAGCCTCAGCTGTCCTGGAACTTACTATATAAATTAGGACTTAGAACTCACAGAGATCCTCCAGCCTCTGCCTCCCAAGTGTTGGGATTAAAGGTGTGTGCGCCACCATCTCCTGGCTCATCATTTTGTTGTTGTTGTTGTTGTTGTTGTTCTCCTTCTTCTCCTCCTTCTTCTCCTCCTTCTTCTCCTCCTTCTTCTTCTTCTTCTTCTTCTTCTTCTTCTTCTTCTTCTTCTTCTTCTTCTTCTCCTTCTTCTCCTTCTTCTCCTTCTTCTTCTTCTTCTTTTTCTTCTCCTTCTTCTTCTTGTGGTTTTTCAAGACAGGGTTTCTCTGTGAAACCCAGGCTGGCCTGGAACTCGCTCTGTAGACCAGGCTGGCCTTGAACTCACAGAGATCCACTTGCCTCTGCCTCCCGAGTGCTGGGATTAAACGTGTGTGTGCCCTCCCCCCCCCCCATTTCAGAGTGAAATCTTAATGGAATCACTTTAGGTAAAGTGAGAACTCAAGACTAAAGTGTTAGGGGACTGGGCTGGTCCTTCCCAGACATTTCAAATCTCACCACAGATATACCGCTATCCTTCAGTCATTACTTTCCATGGTTCAAGTCTGGAAAAATACCGCCTTGTGGAGGAACCCACACCCTATGCATTCTGCTCTCCACTGTCACTCTGTCATCGAAAACCCCAAAGCCCTCTTTCAGCTACTTCCATTCCATCCCCAGCTAATCAAAAAAATACTGCAGCCCCCAGCTGCACCAGGTGATTAATGACCTCCCTAGGCGGTGGGGCTATTTTGGGTCCTGGAAGTCATGCTTGCAGTGATTGAGAGCTGGCCCTGCCTGGCTCCAGCCATCTGTCACTGGAGACAAGCCCAAGCAGGGGGCTTGAGGGGATACATGCTCCCCAAGAGACTCGCAAGCATGGCTCTCTCTCACTTGGCCCCAACTCTCCTCCCAAAGGTACATGGCAAAAAAATGGTCTCAGGCCCTGACTATACTCCAGGGTCTTCAGCAGAACCTCATGTAGGGAGGCAAGGAACTACAGATCCCGGAATGCCACGGGCAAGGTTGTGTCAGTTTCCTTGAGGCCAGATGAGAGAGAATTCCAGGTTCTTTGGGCCCAGGAAGCCCTAAGGAAACCTAAGTGGAGGTGTGCACAAATCTCAACAGCACCATATAAAACCCACAACTAACGCATCGTAAATCCCACAAACTTCATGCCAAGGTACAACTTCATGAAAGCCTTATCAGTGTACTGACTTAGGGTTCCCGAACCAAACTCCAAAGCACATAAGCCTGGGTGGGTGCAGTCCCAGGATGCATGGCCTTTGGAGACATGCAACTCGGGAAGTAATACACAATCCCATTAACACAGACTCCCAGAGACAAAGCAGTGACAATCTGTGCCGCACAGTCCCAACCATCTGGTCAGGCATGAACTCACCAGGGAGCTCAGCTTGCTCTAGCTTCATTTTCTCCCCTTTATTATTATTTTTTGACACTGATAGGTTATTGTAAGACATCCCACAAAACCCAAGTAATGGAATACAGGGCTGTACCTTTCCCCAGCTCAGTGGCAAGCTTCCTCCCATCCCTGCGCCCTGCCCTTTTGAGTCTTCACCCTTCAGTGAGCAGCCCTATCCTCTCCAATGCCGTGAGCCACGCTGCCACTTCCTTTGATCCTATCCTGCTGTTTCGTGAGTGATCCCGGCTTTACTCGGTCAGAGACCTTCCTTACCCCGATTATGTGCGAGCCCCTGCTCCTTCGGATCCCTGTGAGGAACCCTTCTCTCCACCTCTGTAAGGCTCCAATCCCGAGCCACACTCATTTTTAGAGGGGTCCTGCCCCTCCCTTCCCTTCCTCATACCTGGCGACAGCGACCCAGTCACCAACTGGTAGAGGGATCGAGCTGCCTGCCCCAACGGGCTCCGGCAGGTGCGGGGGCAGCGGTTCATGGCCTGGCTGGAGCGCTTTGCCCAAGCTCCGCCCCCAAGGTCCCGGCTGAGGGGCGGTGCCGCCCCCTCTGGAGTGGGCGGTGCCAGAGGGCAAGACTGGCGGCCGGGAGCCTCAGACCCTGAGCCTCTCCCTATCTCAGGTTGCCGGCCTCACAAGGGTACCTTGACCAGGTCATCATAGGCACTCTGCACCCACCCCAAAGCTCCTAGAGAAGGGGGCGTGGCAGAGGGGCAGGCCGTTCTCTCCTCACCGCTTCTCTCCAAACGTCTTCTGAATTTCTGGTAAGGAAAACAGGTACACACGAATTTTGAAAGAAAAGCTGGATGACTGAATGATGACTTATTTTTATTTTAGATTAGGTCTTGTCTGGCACTCGCTACATGGTTCAGGCTGGTATCGAACTTGTGGCAATCCTGTTTCGTCTTCTCAAGTGCTGGGATTACAGATGAGAACCACTACACCAGGCAGATCTTATTTATCTTTTATTGCTCCATTTCAATCCCTCTTCTGGCTGTTTCTCCCACCCCCACCTCCCATATTAGCACAGGGACGCTACAGGGGTGAGAGGACATAGTTGTCATGGCAACTCTCCCCACTTCCTGGGCCAATGGGAGGGAAAGCAGGAGAAAGGACAGTGTATTAGTGGGTGAAGAGGCGGCAGGGCTGTGCGCCTAGTACTGTCTCCTGGCTCCACATCCTTTCAGAACTGTGTCTGGTACTGTCTTTCGGGTCTTCCTTCTAAAGACTCGACCTTCAAATGCTGGCTCCCAGCCAAACGCAACAAGTAAAAGCCCCGGCCACCGGTCTCTGTCTAAACCCCTTTCTAAAGTCGTTAAAACCCTGGGTACATCCCTCCAGCACCAACACTTCACACTCCTGGGAAGGCCACAGGAGATGTATGATCCGATTCTGTCCACTGTGTGTGGGAGGGGTTGGGAGTGAGCCTACATTTCAGGGGACAATTATCCCCAAACCCCACACTCGGTCAACTCGACCCCGGTTGGGAACAGTGCCCCCGGGGAATCAGCTTCGTACAGAGGCTCTTTAGCCACACGGGGGCGCTCCACACCCAGGAACGATACTTCATCACCAAAGGAACAAGACTCCGGAGATCCCGGACCCAGGCCCTGGGGCTGTCACTGAACGCTCGGCTCAGTTTGTACTACCCCTTTTCTGCCTCTTTTCAGATGGGGGCGCTGCTGAGCGCGGATGGCAGCCTTTCCCCACTGTGCTGCACTGCCAAGCCGCCCCACTGGGCAAGTAAGACAGGAAGAATGGGGTGGGGGGTAAGGAGGAGCTCTTGGATCACATCCTATCCTACCCCCACTAAAAAACTACCTTTCCCAACTTGTTCGGAGCTCAGGGCAAAATTGGGACAGTCAGGGCATATCTGGGATGCTCTGAGGCATAACTTAAGGCCATTTCGCTGCCAGCCTAATGAACCAAGATGACAGAGATGCTGCCTCTGCCTCCACCCCAAATCCAACTGTGGAATCCTGCCTGCACAGGGAAGGGGAGGGCTGGAGCACACTTCAGCACCGCGGACAACGACTCCCCTTTGGGATCCAATCAGCCGGCTCCAGTCTCAAGATAAGCCCCTCTTTACAAATGAGCGTCCTGGTAGTCTTTCTTTCTACTTCTCAAGTCACATGCGGAGCTATCTACAGCGAGGATGCTGATGCTCGATCATGATTATAGGTGCTGGACCTTATTTCCTTCGGGAGGCTGTCAGCAGCCAGGAGAATGCATACAGTAGTATTCTCTATTTTACAGGTAAGGACCATGAGGCCAAAACACTGAAAGTCACATAATCGGCATCCTTCCATTCCTGACTGTGGTGAAGTAGTGCACTTTCAAACAGAAGTGCCTCTCCACCCCGGCCAAGTCCTGCCACACTACTGAATCAGATCGTATAACAGCAAAGCAGGACACACACTGAGATTCTAGTACGCTGGAAGGCCGAGAGCTTGAAGTTTGGGGCCAGCTTGAGCTACATAGTTAATTCAAGGCCAGGTCTCTGTAGCAAAACACCATCTCACAATAAATTAATTAAAATCAATCAATCAAGTAGCCTAGCAAGGAGGCGATCATGTCACTTAAGGGGAGAATCAGGGTATGAGGCAAACTGACTGAGCATTTGAATCAGGGCTCCTGGGCTCTTACTACTTTCAAGGACCCTAAGTTGCTAGTGAGTACAGAGTAGAACTGGATAGCAGGACCTCTGGAGTCCACATGGTGAACATTCTTCCTTCTGGGGGTCTTGACATTGCAACTAGTGTCTTCCCAGAGTCAGTTAGAGGCAGAGACTTACTCCCAAAGTTCGATATCCTGGTCCCCTTCCCTGCTGCCCAGGTCTAACCCTACTCCATCAAGGAAGGGCAAAGTTTATGGTCTTCCGCACCTGCCCGGCTTTGTTTCAGTCTCGGGAGAGAGAACCTCCTTCTACTCTTGGTTGGAGTTCTTCGGGAGACTGCACCATGAGACACACAAAGCACATGCATGTGGAAACATACGAAGATAACAAAGTCAGTCACATAAACACAGGTCTACCTACCAAACTCAGGACTCTACCAGGACATAGATGTACCTGATCTCACAGACCCTCCCAAAGTGGGCAGCAAAGTGATTTGGGGTGGGGGCCTGAGGGCAGCCGAATGCACTTCATAGGCCCGTAACTTCCTGGCCCTGGCCCTGAAGGAAAGCGAGAAGATGAGCTTTGGGTGACATTCTAAAAGGGCTGTTGGGGATAAAGGAGCTTTGTGTGTCCATGTGATCTGAGTAATTCTGGGTAGGAACTAACCCAGCACTAACCAAGGCTCTCTACAGGGTCAGGTGCTGGAACCATAAGGTGCTTCTCTGCAAGCCAGGCTGTTTGGGTGGTAGGACCTTAGGGTCCCTTGTTGTGTCCTTGATACTTGCAGAAAACTGGAGAGAGCTAGTGTGGGACACTAAAGACCCTCACCAACACCAGGGAAGACAGGCAACGAGGACAGAGATGCCATTAACGCTCACCGAGCCCCCACTACAGGCATCAAGCATGGGAGTAGACAGCACCAAATGCTAAAAGAACCCACAGCCCCACAACCACAACCACACTTTTAGTGAATGTTCATCCCAGAAGTCTTATAAAGCTTATAAAGAGACACACCAACATAAAGTGACACCCTGATGCACTCTGGTAGTTCCATGCCACTCCATACAGAATCATTCAAAGCACAAAGTTGAACATGCAACAGACACACGGCCAAAACTTCACTAGTGCAGCCAGGGTCCTACGCAACCACACGCAAACATCTGGCAAGACCAGGAAATGGCACTGCCTCACGGAATCACGCTCACCCCAGCTGTCATCAAAGCTCAGGGCACATGGCAGCTAGCCGTGGGAGGCGCACATATACATACACGGACACACAGGAATGACAGGTGCTCACACACGTAACACCTCCCACTCCAGACACACTCCCAGCCCGGTGGCACACACGCCTACACCTGCTGCCTCTCCACACCTGCCTCACCTGCTCTTCCTCCCCCACCCGCAAGGGAGCCTAAGCTTTGAATGCCAGGTCTTGCCGCCCAGACCAGCCTGGAAGGTGCCTGTGAATGGGGCAGAGTGTGGGTAGGGGCCCAGCCAGGGGCAGAGAGGCGGAAGGGTCTGGGGGGATGGAGTCCGCCCACCCGCCCAGGACCCCTGAGCCGCCGACTCACCCGTCAGCTGGTCGTAGGAACCGTCCAGATCTCGGGATTCGGACAAACTCTCCTTTCGGCCTTGGCCCCGCATGGCCCCCGGCGCCCCGCTCCCGCCTGGGCCGTGGGAGGGGGCGCCGGGTGGCCGGGATAGGGCGCTCACACGGCGCCCCCTGGCGGCGCAGCGACCTGCCGGGGCTGGGGGCCCGGGGTAGGGGCTGACAGGGTTTTTGTCTGGGAACTCACAGGGTTCTCGGGCCCACCCCGGGGTCCTGGGGCAGGAGCCAGAGGCTCGGGCAGCAAGATAGCGTGGAGCGGGAGGCAGAGTGGAGCCGAGCAGAGCCGGAGCCCAGCCGCCTCTCCTCCGCCCCCTCCCCGCGGCTGTCACCGCCGCCTCCCCCCTTAGGAGCTGCCGGGATTGGCTCCCCCTACCCCCGCCCCCCACCCTCGGCAGCTCGGAGGAGGCACCCGGTGAAAGGGTGAACTGGAAAGTGCCGGGGAGGGAGACCAGCTCTCCAGCTACACCACCCACCGAACTGCGGGGCTCGGGGAGGAGGGGGCCAGAAAGGCCCCGCGTGAGGAGTCCCCGCCCCCGATCCTCAGGCGCCCCTTCCCCCCGTCCGTCAGTCAGTCCTGCTCAGTAGGGCCAGAGCCTAGGGGGTACGTCTGAGTGACTCTCTTGTTCTCCTCTCTTCGCGGCACCTTATTTTCTCAGTTGTTCCTCTGCCACGTTGTGTGTTCCCAACCCGCTGCCACCCTCCGCCTGGCCTCTGGACACAGGCTCACCGGGGGCATCGGGCACATTGGTCTCTCTCAAGTTCCAGCAGGGGCCGCACTTTCAGAATGCCCTCTTCCCTGATCTGGTGACCCCCACCCCTCACCCCCACCCCAAGTCGTCATTGCTGCAGCCCTCCTTTTTCTCCCAACTTCCCTGCCTCTCTCTCTAGCCACCTGCTGTCCTAGGCTTTTTGTCTTCCAGCAGATTTCAGGAGCTTCTGAAAGGTTTGGGTACCTAGGTGAGGATACAGAGGAGAAAGGAGATGTCTCACTCAAGAAGCCACCTCCTTTTAGAAGGCAGGGCCAGCACTGCACAGGGCCTTCCATCTCATGCGCCTCCTCCAGGAATGGCCTGCTAAGACCAAAAGCCTCAGCTAAAGTACTTCAAGAGTCTTTGCAATCGGATTTACTGTCCAAACACTTGGGTCAGTGAACTGTGGTAGGCATTTCTGTATGAAGCTGAGGCAGGCAGCTGCTGTAAGGAAGCCTGCCTTTGGGAGGAACACTCTCAGAAACTTTCAGAGAGCTGTCAAGAGGATCAGCCATGCTGATTTCTAGGAGAAGATGTGGACTCCAGGTTGAAGGTCTTAGGTGGACACAAAGTTTTAAAATGGAGAGAAACAGGGCAGGCAAGGAACACTTTCTTAGGGCTCCTCGTCCCAGCCTGGCCCTTGTTCCTCTACAGGAAAGGCTGGCAGAAACCCAAAAGGCACCCGAGAGACCTGCCCATAACACTACTCTCTTCTTCGCCCAGGGGTGAAGGTGGCCATAGTTCTCTGAACCCAGCTGGACTCCGAGGTCAAGGAGACTCAGAGTGGGCAAATCTTAAGGAAAGGTCCACTTAGCATGCAGGACCAGCACCTGGGTCAGCAAAACGAAATGAGGGGGAAAGACACTCAAGAGACTGTTCCCACACAAGTCAATTTTTAATAGCTTCGATTTGCCACCAGCTCCAGATCCAGCTGCTCTGGGGTTTATCACCATGGAAAACACTAAAAACCTCAGGTCAAGTTATCCATCTAGTGACCAGTGATCAGAGTGGACCCAGCCCACAGTGGCTGATGATTCTACATCTAGGCATGTCAGTCTGTTGACGAATTCTCTAGAACTAGCACACTTCTGCTCAATCAGGACTCTGGCTTCCAGGGAGGGCAAGCATTCCCAAGAGATGGCTGATGAACAGACGGGAGCAGGGAGCCCCAACCTCCGACCTCCGCTATCAGCCTCCCTCTGATCCTCACTGGCTGCTTGCTCCCTGCCATCCTGCCAGCCACAAAGCTTTAGAC
Organism: Onychomys torridus; assembly: GCF_903995425.1. NCBI lineage: Eukaryota > Metazoa > Chordata > Mammalia > Rodentia > Cricetidae > Onychomys > Onychomys torridus. The sequence goes on from NC_050443.1 coordinate 164,317,169, forward strand.
CCGGGATGGGCGTGGGCAGAGGAAACCACCTTAGAGCAGCAGCTACCTCAGGGGTAGCTGTGGGAAAGGGGAAGGCCTGCAGGAGCTCCACGGAGACTATAAAAAGGCAGACTGAACAGGCCAACTTCGTGAAGGGTGGATGTGCCCAAGGCCCAGCTAGAATAGGGCTAGACAAGATGGAGGCCCTAGGCATGATGCTCACCTAGCCTGTTCCAGGAACAGCTCCCTGACCCTAGCAGGTTCTCTCCCTCCCTGCACCAGACCACAGCAGGAACAGATTCCTCCCTGGAGGAAATTCTTAGGCAGGCTGAATGTAAACAACAGCAGGGTGAGGGGGTGGAACACGTGGAGGGAGCTCATCTGGGCTCCCATTGGAGGGGGTGGGTGGGGAGGGAACCAGCAAAATAGGCACCTTGAGGGCTCCAGAAAACCTGTCAATGTTTATTTCACACACACTCTTTGCAGACAGTTTAAAACAGACTAAAAATGAAAGGCTAAAGTTGTGGGCCTATTGTGCTGACGAGTCAACGGTTGGAAGGCGAGGGAAAGTGAACAGGTACTCCTGGTGCCCAAACCAAAATCTAGAGAGGAGAGGTTGGGCAGCACAGCACCAGGCAGACTCCAATCTCCCATTTCTCTGAGGCGTCAACTTTGAATTTAGAGAACAGAAAAGAAAGGCGCCAATCCCTGACCTACTCTATGCCTGGGCAGAGGTGCTAAGGTCTGGACACACTGCAATGGGGGCCTCGCTCTGCTCCAGGTCCAAAAGGGAAACAGGATGTGGCATCACAGCCAAGAACAGCCACTGGCCTTCAGAGTGTTGGCATCAGCTGAGGCCTGCCCCACCAGCACCTGAATAACCAATCAGAAGCCACAACTTGGAATCTCAGTTGGATCATGAGGCAGTATCCAGTGAATGCAGCCCAGAAGCCTCGGACTTTTGGATGCCTTTTCTGTTGCCTGCCCGTTTCTCCCCAAATAAGATCATCCTGGGCTTGCCCCAGCTGTCCCAGCTCACTGAAGCACAGCCTTCACCAGGACTCTGGGTGCCTGGCTTCTCTTCAACCTTGCAGGCAGTCCCCGCTCCCTGTGCTTGCCCTCAGCCCCGGAGCCTCATGGGTAAGGGCAGTCAGTGGCTCTCAGGCGGTGCAGCCTCAGGAGATGGTGGAGAACTCCTTCAGGAGGGCTTCCTGGCTGAGTGTGTGGAAGGCCAGGTTCCTCCTGACGTTGGTGCTAATGGATCGAACCTGGGGAGGGTGGGGAGGAGGAAGGGCAGAGCAGAGGGAACAGTCCATTACATACAGCAGAGGGCAGTGTCTGGGGCACTGGGCCAAGATGACGTGGTCACCATGCTGGCAGGAGAAAGACCCGTGTAGAAGGCCTGGGAGATCCAGACTCCCAGCTCAGACGGCTTTATGGGGAATTTAGCAGCCTCTGTAAGGAGGCTTGTCCATGGACAGAGGTTTGTAGCTCTGTGAGGAACAAACCAAGCAGGGAGTGCTGCTTGCCCTAGTCCCGGAGGTCAGGGGCTTTTCTGTGTTTCTGCTTCACTCTGAGAAAGGAAGTAGAGTCATCAAGCAGGAAGCAGGGGAAGGGGAGCGGGCCACCACCAGGCAAAGCCAGTCGTCAGCTCCTACGTGGACCGGAACTTTCCTCCCCTGTGCCAGAGGTGGAGCCAGGAGAGAGGAAAGCAGAGGTGGTACCCAAGAGCCTCAAAAGGCAGCTCCCACTGTGACCCCAGCATTTGGGAGGCTGAGGCAGGAGGACCACTGCGAGTCCCAGGCTAGTCTAGGCTATATAGTGAAGGTACTGTACTGAAGAGGAGGAGAGGGAGAGATCCTCTAATTCTCCTTTACAACCTCTCCGTAACCTAAAGATGTTCTCTGATTTGTTGCTGTGCCCAATAGTTCTCCACAGTAATGTTAAGATCACCACTCATCTCATTAAAAACACTGGACCTCTCTCTCTTTACACAAAGATGGCTTTCTTATTTACAACTAACTCGCCACAGAAAAATCCTGAGACGTTTCATGTCTGGGTTAGAGCTAGCTGTGATGATCTGACATTAGCAGCTTCGCCACAGACTTGGTGTATGACGTAAAAGCTTCGCTGATGAAAGCCTGGGAAGTGGGTTTAGAGCCTCTGTATCATGCCAGTCACTGCCAGGGTTTGTGTCAACCACGCAGCAGCGCACTACAGTAGGGAAGCAGAGCTTTTCCTGGAGCAGCTCTGAGACAGAACAGGACGGGGAACCAGAGAGGAGAGGCCAGCTTGAAACCTGGGAGCGGCTGGGGAGGCTGGGTGCTTGGAAATGGGGGTGGGCACAGACTGTGAAGACTGGGGAGCTACAGTGGAGGCTCTCAGGCCAAGAACCAGTTAGGGAGTGAGGAAGGAGTGGCCGCAGAAGGAGGGTCAGTTACTTTCACTTGTTCTAAGGACAGGAAAGGCAGTAACTCATCATGGCTGCCGCCACTGACAGCTAGCTGTGCAAGGCTGTCTCTGTGGCTGCAGATGAGGGGGCAAGGCTGGCTTGGTCATAGCTGCCTCTCACCGCCTCATTCCAAAATGCATTGGTAGAGAAGTTCATACAAACCCCCTCTAGATGTATTAGTCTCTAGAAAACTGTTGTTGTACCCTAGATACTCAGAGATCCCAGTGTCTAGAAATGGCCCCCCTAGAGACCCGGGCCGAGCCAGGGGTGGGGCACTCACCAGCTCTTTGAAGAAGGCAGCTTCCTTGTGCTGCTCGGAGTAACGCTCGTACTGGTCCAGGCCATCTTGCAGCTTCAATGTGAGTGTGTCGTAGTTGGTTCGTACCACCTCCAGTACCTGAGGAAAGTCAAGGGCAGAGCAGGCTCTCAGTCCCTGGCACGAGTGTTATGTAAAGCAAGAAGGCAGGATGGCAGGGAGCAGTTCTTCTGGTTTATGAGATCTTCCCCCTACCCCTCTGTCTTTTTGAGACAGGGTCTCAGGTAGCTGAGGCTGGACTTGAACTCTTCATCCTTTGGTCCCTGCCTCCCAAGTGCTGAGATTACAGGCATGCACCACCACCCCCAGCTCCTGGGACCACTTTTGAATCTCTTCCACTCCCTGCCTTTTCTGACCAGTGCAGCCCGGACACCAAGGCTATGACCCTGGCTATGGTCACCAGCGCCCCACTACCACCAATGTTCTCTGAGTCCTGTGCGAGGCCTCCTCTAGCCAGGCTGTCCCAGGGGCTGAGGAACACTTTTTGCCAATGTTGTACTGCTTCTCCTTTCCTGGAAACCACATTTCTTCAGTCCTGGGATGTTCCTCAGCACCATCTGCCACTTGTTTTCATCTCTCAGTGACAACTCAGCCCTCATAGCCATCTCTTGGGCATCCAAGCATTGAGGTACAGCGAACACTTTCAAGAATAAGCCATAACTGTTATTCTGATGGGGCATGGGGTGGTGTATCTCCTCAACAATGCTTCTCCGACTTTTAAAAACTTTACTTAATGCCAGGTGGTGGTGGTGCATGCCTTTAGTCCCAGGACTCAGGAGATAGAGGCAGGAGGATCTCTATGAGTTCAAGGTCTACAGACTGAGTTCCAGGACAGGCTCCAAAGCTATACAGAGAAACCCTATCTCAGAAAAAACAAAAAAACAAAACAAAAATTTATCTAACTTTATTTTATGTACATTGGTGTCAGATCCCCTGGAACTGAAGTTACAGAAAGTTGTGAGCTGCCACGTGGGTCCCCTGGAAGAGCAGCTAGTGCTCTTAACCACTGAGCCATCTCTCCAGCACCCCCACTTTTGTTTTATGAGACAGGGTCTTGTTATATAGTCTAGGCTGGCCTGGAACTTACCATATAGCTCAGTCTAGTGTACAACTTTTCACCTTCCTATCTCACTCCTGAAGTCTGGGCCTATAAGTATCTGCTGCCAGACTTAACCTGACTCTCATGGGGTGAGGATTCAAAATTCAACAGACCTTGGGAATTCTGGGTATCTGAGGTTAATAATAAAGGGACTGCCAGCCAAGCTTGATGTGACTTCAGTTTCTAAGACCTTGAATCAAAGGAAGTCAAGGGCAGGGGCAGGTGGGAGAGAAAGCATTCTACCAAGCTAGCAGAAGTGGCCACAGCCGAAAAGAAGGACCAGGAGAAGGATGTGATTGCTCACTCTGGTAACCTGTATGCAGGGTCTGATTTGCAGGAAGACATGACATCAGGAAGACCTTGCTCATCAGGGAACTGGGAGGGTAAGTGGGAGGGATTTGGCTCTGACAGAAGGCGGGAGGCAAAGGGAGCCAGTCAGGGTCAGTCACACTCAGACACACTGTGTGACCGAGGCTGGGCTCTTCAGAGGCAGAAGGCTACTTCTGGACTGTTTTCACTTCCAGACCAAATTTGTGGTGGGACAGACTTTACTTGGAAACAAATGCTCCTTCCTGTCTGCCCAAATTCCTGGGGTGATGGAAGAGCTGGGGTACACTGAGAGGCGCAGTGTCCTGATGGGAAAGGCTCTGAGTTGAGTCTCAAGGCAAGAGGCAACAAGGGCAAAGCCTACCCCCTTTCTTTCCTCTAGACACCCAGCTCCTCCAGAGTGGTTGCCTGCCAGGTCCCACAGTGCACTGTTTGCTTCCAGTCCCATAATCAAGGGGCCTGGTACCTAGCAATGGCAGCAGGTACACAGGTAATCCAATCCTCTCGTGCTTGAGGGCAGCATTCATAGCTAGAACAGCTATAGCCAAGGGCTTGGCTTAACCTAAGGAAAAAAAAAAGATAAAAAAAGAAAAAAAGGGGCAACAATTCCTCTAAGATGGAGCCAGTCCCTCGGAACCAGGCAAAACAGTAATACATGCTTTCCCAAGCCCTGAACTCTGGGCAGGTGAAGCAATGCTTATCATCTAACACCTTGGGTTTGGTCTTCCCTGAGGGGAGTCAGGTACTAAATGACAAAATCACACTAAAGCCAGGTGTTAAGAAAAGGTGCAGCATAGAAGAGATGGCTGTCCCCCCAGGGTACCAACTGTACCCCAGAGCCGCAGTCTCGGAGGCTTTCTGGGTCCCCTGGCTAGTCTCTTCCTGCCAGGTCAGAGCAGGGAACAGGGCCTGTCAGTTCAGGCAGGCTCTGCTGTCTCCTGCATCACCCCGCTCTTTGCCTTCTAATGGAAGGAGACACGTTCCACTCAGGCCGGGTTGAGCACGCGACTCTCCCTTGCTGCAGGAGACGACGTTCAGTGTACCTCCTATGTGAGCCTCACCATTGGCCTGGATCATGGCAAAGGTAACCTCAGGCACCTGAGTAGCTGGGATTACAGGCCTGTGTCACCAGGCTGAGCTCAGATTCACTTTCAAACTATTCCAGCCAAGTATAAAGGTACACACCTTTAATCCTGGCACTGGTGAGGCAGAGACAGACTTCCATGAATCTGAGGCCAGTGTGTCTGGATAATGAGTTCCCTGCCGGCCAGGGCTACACAGTGAGACCCTGGCTCAACAACACACAAAGAACCTCTCTCTAAACACAGGCCCACCTTTGTTCATCAGCTATCGGGTTGTAGGCTTCCTAAATCCATACCTACAACTTAGCCCACAGTAGCCTCAGAGTAGGAAAACTACCCAGTAGACATGTTTCCTAAGGATTCCTCAGAAACCACTATGACTCCATGTGGTCAGGACACTGGATTCTGGAAATACTCTGACAGAATAGCTGGAGTTATTATTAATAATAACTGTCGCACTCTTGTTACAGGAATTCAGATAGCATGTGACTGCTATTGTGTATGGGTGAATGCATGTGATACATGCACAGATGTATGTAGGAGAGAATGTATACCGTGTGGTGTGTGTGTATGTGTATGTGTGTGTGTGTGTGTGTGTAGGCTAGAAGACAATGTTAGGTGTTCCGCTCTATTACATTCAGCCTTTATTTCCTGGAGATGGGGTCTCTGAACCTGTGTTGGGCTGGTGGCTAGAGTCACAGTGAGCATCCTGTCTGCCCCTCACAGCACTGGGGTTACAGGTGCACACAGCCATGCCTGGTTTTTGAAGTGGATGTATAGATTTGAACTCTGTTCCTCATTCTTGCAGAGTGAGCACATGTACCCTGAGTCCTTTCCCCAGCCTGACACCTGACATCTTTGCACCTCAGCTCTTCTGTTTATGAAATGTAACTCAGCCAGGCGGTGGTGGCGCACACCTGTAATCCCAGCACTCGGGAGGCAGAGGCAGGTGGATCTGTGAGTTTGAGGCTAGCCTGGTCTACAGAGCTAGTCCAGGACAGGCTCCAAAGCTACAGAGAAACCCTGTCTCAACCCCCCCCCCCAAAAAAAAGTAACTCGACCTTCCTTCCTAAAATGACCTAGCAGTAAAGGTTTGAGCACCTAGTTACCACAGTTGATGGAAATATGCCATCCCAAATGACTGCACAGCCACATTGAGAGTCCTTGGTCTCCAGAACAACTACTTCCACAGGCCAGGAAGTCCTACTTCAACAGTCTCCTGCTCTGCCGATGGAGCTAGCCAGGCATTGGAAGTACCTATTTGAAGTTTTCCCAAAGGTCCTATAGGCCTAAGTGGTTCTCTACCACAAGGAATGTTTAGATCCCAGAGGAAGATGAGACAGACAAATGGCCTCAGTTCCAAAGCCTCCTGGCTGACTTGCTTTAAAACACACTCTCAAAAAAGCCAAGAAAGCAACCTGGGCAGGACGGGTGAAGGGGACCAAAACTCCTAGTTCTCGGGTGTCTGGAGATAATGGCGTGAGAAAACAGCAGAGTTGTTAAGAACATGGACTTCAAGGTCACGAGTCTGAATGTTGGTTCCACATTAAGCACTGACTAATGATATAAAGTTGTCGTGAGTTTCTGGTCTTTGAGCCTCAGTTTTCCTAGCTGTGAAGGACACGACACGCCCTGCCTCGTCAGGCTGACGTGGAATGACATGAGACAGTGACTCTCCAGTATTGGGCACACAGGGACAGCAGACAGCCCCTCACTTTATAAGGAAATCTTTCTGGACAGTTTTTGGTTTTTGGATACTTCTGCTGTCCCCAGACACCCACAGGCTAGGAGTAAGGTCTCACTCATCTTCCGCAGGTCAACGGAAATGCAAGCCTCCTCAAGCAGATCTGACAGCCTCCAGCCAGAAGCCCGTGCCTAGAGCCCTCTACCATTGTCGTTAGACCAGTTAGTGCAAGGGGGCAGGCTATATGAAAGAAAAACCGAGTAGATGGGCTCATAAGAGCCCGACTCTGCGGATCTCTCTGGGTTCGAGGCCAGCCTGGGCTACCAAGTGAGATCCAGGACAGGTGCAAAGCTACACAGAGAAACCCTGTCTCGGAGAAGAAGAAGAAAAGAAGCCGACTCTGCACAGGGGAGCTGTTAGGGTTTGTGTGTTTTCCCTGTTCAGTCTTTCCAGACAGTGCTTCTCTGTGTTGCTGTCCTGGGTTTTCACTTTTTAAAGCAGGGCTTTTGAAGCAGGAGATTATTCTAGCCTGAAGATCACAAAGACAAGAATCACTGAGTTAGCTGAAGTTCCTTCGATGGTTCCCTTTGAGTCTTTTTTATGATTTATTTGTGTTTGATGTGCATTGGTGTTTGGCCTGCATGTCTGCCTGTGTGGAGGTGTCAGATCTCCTGGAACTGGAGTTACAGACAGTGGTGAGCTGCTGCGTGGTGCTAGAATTGAACCCGGAGCCCTTGCCTTTTAAGCTCTTAATGGCATCAGGCTCCTCTAGTCTTTGGGGCTTGTCAGTTTCTACCTGTAGCAAAGTTACCACTGTTCGGCTAGGCTTGAGGGTCTTTGTTTGCACAACTCAAACATCTTATATCTCAGGCAGGAAGGAGAAAGCCTTTTTTCTTTTAGCACACAGTAAACTTTTCAGACTCAAAGCAAGATACTCTCCCCTAGAACCACCAGAACAACCTGCCCAGGCATCGCCTAATCCTTCCTCTGGATCTGTTATAGGATTGAAATGTTTGTTAACTCTGGCAAGTCTGAAGAGAAGCACAGGTCTCATCTTCCCTGTCTCCCTCTCCCCTCACTAGTTATGCCTCCCAGTGGGGAGGGTCTTTTCTTCTCCAGATGCGGTACAGGTTTGCACTCAGCATCTCCCTGGCCTAAGCATGGGTACTGGGTGCCGTTCTCATAGTGAACGGGGTTGAACAATTTGTGAGGTAGATTCTGATAAGAGAAAGCAAATGCCAGTTCCTTCCCCAGAATTCACATTTACAGTTCCAAATTCAGGACAGGTTAAGGCTATCTGAGCACTGAAAGGACATTCGTGCTGTAAGTGAGACTCTGGCTGCTGGGTCTCGCTGCTCATGGGCACGGAGAAAAATGTTTCAATCAGCAGCTAGTGTTTGGGAAGGCAGAACTGTGGCTGAGAGTGTGAGCAAAGGGCCAGAGAACTGGCTTAGTGGGAAGGTGCCTGCCATCAAGTCTGAAGATATGAGCTCCATCCCCAGAACCTACTGAGGAGGAGGAGAGAAGCAACTCCTGAAGGCTCTCTTCTGACTGGCCCCAGTGTGTTGTAGCATGTATACCAGTTTTCTTCTTTCTTCTTGAGCTATCCCTGGCCCAAAGCTTATTATGTAGACCGAGCTGGCCTCCAACTCCCACAATCTGCCTGCCTGCTGGAGTCAAAGGCATACACTAGCACACCTGGTCCAGTTTTCCTAGCAAGTGGGGTACACTACTTCTACCAGTACCCTGTTGACATACCAGTGCTTAGTAATGGAGCTGCTCCCACTATGACTTTCTTTCACCTGCTTTGAACCTATGGCTATATTTCAGGGCCTGAGGTTCCCTTCCACTCCCTCATAAACAGCACCCTCCCCACCTCCGGAAGTCACCTGTATTTCACAGGTTTCCCAAGGAGAGACTTGCTGCCAGGACCTCTCTTGGGGCAACAAACATGTGACTGCGACCATCAATTTCCTCACTGGAAATTGCTATGAGTGGACACTTCCCACTCTGAAGAGAGCCAGCTACGGCGTGGATTCCTCACACTGCCTAACAAAGTCCATGGAACAGTAAACACTCAACAAGCTTGCAGAATTAATTTAGTAACACAGGCTCAACTAAAAAGGAAAGGAATCTCTCATTAGGGTCACATGGTAAGATTAGAATTGGCTCTGACAACCTAACACTCAGCACTGTTCTCAGTACTGATAGGCTTCTAAAGCCCTCAGAGCCACGTCCTGCCTCATGAAGCCAACAAGAAAAGTGGGATATTAAACACATGTGGAGCTAAGCAGGGTCAGATGTGAAACGATGCGTGGCCATGAGGTTGAGAGGCTGCTGCACAATTACTTGAGATGTTTTGAACAGCCTCAAACTCCCGGTGAGGCTGTCTTTGAACTCCTGATGTCTTCGCCTTCCACGGGCTGAAATTACAGGCATGTAACACTACACCTGGCTGCACACCTTTGAAGGCAGGGGAAGTGAAGGGGCGTACATGTCGTGACATGTATAGAGGTCAGAGGGTAACTTGTTTGAGCCTGTTCTCTTCCACCATGTGAGTCCTAGGGGCCAAACTCAGGTCAGCTGCCTCAGTGGCAAGTGTCTTTACCTGCTGACCATGGAGTGTCAGGTCCCCTTCTCTTTTGGTTCCCTTCTCTTTCACTTTATGGTGCTGTGATAGTTAACTCAGAGTGCAACATTCTAGCATGGCAGGACCCTAAGAAAGCCATTTACTTGGACAAGTCTGCCCCAAATTGACAGGTGAAATTCCCATCAGGGGCAATCTGAAGGCAGATTTTCACATACAGAGAGTGAGCAAAAAGATGGAAAGAATGTCCCTTTACTCCACATATATACAAACTACACATTATGTTTCTCAGAAGTCAGATGCAGCCCATTCTGCAATGTTCTACTGAGGTGTGTTCTAGTTAATGACAATTTTCACAGCATAAATTCCACTCAGTTGTGCAGTGTACTCATTAGATTAATAACTGTGCCAACAAGAGCAGAGACACATGGTGATCTTCCAGCAGCCAGGTTCAAATAGTTGCTGAGCTATTTTTAGCATTTGTTTACACAGACCTAAAAGATTTGCACCTCAAAGGACAAGAACAAACAAGGAGATTCTGAGTTCCAGGTCAAACTAGTACCCAGAGGAGACTAATAATTCCTCCAGAGACTGTGCTGCTCTGTGTGTGTGTGTGTGTGTGTGTGTGTGTGTGTGTGTCTGTCTGTCTGTCTGGGTATGAATGTGCTGCTGCTGTGTGTGTGTGTGTGTGTGTGTGTGTGTGTGTGTGTCTGTCTGTCTGTCTGGGTATGAATGTGCTGCTGTGTGTGTGTGTGTCTGTCTGTCTGTCTGTCTGTCTGGGTATGAATGTGCTGCTGTGTGTGTGTGTGTGTGTGTGTGTGTGTCTGTCTGTCTGGGCATGAATGTGCATGGCCTAGGTATGGAAGTCAGAGGACAACGTGCAGGAGGAGCTGGCTCTCTCCTTTCATTGTGAGGTTTGGCTGTAAGTGCCTTTACCCACTGAGGAATCTTTTTTTTTCTTTTCTTTTTTTTTGGATACAGGGTGTGTAATTTTGGTGCCTGTCCTGGATCTCACTCTGTAGACTTGGCCTTGAACTTACAGAGATCGGACTGGCTCTGCCTCCCAGTGCTGGGATTAAAGGCATGCACCACCACTGCCCGGCCCTACTGAGGAACCCTGCTGGCCTTATGCTTCTGTTATGTTACACTATGTCATGTCCTCATGAATGTGGCCCAAAACAGTCATAGGATCAAATGGATGATTAAAAGGACAGAATGCAGAGATCTAAGAGCTTTATGTTTCAACTCTCTTCTTGACTGAGAGACAGACACACACACACACAGACACACACACACACAAGATAAGAAACTGTAAAAATAAAAATCCACACTGCATGTGTATAGGTCAGGCAGACAAGAGAAGTAGAATCTCAAGATGAACAATTCTCAGAGTGCACAGGACAGAGCAATATCTGAATTTTAACCCCAACTACAATAGAATACTGTTTACCCAGGCTTCAAAATCAGTACCAGGTTCTGGGTGCTGGCGGTGCATGCCTTTGATCCCAGCACTCAGGAGGCAGAGCCAGTCAGATATCTGTGAGTTCGAGGCCAGCCTGATCTACAGAGTGAGATCCAGGACAGCCAGGGATACACAGAGAAATCCTTCTCGAAAAACAAAACAAATGAGTACCAGGAAGTTATACTCTTTATTTTTTTTAAAATTTATTTTATTTTATTTTTTTGAGACACGGTTTCTCTGTGTAACAGCTCTGTTCTGGAACTCATTTTGTAGACCAGGTTGGCTACCTGCCTCTGCCTCCTGAGTGCTTCCCACTCGGTGTGTGCCACCACCGCTGGCTAGCAGTTACACTCTGTTTTTTTGTTTTGTTTTGTTTTTGTTGTTGTTGTTGTTTTTTTTTTTTTTAAGCTGAGGATCGAACCCAGGGCCTTGTGCTTGCTAGGCAAGCGCTCTACCACTGAACTAAATCCCCAACCCCAGTAACACTCTTAATAGCAGTACTACTATGAAGTCTGCTCCAAGCCTAGCCATCTGAAGGCTGAGAGGATGCAAAAGGATCACAGGGCTCCACAAACAATTCACCTGCCTTCTTGAACAAAGCACAACACTAGTTAAGAAAGCCAACTGTAGTGATATTGTCTTCCCTGATACATTGTGCACCCTAATAAACTTATCTGGGGTCAGAGAACAGAACAGCCACTAGACATAGAGGCCAGAAAATGGTGGCACACACGCCTTTAACCCTATCATTCTGGAGGCAGAGATCCATTCAGATCACTGTGAGTTCAAACTGGAAACAGTCAGGCACATGACACACACCTTTAATCCCAGGGAATGATAGCAGGAAGCAGAAAGGTATATAAGGCGTGAAAACCAGGAACTAGGCTGGTTAAGCTTTTAGGCTTTTAGCAGCAGTTCAGCTGAGATCCATTTGGATGAGGACACAGAAGCTTTCAGTTTGAGGAAATAAGATCAGCTGAGGAATTGGCAAGGTGAGGTGGCTGTGGCTTGTTCTCTCTGATTTTTCAGTGTTCATCCCAATACCTAGCTCCAGGTTTGTTTTTATTAATAAGACCTTTTAAGATTTGTGTTACAGCCAGGCGGTGGTGGCGCACGCCTTTAATCCCAGCCCTCGGGAGGCAGAGGCAGGCAGGTCTTTGTGAGTTCGAGGCCAGCCTGGTCTACAGAGCCAGATCCAGGAAAGGCACAAAGCTACACAGAGAAACCCTGTCTCGAAAAACAAAAACAAACAAACAAAAGATTGTGTTACAGCCAATAGGACTGGTAAGATATTCAGAGGGTGCTTGCCACCAAACCTGACAACCCAAGTTTGATCCCTGGGATTCACTTGTTGAAGAAGAGAACCAACTCCCTAACGTTGTTCTCTGACCTTCACACAGAGGCTGTAGCACACAACACACCCATAAACACAAGTAAAAGAGCAATAGCGGGGCTGGAAAGATGGCTCAGAGGTTAAGAGCACTGACTGCTCTTCCAGAGGACCTGAGTTCAGTTCCAGCACCCACCATCTGTAATGAAGTCTAGTGCCCTCTTCCAGCCTGTAGGGATGCAGGCAGAACACTGTATGCATAATAAATAAATATTTTTTAAAAAGGAACAATAGCAGGCTCAGGGAGTCCAATTCCATGATGTAGGAATCAACTCACCATGAAGATATAACCTTGCATGTATATGCAGATAAAAACAGAGCTAAAGACTTGGCAGACTGAAGGAAGGCACGGGGATGGGCAGTTAGGACCACAGACTCCACTGCTGCTCTCCGAGGGGACAAGTAGACAAACCAGCAGCGACTGTCACACTGCCAAACGACTTGACCTAAAGGTATTTATGGAAAACTCTACTCAATGACAGCAGACTAAAGGCCTCTTCTCAAGTGCACACAGAGCAGTCAACAAGACAGACCATATGCTGGATCATAAGCAAATCGCAATACATTAAAAGAACTGGAATCACACACCAAACATTTTTGACCACCAGGGAATTAAATAAGAAATTAATAACAAATGTATCTGGAAAATCCCCAAATAATTGAAATAAAATGACACATTTCTAAATGTCACAAGAAAAATGAGAAAATATTTTGAGTTGAATGAAAATGAAAACAGATCATCAGAATTTATGGGATGTTGTTAACCACAGGAAAACTTACACCACTCAATAGCTGTATTAGAAAATGAACATGATCTAGGGGCTGGAGAGATGGCTCATTCTTCCAGAGGACCCGGGTTCAATTCCCAGCACCACATGGCAGCTCATAACTGACTGAAACTCCAGTTCCAGGGGACCTGACCCCCCCACCACACACACACATGCAGGCAAAACACCAACACACATAGAAATAAATAAAAAAGAAAGAAAATGAGCATGATCGAAAACCCAACCCCTTGTTTCTAACTCAAGTGAAAAAGAAAAGCAAGTTAAAGCCAAGTGAAGAGGAAGGGGTGAGATGACCTTATAGACCGAAGCAGCAGGAAATCCATGAGGCTAAAGCTGACTTAGTGAACAGACTGATGAATCGTGTGACTTCTAGCCACACTGGTGGGAAACAAAAGAGAAAAGGTAGACTTTACCCACATCACGAATGAGAGAGGGAGAGCATCTAAACCCTATAGGATCTCAGAGAGAAAGGGTATGGGAGCCAATACGTCAATCAATTCAACCACGTCTATGAACAACTTCTCACATTAACCCTGCTGTGGCACATGCCTATTATATCAGCAGGAGGGTCAGCACCACCCCTCACTACACAGGAAGCTCCAGGCCATCCTGGAATGCATGAGACCCTTGTGGAGAAGTTAATAAAACTGTTGCAATCATAAAGTAGAAAACCCCAGGCAGGGAGGATGGCTGAGCAGGTGAAGGTGCTTGCCACTGTGCCCGATACCCAAATTTCACCTCTGGGAACTGTTATAGGATATTTGTGCACCGTGTGAAGATGTGTTGCTGTGACTGGTGTAATAAAAAGTTTAGCCGGGCGTGGTGGTGCAGGCCTGTAATCCCAGCACTCAGGAGGCAGAGGCAGGTGGATCTCTGTAAGTTCAAGGCCAGCCTGGTCTACAGAGCTAGTCCAGGACAGGCTCCAAAGCTACAGAGAAACCCTGTCTCGAAAAAACAAACAAACAAACAAACAAAAAAAAGTTGAATGGTCATTAGCCTAGGTAGGAGAAGTAGGCAGGACTTCCAGGCAGAGAAAAAGAAAGAGGAAGAATCTGAGCATGCAGGAGACACTGACTAAGTCGGACACACAGGACAGACAGAGGAGAGGTCAAAAAGCCACTTGATAGAATGTAGATTAATAGGAGCAGGTTGATTTAAATGATAAGAGCTAGCTGGCAAGAAAAGTCAGATTAAAGGACCCACATGGTAGGAGAGAACTGACTCCAGCAAGCTGTCCTCCAACCTCCACATGTGTATCAGGCACACACACATGCATACATACAAAAGAAATAAATGTAATTTAAAAAATAAGTGAGTAGGAAAATAGACTATACCTATACCTACTACAGAAACTGAACTATGGGGCTGCAAAGATGATTCAGCAGTGGCTGCTCTACCAGAGGATCCAGGCTCAATTCCCAGCACCAACACAGTGACTCACAATTTTAACTCCAGTCTCAGGGGATCTGATGCCCTCTTCTGGCCACTCTAGGCACAGCATGGACACACACTCGGAAAACACCAGTACACATAAAATGAAATAAAATGAAGTGTATCATGATCAAGAGGGATTTATCTCAGAAGGGGAAATCTACATGTTCATCTCATGAGACACAAAGTTATTAGCATCCAACATCCCGGTTGGGTGGGTACTGTGGTGTATGTCTAGTACCTTAGTGCTTGGGAGGCTGAGGAGGGAGGGCCACAAATTTGGGCTACATAGGAGGCCTTGTTTCCAAAAGCAAACACACTGCTAAAACTTTTCAGCAGTCATGTAACAGAAAGGAACTTCCTTAGTTTGAGCAACAGAGTCCATGAAAACCTACAGCTAAATTTGGTGTAGTAATTTAAGCTGTACTCTCAGAATTTTGGTGGCTAAGACAGGATCATCATGAATTCAAGACCTTATTTACAGAATGAGACCTTTCGAAAACACCAAGGCACCAGGTAATGGTGGCGCACACCTTTAATCCTAGCACTTGGGAGGTGGATCTCTGTCAGTTCCAGGATAACCAGGGCTACAGAGCAAAACTCTGTCTCAAAAAGAAGGAAAAAAGAAAACATCAAAAAAAAAAAAAAAAAAAAAAACCACATAGACAAACCAAAACAATGGATGGTGGATAAAACTCAAATTCAAGAGTTGAGTGGTCGTGGTGCATGCCTTTAATTCCAGTACTTAGGAGACAGAGGCAGGTGGATCTTTGTGAGTTACAGGGCAGCCTGGACTACACAACACAATGAGACCCTGTCTCAAAACAAAACAAAAACAAAAACAAAAACAAAAAAAAGTGAAATTGAAAATACCACTTACATAACACTTACATAACATAAAGGTATAAAATTAAGATATCATGGGAGAAACAGAACAACAGAGGCGAAAAACAGTACACTAAAAAGTATAAAGCACTGATAAACCCTGAAAGATCTAAGAGATGCACCTGTGGATCTGCAGACAGCATAGCATGGTTACCTTCTGGATGCTGAGCATTTGTGCACACCAGTCTAAGGACAGGCTCTCTTAGAGCTACAGCCCGACAGTGTCTTACAGCGTCAGTTCTCTCTAAAGCCTCCCTACAGAGTTATCACAACTCCAATCAAAAGCTCAGCAGCCATGGCTTTCTTTGTTGTTTTGTTTTGTTTGTTTTTCAAGACAGGTTTCTCTGTGTAACAGCTCCGGATGTCCTGGATCTCGCTCTGAAGACCAGGCTAGCCTCGAACTCACAGAGCTTTGCCTGCCTCTCTCTTTCAAGTGCTGGGATTAAAGGTGTGCGTCACCACTGCCCAGGCAGCAACCCTTTTTTATTTTTAAATAGAAAAGCCATTTTATTTTGCTTTATATGTAAATATTAAAATAAATTATTTATTTATATATTTTATGTATATGAGTGTTCTGTCTACACGTACTCATTCTTGCATGCCAGAAATGGGAGTCAGCTCCCATCGAGCCACCATAAGGGTGCTGGGAACTGAACTCAGGACCTCTGGAAAAACAGTCAGTTTCTTTTCTTTCTTTCTTTTTTTTTTTTTGGTTTTTCGAGATAGGGTTTCTCTGCCTTTCCTGGAACTCACTTTGTAGACCAGGCTGGCCTCGAACTCACAGAGATCCGCCTGCCTCTGCCTCCCGAGTGCTGGGATTACAGGCATGTGCCACCACCACCCGCGAGCAGTCAGTTCCTTAACGGTTGAACCATCTCTCCAGCCCCTGGACTGAATCCACCAGGCTGAGCTGAATCCCTAAGGGAGTCCTTGCCCTGGAGGACATGGGAATGGGGGTGGGGGGCTGGAGGGAAGGAGGGGGAGGAGGGAGGACAGGGGAATCCGCGGCTGATATGTAAAATTAATTAAATTATAAAATTTTTTAAAAGTTGAAAAAAAATCAATTTTTAAAAAGAATAAATATAGAACACTTCCATTATTCCATTTCAAAATTTACTGTAGACCTAAACAATCAAGACAGTGTGAGCACAGTGTGGCAGGAAGGCTCAGTGGTTAAGAGCACTGGCTTGCTCTTGCAGAGGGTCTGATTCCCATGGTGTCTCCAGTTTCAGGGGTTCTTCTGGCATCCCTGTAAGGGCATTGCACACATGTGATGCACATATACACACATACATGCACACAGGCAAAACATTCACAAATATAAAAATAAATACATTGTGGCCATGTATTAGACATATAAACCAACAGAACAGGACTGACTTCTGAAATGGATCTGCACATGCATGGTCAACAGACTAACACACCAAGGCTTATTAAATTAATTATCTATCATTCATTCATTCATTCATTCATTCATTTGTTTTCAGACTAGGTTTCATGAAAGACTGGCCTCAAACTTACTCTGTAGTCCAAACTGGCCTTGCTCGCCTGATCCTCCTGCCTCCACCTTTCAAGTGCTAGGGTTACAAGTGTGTGGTACCACACCAGGTTTATATAATGCTGGGGCTCAAACCCATGGCTCTGAAGATGCTCTGCAGGCATTCTACCAACTGAGCTGGACCTCCAGTCCTCAAAGTATTTCAACTGGGCAAGAACAGTTTTGTGAAGAAATGGCAATGGAACGGGCATTTGAGGGGAAACAAATATTTACTTTTACTATACAATAAACACATACACACGCCTTGAAATAAATCACAGATCTAAAAAGCCTGAATGATCTGAATTATGAAATTTTTAAATGAGGGCTGACGATATGGCTGAGAAGGTTGTCACTAAGTCTGAAGACCTGAGTTCAATCCCTGGGCCATATGATGGAAAGACAGAACTGGCCCCTACAAGTTGTCCATGGCTCCACACACACGCTTTGGCACACACACATGCTTTGGCTCCATACACATGCTTTGGTACACACAAGCATCCCTCTCCACCTACAATAAATAAATATAATTTTTAAAAAATTATAGAAGAAAATGAAAGTTGAGAACTTCTGCAACTGGGAATAGGTAAAGATTTATACAGGATGTCCTCAAACTTGCTATGTAGCAAACTCCTAATCCTCCTGCTTCTGCCTTACTTGGATTACAGGCATGCACCACTACATCTGAATTTTAAACATTTGTATTGATATGTAATTTATTTATCTCAGTTTTAAGTGTATAATGCACTGTATTATCTATGGTTCGGTGATATTCTACCGGTCACAGCTTGTTTATCAACTGAAGATGGATACTCAAGTTGCTCCTAATTTGTTTTTGTTATTATGAATAATGCTGCTATGAATTTTGTGCACAGCTCATGGGATGAACACGTATTTTCATCTCTCTTCAGCAAATAGCCCAGATACCACAATGTTTGAATCTTAGAAAGAAGTCAGATTCACAAGGCACAGAGCACTGTTTTGTATTTGTTTCCTCTGAATTAAAGAGGTCTCTCCTGGAGAGAAGAGACAGGAGGGACTCCTGGAGGGAAGAGACTCAGGAAAGCTAAAAGACTGAAGAGCTCCTTCCTGAGATCCCACAGGCAGTGAACATGCCTGGGTGACAGACAACTTGGGAGCTAACTCAAAGTGACGCAACTTTCGTAAGGAGCCGCCCCTGCTGGAGTGGACTCTTGGCTCTTTGGTGATGCTGCTGCCCAAGGAACACATGTTTCTGCAAGTAACTCCAACAACAAACCACCAGTTCACCAAGCTAGAGCTGGGTGGAACTGCTGGCCTGTTATGGGTATCTCACCTGAGGTGAGTAGACATTATTCATGCCTCCCTAGGGAAAGTCACACACAAGGCACACACTGTAGGAAGGTCTATAAAAGACTGTAAGAAGGTAAATAAAACCAGTGTTTGCTTATGGCCCAGATGCAGAGTGAAAACAGATTTCAAAGTAGTGTGATAACTTTTGGGGTGATGAAAAAGTTTTGTAAGTTTTCAGTAGTGTGCAAGTGCACTTTTTGTGTGCAGGTGTATTTGTGCACATGCGTGTGCCAGAGATCAACACCAGGTATCAGTCCTCAGGAGCTGTCCACCATGCTTTGGGACAGGGTCTCTCATCACTGGGACCCAGGAATCCCGGATAAGGGAAGGATCACTGGCCAGCAAGATATTGGTGCTGAGGTTATAAGCACACATCATTATACCTGGATTTTTAGGTGGATGCTGGATATCAAACATAGGTCCTTATATGTGTGCAGCAAATACTTTATGACCCATCTCTTTGTGCTCTGCCTATCTTTTAAAAAATAATTTACTTAAACACTATGATTTCAAGACCAAATTAACACCTAAGAAAATTATCTAATTAATTGTGGAGAGAGAGAGAGAGAGAGAGAGAGAGAGAGAGAAAACACACACGCACTTAAGCATGTGGAGGTATCAGCTCTCTCCTTACACTACATGGGGCCTGGGAACTGAACTCAGGTCATCAGGCTTGGCAGCAAGCACCTTTATTATTGAGCCATCTCATGACCCCCTTTTTGTTTTTGTTTTTTTAACTTCTGGCAATCCTTTTGCTTCAGCCTCCTAAGGGCTGCAATTACAGACATGGCCACTATGCCTAGAGGAAGTGTTCTGCATCTTGACAGCAGTGGCTTGTTATACATTTCATTCGGGATAGCACTGACTAAACAGTAGGTTCCGTAAGCCCCGACTAGTAATGAAAAGGATGCACTCAGCCCAGGAGAACAGCTTGCTTTTGTATGCCATCACTCCACTGCATGCTGGGACAAGAATGCCTGGGATTGGTGTGCGGTACAAGTTCTCAGTGTTTCAGCAGTGAGGATTCTTCTCCTTGTGTTCCTCCTCCATCCCTGGACCGCCCCGTCTTCCCTGATGCATCAACAGTGTCTAGAATGCTGCCCAATGGGGCACTAGTCAGATGAAGGCTGACTACCGGTTGTACTTGCCTAGACCTGACACACACACACTTCTCACGCTCAGGAACCTCAGGTCCTCAAACTGAGGCGATGGTGGAAGGGCACAGGGTAACAGTCGTCAGTCAGTCATTCTGGATTTGTAAAGAGAGTTGACTGGAGGTTTGAGAACAGGGAGGTTTACTCATCCTTCCTAGGCTTATAAAGGGTCAGGAGAAGCTGTAGCAATCCCTGCAAACACAGCTGCGGAGAGGTCCACAGGAACACACGCCTTGCAGCCAAGCTCTAACACCAAAACAGTGACCAAAGCCAGGCACGCTGCCTGTGCCCAGATTCCTAGCACTTGGGAAGTGTTGGCAGGAAGATCAAAGCCAGCTCTGAGTACTCAGCAAATTCCAGGCCAACCTGAGGGAGGGAGGGAGGGAGGGAGAAGGGAGTTAAGTGGGGCAGGTGGCACACATCTGTGACACTGGGAAGAGGATGCAGAAGGATCTCAATCAGTTGAAAGCCAGTGTTGTCCAGCCATTGAGCTCTCATCTCAGAAGATAGAAACCCAAAACAGTAGCGCTGCATCCCTGCGATCCGAGGACAGATGCAGCCTTGGAGTTTATGTAGCTCTTAGATTGGAACAGCAAGTACTTCTGTACTGTTTGCACAGAAGGAATCTGGGAAGTCAGCCTAGGCAGGCAGAGATTTCCTGCCCTGTACCAAAGAGGCTCTTAAGCAGGGAGATCTCAGACCAAAGCTGGTTCTGAGAGTTTCCTTCGGAGGTAAGAATTGGTTCTTTTTCAGAGTACCTTAGCTCAAAACAGCTGAGAGAGAGAGAGAGAGAGAGAGACAGACAGACAGACAGACAGACATGAGGGAGGGAGGGAGGACCCATAACCCCCTCCACACAAAAAACCAAACCCAAAGCCAAGAGCCAAACAAACAGCGACCTGTACAAAACCACAGACACTTGTCCACATCCGTTCCTCCACTGGGCACTGAAAGTGACTTTCTATCTGCAATAACTTGATCTTCTCTCCTGGGGAACTATCACTTAATGTGACTTGTTTAGAAAAAGTGATCCAGAGGGTGGGAGTCCAGGCTTTCAGAGAAATGGTCTGTGTGAAAGCAGTCATTTCCAGACTGCAGCCGCCTGCATGCACTGTGCACAAACCACTCCTGACTGCAGCCCCTGCATGCACTGTGCAGAAACCACTCCTGACTGCAGCCGCCTGCATGCACTGTGCACAAACCACTCCTGACTGCAGCCCCTGCATGCACTGTGCACAAACCACTCCTGACTGCAGCCCCTGCATGCACTATGCACAAACCACTCCTGACTGCAGCCCCTGCATGCACTGTGCACAAACCACTCCTGACTGCAGCCTCCTGCATGCACTGTGCAGAAGTTGGCTGTTCTGGTTTTCTTCCCTCTCTATTATAATCTCCTATACTTCAGGAGTAAATCCAATTTAAAACCAATTTAAGCTACCCAGTTCTCACAGTTCATCCATGCCTTTCCAGCCTGCTTCCAAAGGGCTTTCTACTGCCTTGAGACTTACTGATCTGGCAGGCTGTGCTGCCCTTCAGCCAGGTAGACCAGATAATGAACCTCACAGTGGGTGATTAGCAAGAGGCCATCACTTGGTGAAGACTGTGACAGCGACTTCCTTAATTTCCCTGGGCAGTCACCCCACCTCCCTGACTTTATGTGGCTGAAGCCACAGACAGTCCTGTGAAGCTTTCTTTGCACTAATTACAGATCCAACACATGCAGCCCTGTACCCTGTGTAAGCAAGGCATCTAATCACGCTTAGAGGTGCCAAGGTAATGGGGGTGGAGGAAACCCAAGAACTCCATCAGGCCTTTACACTTTGTCCAGATCCAGCCAGCAGACACAAGTGTCTGCACACCCCACCTGAGGTCTCTTTCCTTGCAAACATGGTAGCTCAGAGAGTTAAACACTGAGCTGAAGAAATCACCATCTCTCCACAGAGATAATGGTGCACACCTATAATCCCAGCACTTGGGAGGTAGAAAGTAGGAGGATTAGCAAGGAGTTCAAGGCCAGCCTTCTCTGATCCTAACTCACTAGTCTCTGCCTCCTTACCAGGGCCTTGAGTATTTCCCACCTCTAATAGAATCCCATCTGTGAGCTATGCCCAGCTTCCCTTTGAGCTGACTGGATTATTTTTTAGATTGCAATTATCATGTGATTATAGTGATTATAAAAAATCAAAATACTGTTATGGGTCCTAAAACTATTTCAAGGTGGAAAGATGGCTCAGCATTTAAGAGCACTTTGGTTGCTCTTTCAGAAGACCTAGGTTTATTTCCCAGCACCTAAATGGTGGCTCAAAATCATCTGTAACTCCAGTTCCAAGGGATCTATCACACTTTTCTGGCTTTCACGGGCATCATGTGTAAACATGTTGCACAAACATACATGCAGGCAAAACATTCATACACATAAAATAATAATGACACAAACATTCTCAGTCAAATACAACTTTAACAAAGATACAACTTTGCATAAGGGTACTTTTGGCCTCAACTACCATCACAGTGGCAAGCCAGGCTCTTTATATCCTGGATAAGTTCTAAAGAACTTCCTGGACTGCTGGCAGAGGACACAAACAATCTTCCCAACGATCACATGGACGGAAGGAAACAGTTAACCCTAACACTCCTCCTAATACCTACAGTGACTGAGGGGACGAGAGCTGGACCACTCTGCCGAGACGCTTCAAGGCTGGCCACGTCCTGCAGTCTGTCTGCCTGCCACCTCTCGAGCACTGTCCCTTCCATGCACTGACATGTGGCTTCACAATTGCCAGCCGAGAAAGACCAAGCGTTCATGTGGTGGCCATTTCAAAATTCGATGTCAATGAAGAATCTTCTGACAGTGGCAGACACAACAATAAACTGAGCTCTTCTCCATCAGTGAGTGACCTCCACTATTCACCCAGCTTGGCTGTGCAACAGGACTTTTGACTTTTGAATAAAATAGGCATACTACTTTAAAGGCAGTTAAGAAGCAGGGTGGCAGTGGCGCACGCCTTTAATCCCAGCACTCTGGAGGCAGAGGCAGCTGGATCTCTGAGTTCAAGGCCAGCCTCGTATACAGCCAGGGCTACACAAAGAAACCCTATCTCAAAACAAAACAAAACAAAAAACCTCCAAAAAAAAAAACAAACCCAAAAAACAAAACAGTTAAGAGGCTGGATGGAGATACAGTTCAGTTGGTAGAATGTTTGCCTTGCATGCAAATAGCCCTGGGTTAGATCCCTGGTATCATACAAATGGAGCATGGTAGGTGGCACATGCCTTGTAATCAGAGCACTCAACAAAGTGGAGGCAGAAAGCTCAGAAGTTCAAGATCATCCTCAGATACAAAGTGAATTCAAGGTCAGCCTGGAATGTAAGTCTCAAGGGGGGATTAAACTTTAGTGTGATATGTGTGTGTGTGTTTTACATATGTAACTATATATATAGTTATATATATATAGTTTTGATATATTATCTACTGTGTAAATAAAAACTTTCATAAAAAGTCACCGCATCCCTTTGGTATGTAGAAAAAGCCTTCCTGGGATACTTGGCTGGAATAAAGGGACTCATTTCACTTATGAAATGCTAGGGTCCTCTATACATTTATTTCTGGCAAGCAAACCCTCTGGAATGGATTGGTACTTTGCATCCTCCACTAAATATCTTCCCTCTCTAAGACTTCTGGCTGCCTCCCATGAACAGGCTCTGTTACTGGTACTCTGCCTGCTTCTTGTTCCTTCTTCATAGCCCTGGCTTACCTGCTTACCTGTCTGACTCAACTTGTCATACGTGCCCCAGCCTGATAAAATACAGAATCTTAGCTCTGGAGGCACGCTGACCTGGGTACAACTGTACCCCTGACAAAGCAGTCTCTCTAGTGTTCTCGCCTGTAAAATAATAATTACATCTATCCCGAATATTTGATGTAGGATTTGAGTAAATAACCCATATAAAAGTGCTCCCTCAGCAACAGGATGTGCTCCTGTCCTTTCGTGTATTTGCATCTGTTTTAAATCCAAGATCCTTCCTCCCTTATGCAGGGTCTCTGACGGTGCCACCAACTCCCTGGTACAGTTGGGAGCATCTCCCCAGCAGCACACGACCCGGCCGCTGACGATCTTCTGTGGGCCTTCTCAAGATGCCTGTAAAGTGCGAGCAGCCTGCACAAGCCGCCCCTCCTTCCTCTGACTCTGTGTCTTCCCTGCTATAGGAAATGAGTCCAATGAACAAACAACTCCATCGAAGTGTTTTTCTGCCCAACAGGTCAACTGAAATGGCAGAACACACATAAGACAGCAAGGAAGGTAGGGTCAGGCGGCTAACGCTTTGTCACAGTCTCAGTCAGAGTTGCCCCAGCAACCATCACTCATGGCTACAGAGAGGCGGTGCATGGCTACAGGCTGTTGTAGAAATGCACACTGTCAAGTACAGGAAGCTGAGTTATGGCTATCGTGGGAGTCTTAAATCTTAACTCTTGAACGTGAGTCTTTTTGCCAAGGCTGCCTTGCATAATACAATGGTTAGGACCCGGTTCTAAGAAGAGAAAACAGGATGGGGTACTTGGAGTGTGCCTCAATCACCCCGTGTGAAATCCAAAAGTGCCCTGGGACATTCCTTTTTGTTTTTGTTTTGTTTTCTTTTTTTGGGGGGGGGGGGCAGATGGGTGGGCAGACAAAGTTTTTCTGTGTAGCCCTGGCTGTCCTGGAACTCCTTAAGTAGACCAGGTTGGCCTTGAACTAAGAGATCTTTCCACCTTTGCCTCCCAGCAGTGAGATTAAAGGTGTGCTCAACCATGCCCAGCTAGGGAGAATTTCTGCAGAGGTGACTTCTTCGAGGAAAGTGAACCATATGAACTTCCTGCTAAGAAAGTCCTGACAGCATCCCAGCCTCTCTCCCTCAACAGCTACCAGTGTGCTGGGGCTGGTGTCAAAGTCCTGGTCTGAAAAAGCTGAGCTGTAGGAACAGCTGGCTCCATGTTATACACTAAGCACCACATCAGCCCCCTCCACTGTTCACACCCTTGAGGCTGTTACACATCCACACTCCGAGGACCAACTACTCTGAAGATGAAGTCTCAGGTTTGGCTTTCCTCAGAGGCTGGAGGTTCTTCCAGCTTTCTACCGAGATTTTTCTGAGGAAGTTTTCTCAAGCCAAGGGTTCTGCCCAGGCTCTTAAAGACGCAGGGCCCTCAGAGTGGGGCTCCTCTCTCCTTTCCACTGGAATATACTAGGCTGGGCCCCGTGGCTCAAACCTCTAATTCTAAAATCTAGGGGGCTGAGGCAAGAGTATGGTCACTAGTCTGGGGGCCAGACTGGGCTACTTAGTGAATTCCGGTTTGCCTAAGCCATAGAGAGAGACATCTCAGAAAACAATTTTTAAAAAAAAAGGGGGTGGGGGAGAGAAAAGGCTAGGTATCATTTGGATTTCTAAATGCCTAACAGTCATTTGTAGTTTTTCTTTGTTTGAGACAGGGTTTCTCTGTGTAAGAGGCCTGGCTGGCTGTCCTAGAACTCATTTTGTAGACCAGGCTGGCCTCGAACTCACAGAGATCCACCTGCCTCTGCCTCCTGAGTGCTGGGATTACAGGCGTGTGCCACCACCTCCCGGCTCATTTGTAGTTTTTTAAGGTTTATTTTTATGTATATATATATCTGTGAGTATCTGCAGGTATATACTATATGTATATCATGTGCTTACTGATTAATGTCTGTGGAAGCAAAAAAGGGTGTTAGATACCTGAAGCTCCAGTTGCAGGTGGTTGTGAGCTGCCCAATATGGGTTCTGAGAACCAAATCCTGATCTCCTGCGAGAGCAGCAAGTGTTCTTAACTGCTGAGCCAGCTCAACACCCTGAGCAGTCATTTGTAAGGGCTCTTAGGATCAGAGGAGAAACCAAACAGATTTAGAAAGTTTATAGAAGTAATACTTAGCAGCTCTCAACAATACTCAGCTTGTAATAATACTTAAAAAACATCTTGTGGGCTGTCAAGATCAGCCTGTAAAAACATCTGCCCGCAGGTCTGAATTTCATCTCTAAAGTCCCCATGGTAGAAGGAAAAAACCAACTCTGAGCATGTACACACATATGCCCCCATACAACATACACATAATACAGGTAAAAAGTGTCTTATACAACTCTATACAGGCCTCCTCTGGATCCAAAATCTAAAGCTCTAGGGAGAGCAGAAACTTAAAGAGAAATTATAGGAATTAAAACCTCAGTAAAGAGAGCTAGAGAGATGACTCAGTAGTTAAGAGCACTGGCTGCTCTTCCAGAGGACCTGTGGTCAGTTCCCAGCACCCAGATGGCAGCTCAAAATGTCTGTAACTCTAGTTCCAGGGGACCCGACACCCTCACACAGAAGTACACACATGCAGACAAAACATCAATGCACATACAAATAAATCATAAAAAACCCTCAGCAATGATCGCTAACACAACTTGCTCACGTCTATAATCCCAGAATTTGGGAATGGAGGCAGGACTGTCACAAACCCTGGGTTGTTCTCAGTTACAAGGGAGCTAGTTCTGGGGTAACATGGACTACATGAAACCCTGACTCAAGAAACAAGGCGGGAGTGTGGCACACAGACATAAATGCAGGCAAGACACTAAGACAAAAATCTAAAAAGACAAACTGACTGTGACTGTATCATAATAATAAAACAATAACAATTCTGTCTGCATCATCTACATTCCCATGACATTGTGGGTCCCAGAAGAATGCTTTTCTCCCTAAACAATCTAGGGGGGTGGGGGTCACTGGGAAATCAAACCAGGAGACTCCAGTATGCCAGGCAGAGAGCTAGCATACTGGATTCTGAGCTATATCCTAACTCTTAAGATTGTCTCAGAAGTGACTTTATATGCAGAAAAATTTTTAGCAAGCTCCTAGGCTACTGGGGTGAAAGTAAAGCGTGAAGATAGGTTTGTCTACCCTTAGAATCAGAAAGTAGAATGCTGGTTGCCAAGGTAGCGGGGGGAGAGGAACAGGGAGTTGCTCAGAGGATAGTTTCAGTTCTGCAGAATGGAAAAGCCATAGGGATCTGTGGCACAACAATGTGCATACTGTTAGGCAAACTGTTTCCTACATCAAGGAATGGCTAGGATGGCAAATCTTTTAAACTATAATTTAAAAAGGAAGACTTGCCCATTAGGAGGTCTCACAACATGCTTGGGATTGATGGGCCCTTAACAAGTGTGTGTGACTGAACCAATCACAACAAGGCTGACAATTAGGAAGGTACGGTGGTGCATACTATAATCCCAGCATTTTGGAGGTAGAAGCAGGTGGATCTCTGTAAATTAGCCAGTCAGAGTTACATAGAGAAACTGTTTTTAAGAAAGGGAGGACAGAGAGGAGGCATGTGACTGAAGACTGACTCGAATTCTAAATCATGGAACTTCAGACTGATTTTTTAAATTTTTGTTTTCTCGAGACAGGGTTTCACTATGTAGCTCCAGCTGTCCTAGGACTCACTGTAGACCAGGCTGGTCTCGAACTCACAGAGATCCACTTGCCTCGGCCTCCTGAGTGCTGGGATTAAAGGCGTGTGCCACCACATCTCACCACGCTTCAGACTGTTTCGTGACCCAATGACATGACATTCAAGAACTCTGGAATTCTCCATACTTTCTGACTTGGTCAGGTCCTAGTTTTGAGTACATTTTATAATTTATGTCTCTGTATTTATCTAACCCATGTCTTTCCTCCATGTCTACTCTGACAACTAGAATTGCAGAGACCCAGCCTTTAACAGGACTTTTCATGCTTAAACCATCATCTGCAGTCTGTCTGTTTAAAATTATCTGATTTTATGTGGATTTTGTGGGTATGGGTATTTGCCTACACATATGTCTGTATACCACATGCAGGCCTGATACCCAAAAAGCCAGAAAGGGGTACTGGATTCCCTAGAAATGGCATTACAGATGATTGTGAGCTACCATATGGGTACTGAACCCAGGTCCTCTGGAAGAGCAGCCAGTGCTTATAACTGCTGATCCATCTCTCCAATCCCTAAGTATTTCTCTTAAATATCAAGTGGTATCTGCTGGCACAGGCCTGTATTCCCAAGCACTCAGGAGGCTGCAGCTTGCCTGGGCTACAGAGTGAGTTAAAGAACAGTCTAAACAGCCAGGCTGTGGTGGCACACACCTTTAATCCCAGCACTTGGGAGGCAAAGGCAGGCAGATGTCTGTGAGTTCCAGGCCAGCCTGATCTACAGATTGAGTTCTAGGACAGCCAGGGCTGTTACACAGAGAAACGTAGCAAGGGGGCTGGGGAATGTAGCTCAGTGGCAGAACACTTGCTTGACTAAGTGTGTGAAGCCTGGGTACAGAAGGGGGGCTTCTACTGTATGTCTCCAACCCATATTAATTTAGTACAGATACAACATTCTCTAAGATTTTTCAATAAATCATAGGCTGTAGGACAACCATCCTATGGAAAGAGGATCAGGGTCAGGGCACTAGTGAAGCGGGGCTGCAGGACTAAACTTAGGATGACTTAAAAGGCTGTTCTTGAGCTGGCGGTGGTGGTGCACGCCTTTATTCCCAGCACTTAGGAGGCAGAGGCAGGTGGATCTCTGAGTTCGAGGCCAGCCTGGTCTACAGAGTGAGTTCCAGGACAGGTACCAAAACTACACAGAGAAAACCTGTCTCGAAAAACCACTTTAAAAAAAAAAAAAAAGGCTGTTCTTTCTGTGTCCTTTTAAAAGGAGAGAGTTCTAGAAATGAACACCAAGGAAAATGGCTGTTAAGAAACAAGGACTGAAACCTCTTTAAGTCAGAAAGCCCTTATGCTGACATGCATTTTGACAGTCTCAATCTATAACCTAGGCTGACCTCAACCATCCTCCTGCATGCTGGGATTACAGGCAGGAAGAACACTGACAGCTTCTTAGATTTATCTTTTTAAGGATATTTATTCCTTGGCGATCAAGGTGATCAAGTTTGCTGGTATATCAAATGATTCTCTTAGGCAGGAATTGATATTTACTACCAAGCTCTACTGGAGAGAGACTGGGCTGAATCCTAGCTGAGAGTGGTTAATGGGACTAAAGGGTAACTTTTTTTCAAGATGTTCTAGAAATAAGCTATATCTCAGAACCCCTCCCCCGAGCTGAGGACGGAACCCAGGGCCTTGTGCTTGCTAGGCAAGTGCTTTACCACTGAGCTAAACCCCCATCCCGTCAGAATCTCACTATTGATAGTGCCTCCCCTTTTCCCCTTGTGTTTTGTTTTGTTTGGGACAGGGTCTTACGTAGTCCTGGCTGTCCTAGAACTCACTATGTAGACCAGGTTGGCCTTAAATTCACAGAGATCAGCCTGCCTCTGGGATGAAGGAGTATACCACTACATTTAGCTCAAACATATTTTAAAAATTTAATTATTTTGAGATAGGATTTCAGTAGCTAAGGCTGGTCTTGAACTCTTGATCCTCCAGCCTCCATCTCCTGAGTGCAGGATTACAATAATGTCCTACAATGTCTAGTATGTACAAAACATTTAAATTTATAAAAATAAATCTTTAAAAATTTTCATAAATATAGGTGGTCATAGTGGTTCCTGTCTCTAATACCAGCAGCTAGGAGGCTGACGCAAGAGGATTCAGTGCACTGAAGGCCAGTCTGGGTTTCACAGCGAGCCCCAGGTTAGCCTGGGCTAACAAAACGACAAGCTGGGCAGGCAGAGTGAGCAAAGGACCTGTCCTATCTGCTGCACTTACTAATGCCGTAAGTCCCAGCTAACACCTGCTAACAGGTTTCAGGTGTTATTTTAGAATCTACTTGAGATTTTAACCCTGTTTTGCTTTATTTCTTTCTTTCCCTCCCTACTAAGATGGCTGCTAACGGCTACAGGGCCTTAATGCTCCCAAAGCCACCTCTCTGGGAAGCTGCAAATACTCTTGACACTGTGGCGTTGGTATTAATGTCCGGAAGTGAAGGGAGAGAAGTGCTCCATGTGTTGGAGGTCGACAGACAGGCAGGTGCCTGTCATCTGATAAAACAGGAGCACTGTAATGCCGTCTCTTAGCAGCCTGGAGAGGCGGTTGAAGAAGAGAATCAACTATTTTGAGAGCAGAGTCCTGGGATAACTGGACCCTGTTGGTGGTCACGAGCTTGTGAGCACACAGTAACTCTGTGACTGCAGAGGTTATACCCGGACTTCCCACCCTGATACTGATTGCCCTTCTGGAGGGTCACAGGCTGCATGTAACTATTTACCAAGTAAACAGACCACCGAGGACTCCTCCCACTTTGGTGGTGCCAGGGAATGAAATGAGGATTTCATACCTGCTAGACAAGCACTCTACCCAGCACTCTGTCCCCAGCCCTCTTCCCCATTCGTGAATAGACTGAGTCCGTTTCCCTAGAAACTGCCTCACTTTTGGCTTGTGGACTCAAGAAACACTGCTTATCACTTTTAACCTTGAAAGAATAGGAAAGAGGGTAAAGATACAGCTTGTTAATCTTTCCTTTCCCGACTTCCTCATGCACCACATGGGTTTTTATTACTGGTTGGTGGCTGCTACTTAGAGAGAAATATTTCAGCTGACCTTCCCAAGCTGCTGGGGATGGACGCTGCATGTGGCTTTCTGGCTATCCAGAGCTTAGAGTAGCAGGAGTGTCTCTTCCTGTTCATACACAGAACAATGTTCTGTATAAAAGTGACACAGTAGAATTAACATAAACTGGTCCAACAGGAAAAGGGAGCCTCAATAAACACCTCACAGACAGCTCCAGTATGTAAAGAACAGGAATCTGCTCTGCGCTATAGGCAGAGGAAGAAAGGAAAATGAAAGCCATTTATAAAGACAGCTTCAAGTGTGAGGATGGAGTCGCAGCTGGCTTCACAAAAGAGAACAAACATTTCAAAGGAAAGAACTGACAGATTAATAGAGTGCTATCCTTCCGGCTGCAGAAAGGGCCACTGGGGGAGTGCTGAGAAGGCTCTCTGTTAGGAGAGAGCTTGCCTGCTGTCTTACTGGGTGAACTGAATAGCTTTCAAGAACACTGGAACACATGGTCATAATCCAATTGCTGGCTGGTCCTGCCAGTAAAACACTCAGAAGAGCTACAACAATGCACTGGCGAGCACACATGGTTTCACCAGTTCGGAATTTATTCCTTGGCTTTCCAACTCAGAATAATAGGAAACAAGAAAGGAGGATCAGGTATGTATGTATGTATGTATATATGTATGTATGTATGAATGTATGTATGTATGTATGTATGTATGTATTTACTGTGGGTGTGTGCAAGTGAGCTTGTGTTGAGGACAGAGGTTCATAACCCGTGTCTTTTTTCAAGTGTGTGTGTGTGTGTGTGTGTGTGTGTGTGTGTGTACCTCACTGAACTGGAGCTCACCTTTTAAACTAGATGGGCTGCTGAGCTCTGGGATCCACCTACCTCTGTCTTCCTAATGTCAGGACTGCAGGCATGCCTAGCTTTCTTATGTGTATACTGAGGCCAGTCTGGTCTACAGAGCTAGTTCTAGGACAGCCAGGGCTACATAAAGAAACCCTTTCTTGGTAAAACAAACAAACAAACAAACAAACAAACAAACTGACCTCCCCCCCCCAAAACAAACAAAAAACCAAACCAAACCAAAAGAAAACCCACAAAACTCCCTTATTTAAAAAAGGAAAAAGAGGCTGAGAATGGAAACGTTTGGTTCAGCTCCATGTCATGCTGAAACCCCATGAGTACAGCCATAAGGGAGAGGGGAATCAGGCCAGACTCAAGGAAAACAAATGTACAAGGCTAGCTGTGTCTTCAACTCAGACAATATCAGAGAAAAATCTGCCCAGAAATAACTGTTCAAGGGAAAGAAAACCTACCTCAATGAAATCCCATGCTTATGCTTTAATGAGCCACACACCTTCAGACCAAACTGCACTCCACGTTTTCCTGGGGCTGGAATTTCTAAGTTCTCATGTCTTACTTTTGTTTGGTTTGAATTCTGTTTTTGTTTTTTTGAGACAGGGTTTCTCTGTGTAGTTTTGGTGCCTGTCCTGGATCTCGCTCTGGAGATCTGGAGATCCAGGCTGGCCTCGAACTCACAGAGATCCACCTGCCTCTGCCTCCCAAGTGCTAGGATTAAACGTGTGTGTCACTACTGCCCAGCCTTGTTTGAGTTCTTAAGACATGATAACATGCAGCCCAGGCTGTCCCTGAACTCACTATGTAACCTACGATAACTCTGAACTCCTGCTTCCACCTTCCAAGTGCGAGGATTACAGGTGTGCACCATCATGTTGACATTTCTGACTGTCAGAAATCAAAATGACTGTGACTGAGAGATTAAAAAGTACTATTTTATCACCCACTGTACGACAGTAACTTGTCGTTCCACCCCATACTCTCTATATAATTAAACAAGTCCCTCAGACGGCACAAATGAAGAAGGTATTACTCTATTTAAAGAACCACCCCACTCGGAGCTCAGTCACAGAATCCCATTACCAGAAGGAAGACAGCTACTGGCTTGGTCCTCATCACCAGTGAGGTCATCCAGGGAGAGGAGTGACTTACCTGTTCTTCTGAGAGTTGAGATATGTGATTCACAGCAGCGTAGGACTCAATTTTGGGATTAAAGTGATTGATGATGGCTCTGAAATAAAGAATTAACATTAGCATAGTCCCAGATGAAAGGTAATGATAATCCAGTAAACAGGAAGGAGTGAGTAGCCTTGGGTCAGTTTTTGTCAACTGGACACAGCCATAGTTATCTGAGCAGAGGAAACTCAACTGAGAAAACTTCCATCAGACTAGCTTGCGCAAGTCTGTAGGACACTTCCTTTGTTTAACACTTTCTTGATTAATGATTGATGTGGGAGGGCCCATGACACTGGGGGGCAGTGCCAACCCTGGACAGGTGGTCTTGGATAATAAAGAAAGCATTGATAAGGGACTGGAGAGATACTTGCTGTTCTTACAAAGGACCTAAGTTCAGATCCTAGCACCCACACTGGGTAGCACACAACTGTCTCTAACTCCAATTGCAGGGGATTTGATACCCTCCTCAGGCCTCGGAAGGACACTGCATGCGCCTGGTACACAAACACAGGCAAGCATACACACAGAAATAAAAAGTGAAGTTGGAAAGAAAGAAAAGCACGCAAGTAAGCAAGCCGAGCAGCCAGTGAACAGAACTCCTCTATGGCCTATTTCAGTTCCTGCCTCGATTCCTGTCTTGAGTTCCTGTCCCGACTTTGCTCTGATGGAGTGACCTGCAAACTCTAAGATTCAATGAACCCTTTCCTCCTCAAGTTGCTTTTGGTCAAGGTATTTATCACAGCATTAGAACAAGGGTAACTGTCCTCTTCCTAAGCATGAGGTTACAAATGGGAATGAACTAGAAACGGAAATGGGAAGGATTTAATAAGTTATTGAAGCCAGGCACAGTAGTGAATGCCTTCAATCCCAGCACTCAATGGGCAGAGGCAAGCAAATTTCTGAGTTGAAGGCCAGCCTAGTCTACAGAGTGAGTTCCAGGGCAGCCAGGACTATACAGAGAAAATCTGTCTTGAAATCCCAACCCCTACCCCCTAAAGAAGTTACTGGAGAATACAATCAAATGTCTCTGATGTGGAAATGAGCTACAGAGAAAAGCACATAAGTAAAAACAAAAACAAAAAAACAAGTCATGCTGGGCAGTGGTGGCACATGCCTTTAATCCCAGCACTTGGGAGGCAGAAATGTTAGGATCCTGCCCTCACTCTGGCACATGATCAGCATGGGTTCTTGCATCTTACGTTATCAGCAGGCATGGGCAACTACATACCTGCTTAAAAATCCTGACGTGGACCCTCCCCCTGTTCTTTCTCTGCTCTCTGCTCTGTTCCCTCCCCCTGCTCCCCTCCCCCCACCAGGCCTGGCTCTCACCTCTTCCCCCCCCCCCACCTTTCCCTCCTAATAAAGCTCTAACCACTGGGTTCTGTTATGACTATGACTTTTCCACTCAGTAACCAGTGCCCATTACTATCAAGAGGCAGGTGGATCTCTGTGAGTTCGAGGCCAGCCTGGGCTACAGAGTGAGTTCCAGGAAAGGTGCAAAGCTACACAGAGAAATCCTGTCTTGAGAAACCAAAAAAAGAAAAAAAAGAAAAAAACCACAAAAAACAACAATAAAAAACAAGTCAAGCTAAGATTCGAGATGAAAAAGGACAACCCAGGGTCCACTGGGTGCCCTGGTGTTCCAGTTAGAATGAGGTGTACAGGGTGGGTACTCAGTGAAGCTGGACCAACACGGAGATGAAATACAGTCACTGAATAAGCTAAGCTTTATCAAAACTGACATTCAATCTTCATGCTTGTTAGTAAGTAGTTCCAAAACAAAATTTAAATTCCA
This sequence comes from Onychomys torridus, assembly GCF_903995425.1. Lineage (NCBI taxonomy): Eukaryota > Metazoa > Chordata > Mammalia > Rodentia > Cricetidae > Onychomys > Onychomys torridus. The sequence continues at coordinate 164,351,032 of NC_050443.1, forward strand.
GGCATTGAAACCAAAATCAAGAGTTATCACTTCCAAATGTGCCCTGTCTATCAACTGTTCACATCCAAAGTCACCACATCTTATTAAATTTACCTCTCAAAAAAACTCTAAGGAGTTGAGGGAAAAGGGTGTGTTAAGCAAATGTGAGAATCTGAGTTCAGAGCCCCAGCACCGACATAAAAGCTAAGCATACTTGTGTACCCATGAAACCCTAATACTGGGGCAGGGGGAGATACAGAGGCAGGGGGCTGGCCAGCCAGTCAATGTAGCAAAAAACAATGAGCTCTAGGTTCAGTGAGAGATCTATTTTAAAGTTAGGTTCCCATGGGTACAACAGTGGCATGAATGTTGTAGGGATAACCAACCACTCTCTGCTGTGATATAAAAGCCTGCTTCACAAAAGGAAACGCTTGTCTACTACTGTAAATATGACCAAAAACTCAAGGTTGGAGAGCTCACACTTCTCAGGATGAACCTACTACTATTATTCTACAAAATGGACTTATGTCAAACTGCCCTACAAATTTATATCTCTCTACCCCCAGATTAGTATAGCTCTCAGAACCCATCAGAGAACTTTCAGAAACTCACAACTGGTCAAAGCACAGAGAATCAATGTCAGTGGAGCACTCAGCCACAGTGGAACATCTATACCACAGCCTCTCCATGAGGTTCAGGGACCACCGTGGAAGAGGGATGGAAAGACTTTAAGAGCCAAAGATCAGGGAGAATGAAAGTGAAGCAGAATCTTCTGAACCACATCACTCATGAACTCAAGCAGCTGGAGCTGCCAGCCATTCAATGTTCCAGCATGGAATGGGAAGTGTCGCAAGCCGCAGGAAAATGTAATAGAATCCAGCTACTATCACAAAAGCTACTAGTTGGAAAAGTCAAGGACTTTTCCAAAGGTCAAGCTATGGCTTAAGAAGTCATGGTAATATTTCAGTATATACATATACACACACACACACACACACACACACACACACACACACACACGCTGGTTCCTGCAATGATTTTTTTGTATGCTTCCAAGAACTCCTTTTTTTTTTATTTTTTCAAGACAGGGTTTCTCTGTGTAGCTTTGCACCTTTCCTGGATCTCGCTCTGTAGACCAGGCTGGCCTCGAACTCACAGAGATCCGCCTGGCTCTGCCTCCCTGAGTGCTGGGATTAAAGGCATGAGTCACCATGCCCGGCTTCCAAGAACTCCTAACAGTGCATTTCCCTAAAATAATTCTCTAGCATCCTAGGGATAGCTTTGTTTCTTGTGCAAATGAAGCTCTGACCCTCCTTTTTCTCACAGCCAGCCCGAATGGCATTTCAGAGCAATTTACTCAGAACAAAGGGGTTTTTTGCAGTTTTTTCTTTGAAAGATTTATTTATTTATCATGTATACAGTGTTCTGTCTGCATGTATGCCTGCACACCAGAAGAGGGCACCAGATCTCATTGTAGATGGTTGTGAGCCACCATGTGGGTGCTGGGAATTGAACTCATGACCACTGGAAGAGCTGTCAGTGCTCTTAACCTCTGAGCGTCTCTTCAGCCCATGTTGTGTGATATTTTGATTGTGTTCTGATGAATAAAGCTTGCTTGGAGTCAGAGGGCAGAGCTAGTCACTAGCTGACCATAGACATTTGGAGGACTGTAGACAGAGAGGAGACAGGAAGTAGTAAGTGGGGGCTGAGAAGAATGGAAGAGGTAGGAAGTGACCGGTGGCTTCCCTGCTTCTCTGATCTTTCAGGTTCTTCTCCAATATTTGACTCCCAATCTTTCATTGTTTTTGTTTGTTTATTTGTTTTGTTTTTTGAGACAGGATTTCTCTGTGTAGTTTTGGTGCCTGTCCTGGATCTCACTCTGTAGACCAGGCTGGCCTCGAACTCACAGAGATCTGCCTGCCTCTGCCGCCCGGATGCTGGTGTTAAAGGCATGCGCTACCACCACCCAGCCCGATTTCTTATTGTTAAAGATTAATTAGATTAAAGCTTCATCAAGAAAAACTTGGAGAGGCAAATGCCAAACACCTAGCACAGTATCTGGCACCCAGCTGGTTCTCAGTAAATATTCAATGGATGAATAAATCACATAGGATAGAAATGGGTCAGAAGCTTGGATAACGTGGTATTCCACAGACAACTAAATAGAGCAAGTTAAAGCTGAGATTTAGTGTTGTGGGATATTTGTACACTGTGTGAAAATGCTGTAATTGGTGTAATAAAAAGCTGAACAGCCAATAGCTAGGAAGAAGTTAGGCGGGACTTCTGGGGACAGAGAGGACTCTGGAAAGAAGGGCAGAGTCACCAGCCAAACGCAGAGGAAGCAATATGGGCAATATGGGGATATGAGGTAATGAGCCATGCAACAGACAGGAGAATAAAATAAATGGGTTAATTTAAGTTATAAGAGCTAGTTAGGAACTAGTCTAAGCTATAGGCTGAGCTTTCATAATTAATAAGAAGTCTCTGTGTCATTATTTTTGAGCTGCTGGCCCAAAGAAAAATTAAACTACAACTGCTTCCCTGAACAATACATCATAATGGGAAAAAAACAAGGATTCTAGATGTAGAGAAAGTAACCTGAGTTAAAATCCTGATTCCCCACTGGGCACTATGGCACATACTTATGATTCTAGCACTCAGGAGGCAGAAGGAGTAGGCTAGAGGATTTAAGGACAGCCTGGGTTGGGCTACATCTCAGTAGTAAAGCACCCACCTAGCATGTCTAAGACCCTGCTAGATCACCTAGTACTGGGGGTGGGGGGTGGGGAATCCCAATTCTACTTACTTGTAAGAAAGCAATCACTTTTAAGTACTGGCTTTTCCATCTGGTCGGATTTCCTCTCTAAAAATTTCTTTCATGTTTTCTTGTACTAACTTGCCCTAAAGGTAGATAGGTATAGAGGTGTAGGGGTGTGTGTGTGTGTGTGTGTGTGTGTGTGTGTGTGTGTGTGTGTGTGTTTTCACACTTGCTTTGCTGGGGATTACCATTAACCTAAAACTTCATCCGGGTTGTTTATTTTGTTTTTTTCTTTTAAGCAATCTCTCCTTTGCTAGAACATTCTGTGACACACTACATAATGCACTACAGAGGGTGTTCCTGGGTATCTGGTGATTATAAATGGGAAAACCATTCTATGCTTTTAAACACTCTTTTTATTTTAAATTAAGAAAATTTTCATTCATTTTACATAGCAACCACAGATCCTCCTCTCTTCCCTCTTCCCGCCTCCTACAGCCTTCTCCAACCTACCCCCATTCCCTCCTCTGAAAAGGTAAAGCCTCCCATGGGGAGTCAGCAGAGCCTGATACATTCAGTTGAGGGAAGAATTCTATGAGCAAGGGGCATCAAGATCATGATGGAGAAATCTACAGAGACAACCAAACCAAGCTAGCGGGAACTCATGAACTTTGGACCAACAGCTGTGGAGCCTCCATGGGACTGGACTAGGCCCTCTGCATAAGCGAGACAGTTGTGTAGCTTGATCTGCTTGAGGGACCCCCTGGCAGTGGGATCAGTATCCATCCATCCCTGGTTGCATAAGCTGGCTTTCTGGAGCCCAGTGCCTATGGTAGGACACCTTGCTTTTAAACACTCTTTTTTTTTTTTTTTTTTTTAAAGATTTATTTATTTATTTATTATGTACACAGAAGAGGGCACCAGATCTCGTTACAGAGGGTTGTGAGCCACCATGTGGTTGCTGGGAATTGAACTCGGGACCTCTGGAAGAGCAGACAGTGCTCTTAACCTCTGAGCCATCTCTCCAGCTCCCTAAACACTCTTAAAAGAAACCTTCAAACACATTGGCCTCTGAGAAAGGGAGAAGGCAGGACTGAGTGGCATGTGTCAGTAGGTAACTAGTTTCTCTGAGGTTTAGTTATTTAATTTATACTAACTTTTCTTTCCACACAACTGTCACACACACTCCCATTTCATGCAATAATGAGCTTCTTACCTTATGGAGCCAATGAATCTTCAGCCCATACAATTCAACAACAAAAGCAACAACAGCAAAACGCAATTTCCCCTGACGCCTGTTAACAGCGGTGTATTACAAGCCTCAGAGACTCTGCTGATTAACATTTAACAAAATCAAACCTCAAAGAAGAATTCCTCCCAACCTTTTCACTTTGGAACTATCTAATCAAAAACTTCATTGACTGACCTGTTGGGGTGTTCCTCTAAGTCATCCCTTCTTTACACCACGGTCCCTGCGGCTGTTCAAGACCAAAGACCAAAAGGAACAAGTGCATTTATTTTTAAAAATAAAACAAAAACAGGGAACCTTAGTATGGAAGGCATTTTGACAAATAAGATAATGAAGACAAAGAACATGGAAACGAGATGAACTAGCAGGATGTGGAAATGGGGGTACAGGATAAACTAGTAGGGTGGTAGTAAGGATTCTGTCCTTAGTTACGTCATCAGCCTGCGACGGGGCCCAGCCTAAAAAGCGGATCGGGTGGCCAGCCACCAGCAGCACCGATTTAACCAACAGTGGTGATATTTCATTTGTGCTGAAATGTGGTGATATTTATAAATAATGTTTATCTGGAGATCAGAGGACACAGACAGCTAGGCATAAACAGAAGTCAGGTGGTGGTAGCGCACATCGTTAATCCGATCATGTGGCAGAAGTGTCTCTGTGTGGTCAAGGACACAGCCAAGCATGGTGACTCATGCCTTTAATCCCAGTACCAACCATAGAGACCTGGAGGTCTGTACAGGCAGGCAGTGATGAAGAAGTGAGGTGGCTGGACTAAGAGCCAATGAGAAGGCAGAACAGGAAGGCAATAAAGGCGCAGGTTAGACAGGGAGAAGCTCCGGCTCTGGGGAAGCTACGGTGTGGTGAGCTAAGGTTAGCGGGTGGCTCTACTATTTTTCTGAACTCTATGGCTTTCACCCCTGTATTTGGCTCTGTGTTTCTTATTTAATAAGACTGTTTAGAAATTCGTCTACATAGTAGAGGAGGTTGGGGACACAGCTCCTTTGGTACAGTGCTTGGCTAGCCTGAAAGAAGCCCTGACTCAACCTCCAGGACCACCTAAACTAGGTGTTGGTGCTCCCAGCACTTGGGAGGAAGAGGCAAGAGGACTGGGGGATCCGGGAAAATATAAAAATGATCAAAGTAACACCATATCACATGCACATGTGAAAAGGTCGTAACAAAGCTCCTAATTAGGTGTAATTAACATATATTCATGAAGGCGGACAGGCAGTCGGACAGCTGACAGGAAGCATAAGCCACTGGCTCGGACATCTAGTCACCTGCTTGCTTTATTTATTGATCCAAGTTTGTCAAGTGGCCTAAGGAACTACTAAAGAATCTGACTAGTTTGTGCAATAAATTTGCTGGCTGAAGGGAGTAGACTGAGAGTGTGTATCACTGACGGCATCCTAGCAACTCACAGTGACTTGAGCCAGCACTGGTCTCGGGTTCCAAGTGAAAACACGTGTGTCACACCAGGGAAATTATTTACCAACTGCCTCCATTTTCATGCATCTGTGCATCAAGTGAATGAAGGTTCACAACTCACTAACTGGAAACAGCAGGGATTAACATGTATGAAATGTATAGGCACATGGCCTCCAAGTAGCTGCTCCAAAGCTGTGTGTGCAAGGCTATCTATTTGGGGAGGTTAGGCTTTCTACCTTGATGCATGGCTTCACCTGATGTAGGTTTCTACCTCATCACCTGCTGGAAATTAGGCAATAGGTTATAGTTACTTTCCTTGAAAAATGAGTTCATTATTTCACTCACTCCCTGTGTCTACTGGAAAACAAGCTGAGGTCCAGTTGTGTCCCCAAATCATAGATTTCTGCCAAGCTTTATTCTGCAGGCTTTATTCTTAGCTAGTCATCTCCTGCACTTCTCTGTGAGAGGAACCACATTGTTCCTGCTTTAGCTACTAGCCTAACATTTTCCTCCAGTTTCCACAATCACAATGATTTAAAGAATTAACCAAACTGAAAGAAATGCTCTCTTTCTATAACGGACATCAGTGACACATTCCTCTTAGATATGTCCACTTTTAAGCAAATCTTTCCCTCAATAAGTGGATACAATAAAAATCTTCCTAGAGATAAGATACTCACATGATGAATCTGCTGTGCCCAGATCCCATTACTCTGTATTTCAGGTTCCCTTTCTTTTTCTTTTTTCAGACAGGTATCTCTGTGTAACAGCTCTGGTTGCACCACCACTGCCTGGCCTCTTTTTTTTTTTTTTCATTACTACTTTTTAAATTTTATTTTGATTTTATGTACATTGGTGTTTTGCCTGCATGTATGTCTGGGGGGCTTGGGGGAGTGTAGATCCCCCTGGAACAGTAGCCGCCATATGGGTACTAGGAACTGAACCTAGGTCCTCTGGAAAAGCATGTGCTCTTCACTGCTGAGTCATCTCTCCAGCCCCCAGGCCCCCTTTCTCTTTTTCCATTGGCAGGTCAGGAATTGCTGACTAGAAACGCTCCTGGGGTTAGAAAATGAAACCGTTCAAGTCTGGTCCCGGGCGTCCTATCTCTGGAAGCAAGATGTTCCTTCACTCTCAGAAACACCTACTAAATGTAAAGGAACAAAATAGGCCATCTGACATTATCTATTAAATTCTCCTCTTTCTCTTGAGAAAACAAAATCCCTAGACACACCTAGGAGAAATTCTAGAGTGGCAATCACCTCAAAATCCCAAGAAGTAGCCTAATTTTAATTAATGATAAACATTCTAATCTTTTAAATATGACTTGAACATGTTCCAAAAATGGCATGAGACAAAAGCCTGAAATACTTTAATTACATCTTATGCTCATTAGTCCAACTAAATCAATTATTATAAGACAAATTTTAAGCACCAAGAGGGAAGGAGGCAGAAAAATAAGTAACTCATTTAGGCTTTTTATCACTTCAAAAACAGAGGCACATTTTTAGCAGTTTCTAGGCTGAGGGTGGAGAGAATATTCTGTGGGTTCTATACCAGTAAGAGAAAAAGGGGCCTTTGGAGCCCACACTAATCAGAAGAGCTAGACACACACCTTCGAGGTAGAAAAGGGGGGCTAAGGAACTCATGCTCAAGGAGGAAGAAAGCTGTCAGGAGTCCAGAGAGTTGTGACGGCGGCCATTCAGTTCACATGCTATGGGAGGGGTCCCAGGTTCACTTGTAGGAGAAATGAGATGGTGGGTCACACACTGGTTCTCAAGGATCCAAGAAAAGAATGAAATTAAAAGACATGGAAAAGAGGTTTATTTTCTATCCCAGGGGAACCTTTTAGAACTCCTCAGGAAAGGCAATCAGCAAGACTGCCAAAGTAATTAAGCAAGTGAACACTTACCATAAAGCCCACATCAGTTAAGTGAGCAGAGATGAATCTTATTACAGTGCATTGTCAGCTCTGAGCCTGCAGGTGCTAACCACCAAGATGCGGTACTGCTCTGCCCTGGATGCTCTCTGCTCACGGCCACAGCGCTTTGCCCTTCTTGCCAGCTCTGAAGAAGGCTGTTCATCTGCTTAGGCAGTGACTTACGTTCCTTCAGAATCCTGACACAGTGCTTTCCAATAAGCAGCCTGGTGCCGCTCCTGTGAGCAGGTGGTGGCTGGCCAGAGACACAGCCTTGCAAGGGAAGGAGCTGGGGAGAGCAGAAGCAGAGGAGCTGGGCGGCAGGGCTGCTCGGAAAGAAGGGGTCCAAAGCTAGGAGCCAAGTGGGGGAGAAACACTCTGCCCTTTAAGTACAACTGGCTCAAAAGAGAAAAGCACCTCCTCGGAAAAAGAGATAGTACCAAGGGTACTTTCCCCAATACTGAGGGAGCATCAGCTTTACTAATGAATGCCATCAAAGACTCCGAGTTTCAACAGCCTAGTCAGTATCATTATTTAATAAAACTACTGTTTGCCAGAGATGGGTATTTATCCCAAGGCTTACAAATGGCACCTGAACACCCTTTGGTTCTATTTTGTTCTGTAAACAGACTAAATGACAGCTTATTTAATGTCAGAGTCTCGGCACCAGGGACCCTCAAAAAGAGTAGCTGTGGAGACAATTTCAAACATCAAACTCATGTTAAAAACCATTAACAAACCATTCAAGGAGAAAATAAGAATGGACAGAGGTAGGTACGGCTGGAGTCTAGAAACCAATAAACCTCTGACTTACTATAGAGGAGATGTAGACTGCTGGGCAACAGACATGACTAGCCAATTGAAGAAATGCCATAGGCCGGGCTTCAGCATGGAACTGATGCCGGGGAGCAGACACATAAGCATGCACATCAGCTTCTCTTCTCGCTAGGCCCTCAACAGGAGCAAATAAAAAGCCAGGGAAGAGTGATTGGCAGCCACACCTTCTTCCCTTCAGTGAGGGACAATGGGAAAGTGGTTACGACTCAGATCAACAGCACTGCCCAGGACAGGTCTTAGGACAAGGATAAATTTGGGGCCCTGCCCTTTGACAGCACCTTCAGTAATGGCTAGTAAAGCAGGGGTGAGAGCCAGCTCTAAACATTCATCATCATAGTGCAAGATGAAGGCCTTCAGGGGAGGACCCTGGGATTCCAGAGTAAGGAACTGAAGCTGGGTGGAGGGGGAGGTGGCTGGCTCTGGCAGATTGTCTCTACAGGAGGCTGATGTAATTGCTTTATGCTCACGAAAAGGCTATTAACTGTTTTCTTTCCAATAGAGCAGGAAGAGTGGGTTTTCCACCTCTTGAAAAGGTGAGGCTACAAAAGGAGAAATCCACAGTGATCTGAGAACTTGGAAAAAGTAACTTCTGCATTTTCTTCTCCTTGACTGCAGTGATGGCTTTCTTGTACAGTCAAGGAACACTCTGTCCCCAGGAGACAGTCCTATGGTGTCTGAAACGAAGGGCTGGTGACACCACCAGAGACTCTTGTGCATTCAGGCTGTCGTGACAGATATGTGAATACCTGCCATGTACAGGCACCATGCCAGGAAGCAAGAGAGAAAAGGACAATTCCAGATATCCAGGAGCGTGCAGGTTCCTGAGACACAGCACAGAGCCTTTTTGTGGTAGGGATGTGGTGAGGACTAAGGCAAAGAAGAGACAAGGGTTCCACAGAGGCAGAGAGGAGGGGCACTTGGCCGCTCTTTAGGGAAGGCATATGGAAAGATGGTGTTTGAGTAGTCTAAAACAACTGTTTAATCAGGCACAGAAGGATACTTTCTTACAGGGATGCAGACTAACATCCACCTTTACTAGTTTGTACACGAGCAGGCTTGCTAGCAAGTTAGAGTCTTAATACAATAAACAGTCAAAAGTGTCCACTAAACTAGACAGAAAATGTGCACTTTCTTACCTAAGACCTCACTTTACACTTTCTCCAGCCGTGAGACTTCCGCCTGCTGGGGTTCTGTTTGATCAGTGCCGACTCAGACATTAGTGGAGACAGATCTATAACTGCAGCTCCAGAAGATCTAACACATCAGGCCTCCACAGGCACCCCACTCACGTGTACATCACACACACGCACACGCACACGCACACGCACACACACACGCACACGCACACGCACACGCACACGCACGCACACACGGAACAACTGTAGAGCTAGAGCGACAGCTCAGTGATTAACAGTGTGTATTGCTCTTGCGAGGCCTGAGTTCAAATCCGAGAACCCATATTGGGTAGCTCATTACTGTCTAACTGTAACACCTTCTGGCACCTGTACTCATATGCACATCCTCCACTCATACATACATAATTTAAAATAAAAAAATAGATTCTTTTTTTAAAAAAGATTTATTTATTTATTATGTATACAGTGTTCTGTCTCCATGTTTGCCTGCATGACAGAAGAGGGCGCCAGATCTCACTATAGATGGTTGCAAGCCACCATGTGATTGCTGGGAATTGAACTCAGGACCTCTGGAAGAGCAGCCAGTGCTCTTAACCTCCAAGCCATCTCTCCAGCCTGATCTTTTTCTTTTTTTGTCTTGTTTTTGGTTTTTTGAGACAGGGTTTCTCTGTGTAGTCCTGGCTGTCCTAGACCTCAGGGGTCCAAAATTGCTGGGTTTAAAGGTATGAGCCACAATACCCAGCTAAACTTTTTAAGTTTCTTTGGTTCTCTGTGGCTTATAAGAATGTATGTTTGGGAGGCAGCAGGATGGCTCAGCAGGTGTGATGGTTAGTTTGAGATATTTTACATTTGTTTGTTTATTGTGTATATGAGGGTCAGAGTATAACTTGAAGGAATCCATTCTCTCCTTCCACCACGTAAGTCTTGGGGATCAAACTCAGGTGTGTCATACTTGGTGGCAAGAGCTTTTACCCACTGAGTCAATTGGCTGGTCCTGATGGTTCTGACTGTCATCTTGCACAGTCCAAAATCATCTGAAAAAATTCTCAGTGAGAGACTGTCTAGATTAGATTGGCATGCCTTCGGGCATGCCTGTGAGCAATTTTTCTTAACTGAGATGGGAAGACCCACCCTAAATGTGAGCAGCACCATTTCCTGGGGTTGGCATAAGTAAGCACGCATGCATTCATCCTCTGGTTGTTGTTGTTTGTGGGGAGGGCATCGATTATGTAGCCCTGGTTGGCTGGAAACTCACTCTAAAGACCAGGCTGGCCTCAGACTCATAGGGATCCACCTGTCTGTCTCCCAAGTGCTGGGATTACAGGCCTGCGCCCTCCAGTTCTCTCTCTGCTCTTGACTAGGGTCATGACTAGCTGCTTTGACTTCCTGCCTTGACTTCCACGCAATGGTGGACCAGAACCTGGAATTGAGAGTGATTAACCTTTACTTCCTTAAGGTTGATTTGGTTGCATTAACACAGCAACTAAAAGAACACTACACAAGCCCAATGACCTGAGTTTGACCCTAGACCCCACAAGGTAGAAGCTGCCCTGTGACTTGTATGTGTCTGCTCTCTCAATAAATTTAGTTTTTAGAAACTTAAAAGAGGGGTTGGGGATTTAGCTCAGTGGTAGAGTGCTTGCCTAGCAAGGCAAGGCCCTGGGTTAGGTCCTCAGCTCTGGGATTAAAAAAACAAAACAAAACAAACAAACAAACAAAAAATTTAAAAGAAAGCATGCCTGGGAAAGTCCTCAATGAATGACAAAAGAGAACCATTAGCTCCATAAAGAGCCTCAGCAAACATCTGACTGCTCTTGGCAGAAGATAGGTCTAGACACCTAAGCCAATGGCCCATGAAACGGCAACACAGAACACACAGACTCCTTCTGCAAGGCCTCTAGTTTACATACAGAAACCTAGCTTTTAGTCAATGAAGGTTTGTTTTTTGTTTTTTGTTTTTTTTCCCAGAGCTGAGGACTGAACCCAGGGCCTTGCGCTTGCTAGGCAAGTGCTCTACCACTGAACTAAATCCCCAACCCCTCAATGAAGGTTTGTTAAAGGCACCCTTAAAATTGCTTATAATTCAGTAAATTTGCAAAGATTAAAAACAGCATTAATTGCCTTGACTTGTTACTTAAAAAAAAAAAAGGGATGAAAAACAATAAACAATGCTCTCAATAATTAATTCAAAGTGGCCTTTGTTGTCTCAAAGCCCCCATTTGGCTAACCTCTTGTTATCCTGGAGGGAATTAGAAAGTAGTAATGTATACTGCATTAGGATAAACAATTCAATTTATCACCAAGAAAGGAGACTGGCGACAATTCCAACACACATCTTGGCTGCATTAGGTTAATACGGGGATTATCCACTACATTTCTGACTATCTAAGACCTAAGCAGTCTCTGTTTGTTTGTTTGTTTGTTTGTTTTGGCTTTTTGTGTTTCTCTGTGTAGCTTTGGCTGTTGTAGACCAGGCTGACCTCAAACTCACAGAGATCTGCCTGCCTCTGCTGGGATTAAAGGCGTGCACCATCTCTGTCTGGCTAGTAGGTAGACTTTTATAATGAAGCCTGCAGACAGATTTGTGGAGGACAATCATAGAGCCGTATTCTTAAATTTTTTCCAAAAGATTTATTCATTTTTTAATTTTATATGCATAGGTATTTTGCCTGTATATATTATGTGTACCATATGCCTACCTGGTGCCAGAGGAGGTCAGAAGAGGATGTTGGATGCCCTGGAATTGGAGTTACAGAAGCTGCCATGTGGGTGGGAATTAAACCTAGGTTCTTCTGGAAGAGCAGCAAGTACTCTTAACTGCTGAGCCATCTCTTCAGACCCTTTTAAGCATTTCTTGATATCTCAACATCTACTTCTTTAACCTAAGGTCTTAGGTAGTGATTCTGGAATATATTATTTTGGTTACTTTTCTACTGTCATGATAAGACACCACGACCAAGGCAATTTATAGGAAAAAAAAAAAAAAAAGAGTTTATTTGAGATGTAAAAGTTTCAGAGAGTTAGAATCATGATCATGGCCAGAGCATGGCAGCAAGCAGGCAGTATGGTGCTGGGGCAGTTGAGAGCTCACATCTTGAGACACACCACAAGAAGAGAGAACTAACTGGCAACAGTGTGAGTCTTTTGAAACCTCAAAGCTCACCCCACGACACACCTCCTCTAACCAGGCCACACTTCCTAATTCTTTCAAACAGTTCCACCACCTGAAGACCAAACATTCAAATATATGAGTCTACAGTAGCGATTCTCATTCAATCCCCTAGAGTCTTGGGAATTTAAAGGCCCAGGAAGATGAAACTATTCGTTCCAGCTCTACATGTAGTGCACTACACTGTTCTGATCAGGCGACAGTTTACTGAAGTAAACAAACAATGATAATAAAAATCAGGGTCCCTGTCCTTAGGAGCTGGCCACCTGCGACCTACAGACACGTGAGTAGCCACATCAATGTGACAAATGTGAGAAATGTAAGAAGTCCCAGGGCAATGCAGGGGTGAACCATTTTTCACAAAAAATCCAGGATATTCTTAAGAATAGTGATAGCTAAGCTAAATTTTGAAACATAAATAGAATTCTGTTGGATAAAAAGAAGACTTACAAGACTATCTGGGTTAAAAGCATGCACACAGAGGTACTGTGTGAGACTTTGGCCAAGTCTAATTGGCCAGATTTGGGATAGACAGAAGAGTGGTACTCATGGTAAAGAGGTGAAAAGATCGGACACTGTCCATCCCCATTAGTGACTGAGAATGAAGGGAGGATTAAAACCTGTGACCTTCCTACTGAATTATTTCAGGAAGAGAAAAAGAACATACTGAATCCCTCGAATGGATGGGACCAACATCTGCGGTGGATGATTGATTGATAAATAAAACACTGCTTGGCCAGTAGCCAGGCAGGAAGTATAGGCGGGACTAGCAGAGAGGAGAATTGAGAGAACAGGAAGGCAGAGAGGAGGAGACGCCAGCCTGCCGTCCAGGGAGCATCATGTAAAGGCAGCAGGTAAAGCCACGGAACACGTGGCGACATATAGATGAACAGGAATGGGCTGAGTATAAGAGTAAGAGCTAGACAGTGGTAGGCCTGAGCTAATGGCCAAGCAGTTTAAATAATATAAGCGTCTGTGTGTTTATTTTATAAGTGGGCTATGGGACTGCCGGGGCTTGCTGGGACCTGGAGAGAAAAACTCTAGCTACAAACATCTATGTCTCTAGCAGAGGAAAGACCTAAATTTCTCTAGACTTGAACTGAAGCAGACTGAATGGTGACTGTTACAATGGGACATGTAGGAATGTGGAGGAAACTCAAAGAACCTGAGTGGGGAGAGCAGAGGAAGAAAAATCTCATCACTTTTGAGAATTCTACTTTAGGCACTGAAGGACGACACCACCATTAACGGAGACAACACAGAGAAGAAAAAACCCTTACACTGTGAGGTCACTGCCTTTCCTTTCCTTTCTTTTTTTCTTTTTTGGTTTTTGAGATAGGGTTTCTTTGTGTAGCTTTGTGCCTTTCCTGGACCTTGCTCCGTAGACCATGCTGGCCTCGAACTCACAGAGATCAGAGATCCGCCTGCCTCTGCCTCCCGAGTGCTGGGATTAAAGACGTGCACCACCACCCGGCCGGTCACTGCCTTTTCTTTGTAAGGGTACTCTCTCCCTTTGAACTATTTGTGTATGTTACTTTCTACCTGTCTAGACTAACACCTCCTGCTTCAGACAGAACAGGGATGAAAGAAGACAGGTTTATGCCCTAGACCTTAGAGCTACCAAGTGGTGCTTCAAATATCTACCAAAGGGGGAAGAGGTGGCATCCTATTTGACAAAGGAGATAAGGCTGGTTCCTCTAAGTGTATGTAGCCTGCTTATAGATCTTTTTAAAGAGTTTGAACCTTGCTTTTCTGGAGCTATAGAAAAAGGTGCTTTGAGTAGTCATTTTCTGAACTGTGATTCTGATTATGTTTTACTTTGTTTTCAATGGGGTCTGTAGTAGTTACTCTTTTCATGCGCTGTCATGAAATACCCGACAAAAAGCGAGGGAAAGAATGAGGGTTTGTTTGGCCCATCACAGAGGAAAGACATGAGGGCAAGGGCTTCAGGCAGCCAGCCAGTCACACTGCCCTGGCAGTCAAGAAGCAGAGTGGGCTGCACTCATTTTCTCCTTTTCACTCAGACTAGGACTCTGTCTTTGGAACAGTGTCACTGATTTCAGCGAGGGTCTTCTTCAGTTAAATCTCTTTGGAAAAGCTCTCACAGGTGTGTCCAGATACATGTCTCCCAGGTGATACTAAATCTTGAGAAGCTAGCATTTGTGGTAATTTGAACGAGAAATGTCTGCATGGTCTTTGAATATTTGGTCTTTAGGAGTGTGTTCTTGCCTGACAGGGCAGACAGAGGAAACAGACTATCTTAACCAAAGTCAAAGGCCACAGGACTCTAGTAGTGCAGCCTTGTTGTAGGAAGTTTACAGTGGGAGCAGGCTTTGAGAATAATAGCCTCCTCTCTTTGTTAGGGTTTTATCGCTATGAAGAGACTCTATGACCACGTCAACGCTTATAAAACATTTAGTTGGGGCTGGCTTACAGTTCAGAGGTTTAGTCCATTATCATCACGGTGGGAAACATGGCAGGGTCCAGGCAGACATGGTGCTAGAGAGGGAGCTGAGAGTTCTACATCTAGATCCACAGATAGCAGGCCGAGGCTGTGAGCCACACTAGGCCTGGCTTGAGCTTATGAGACCTCAAAGGCCACCCTCAGTACCATACTTCTTCCAACAAGGAAGTAGGCCATACCTCCTCCAGCAAGGCCATACCTCCTCCAGCAAGGCCATACCTCCTCCAGTAAGGCCATACCTCCTCCAGCAAGGCCATACCTCCTCCAGTAAGGCCATACCTCCTCATAGTGCCAATCCCTGTGAGCCTATGGGAGTAGTTTTCTTTCAAACCATCACATCTTCCCTACTTGAAGTTTGCTCTCTCTGCTTTGTGTCTGTGGTTCACAATGTGAGCACTTCGTTTCCTGCTCCGGCCACTCACAGGCCACCTGCTGGTGCCACCCATGGTGGACTCTAACTCTTGAGCCAAAATAAACTTTCTTCTACCAAAACTGATGAACCACCTTGGCCATGACATTTTATTACAAAAACAGAAAGGTAACTAATACAGCATTCAAGATAAACTATTATATTACAGATCTCACTATGTTGCAAAGACAGACCCTAAATTCCTAGGCTCAAGCAATCCTCCTGTTTCAGCCTCCTGAGTAGCTGGGTCTTCAGGTTCTTCATTCTCTTCCTAATTTTATTATCAAAGTGTGAACAGAAACCCAAGAATTGGGATGACACTTTTGATCCTGAGTGTGTCACATCCCTGTTGTGATGGTTTGAATAAGAATGGCCCCTCTACGCTCACAGATGTGAATGCCTCGTCACAAGGGAGTGGCACTATTAGGAGGTATGGCCTTATTTGGAAGAAGTGTGTCACTGCGGATGGGCTTTTGAGTTTAAAAGTTCAGGCCAGGCCCAGTGTTTCTCTCGTCCTGCTACCTGCCAATATGGATATAGAATTCTCAGCTTTCTCTCCAGCACCATGTCTGCCTATGTGTTGCCATATTTCCTGCCATGACAAAAATGGACTAAAACTCTGAACCTGTAAGCCAGCCCCAATTAAATGTTTTCCTTTAGCTGGTGGTGCATGCCACCAATGTTAGGCCTGTTCTTCAGTCATAACTGACCTTAGAAAATGCATGAATAAAGAACAGGAATATAGGGCTAGAGAGGTTCAGTGGTTAAAGGCAATTGCCATCAAACTTGATGTCTTGGGTTCAATTCCCATAACTTCCATTTGTGTGCTCTGGCATGTGCACCCCTTCATATGCACTAAACAAATATAATTTTAAAAATCAAGAATACAATTGGGAGTAATAACGTATTTCCATAATACACACAAGTTCTCTGGAAGGAGACCCAAGAGAGAAGACGGAAGAAGAAATTCTGCACTAGGAGTATGCTGTTGTTGAACAGGGCGGAGTATATGGAGTATGCGGAGGAAACAGACTATCTTAACCCAAGTCAGAGGCCTCAGGACTCTAGTGGGCAAATGTCTTCAGCAGTTAATCCTGTTTGGCTTAGTGCTAAAGTGGTCTTCTTTCTACTGTGGCTCTGACAGCACAGAAGGGGTCACTTCAGAAGCCATAGGAGCAAATGACATGTGTTATGTAGTAGAGTGCTATCTCCTGGAGCTTTTCCAAAGAAGGTATAATGAGAAACACAGGTCATATTCTGTTTCAGTTACCAAAGAACTGCAGCCTGGCCTTCATCTATTCCCTCAAAGTCTTAACTGCAATGGCATGACTATACAGTCTTGTCATGACTATACTATCCATGTGGGTCATAGGCTAAGGATAGAGTTAAATACACAATAAATAAATAATGACAATTAAGACTTAGCCAAGATGAGCCCTCATTTTCCAGATACATGGACCACTGTCATGCCTCCTATGAATTGCCAGGAAACTGTATTTTTAATCCCTGACTGGGACCAAAGGGAAATAGACTGGGTTCAGATCTATACATTACTGACATAAGCCTTTATCTCTTGGTGTTTTATTATCACCTATTATCCAGTTAAAATAGCCAAACATGTGGCTGATACTTAATATTAGCTGTCAACTTGACAGGATATAGAATTCCTAGGAGATAAACCTCTGAGCACATCTAGAGAGTTTCTAGACTGGGTCAACTGAAGTTGGAAGACTTATCCTAACCATGGATAACACCATTCCATGGGCTGTTGTGGTAGTTTGAATGAGAATGCCCTCCCCGAATAGGCTCATATATTTGAACACTTGGTCTCCAGTTGGTGGAACTGTTTGGGAAGGATTAGGAGGTGTGGCCTTGTTGGAGAAGATATGTCATTTGGGGTGGGCTCTGAGATTTCAGAAGCCTATGCTTTCTCAGTTATCTTGCTCTCTGCCTATGGATCAGGATGTAAGCTCTCAGCTACTGTTCTGGTATCATGTTTACCTGTCTGTTGTTGTGTGCTCCACCATGATGATGAAATAACCCTCTGAAACTATAAACAAGACCCCAATTAAATGCGTCCTTTTTTAAGTTGCCTTGGTCATGGTGTCTCTTCACAGCTATAGAACAGTGAATGAGAGATTTGTAATCCCAGCTAAGTAAAAGGAAAAGCAAGCTGGGCTCACCATGCATTGCTCTATGCTTCCTGCCTGCAGATAAAATCTCTCTGGCCTCCTTCTACTCCTACCTCCACACCTCTCCTGCCACGATGGAGTATATTTTCCTGAACCACCAGCCAAAACAACTCTTTCTTCCTTAAGTTGCTTTTTTAAAAAAATATTTTTATTATTTTTATGTGCATTGGTGTTTTGCTGAGGGTGTCAGGTTCCCTAGAACTGGAATTATAGACAGGTGTGAGCTGCCATGTGGGTGATGGGAAGTGAACCTGGGTCCTCTAGAAGAGCAGTCAGTGCTCTTAACCACTGAACCATCTCTCCTGCCTGCTTTTTTTTTTTTTTTTTTACACTAAGTCCCTGACATAGTGTAAATCTGCCTTCAAGTCCACAATATAGCAAAGCTTTCTGTTCTAGAATGAGTATATAGAGAGGTAAGATGGTTGTCAGTGAGGTTAGTTCTGAGACAGAAATATCTATTGGCATTATTACAGGTCGTATAATAAACAATGGGGGACGTCCAAGATACTGATGAACAAAGCTTTTTTTTGTTTGTTTGCTTTTTTTGTTTTTCGAGACAGGGTTTCTCTGTAGCTTTGGAGCCTGTCTTGGACTAGCTCTGTAGACCAGGCTAGCCTCGAAATCACAGAGATCCACCTGCCTCTGCCTCCCGAGTACTGGGATTACAGGCGTGCGCCACCACCACCCGGAGAACAAAGCTTTTTTCATGTGCTTACAGACAGGCCTCATATAGCTTAGGGTAGACTCCAACTTGCAGCATAGCTAAGGCTAGCCATGAACTCCTGAGCCACCTGATTCTACCTTCCACATGCTGGGGTTTCGAGTACGTATATGCCATGGTGTTTGGTCTTAACAAAAGAAGCTTTGAAACAGAAAGTAAACTTGGCATGGTGACACATCCCAGCACTCAGGAGGCAGAGGCAGGAGGGTGTCCACAAGCCTTAGGCCAGCCTGATACGGATAACCAGTTCTAGGCCAGCCAGGGCTACACACCAAGAGCCTGTCTTAGAAATAAAGAAATAAAGTCTGGTTGGGGATTTAGCTCAGTGGTAGAGTGCTTGCCTAGCAAGCGCAAGGCCCTAGGTTCAGTCCTCAGCTCTGGCAAAAAAAAAAAAAAAAAAAAAAAAAAAGTCTAAATTTATAGACTCAACATAACTGGCTCCAACTCATATACTAGGAAACGATCCTCTTGTCTATGTCCGGTGGCTGTCAGCAAGATACAACAGCTCTTTAAGGGAGCTCTCCTTCTCAAAACAACCTTTGTACTGATTTATAGAATGCTGCTGAGACCTAAGAAAATCTACTGTAGCAGGAATCTCTAAAGGTCTTACTAATAAAATCAAACCTGAGCCCGGTATTGGGGTGAACACTGAATGATCAAAGAAGCAGAACAAGCCACAGCTTCCTCACCTCACCACTTCCTCAGCTGATCCTGTTTCCTCAGACTGGAAGCCTGAGTCCTCATCTAGAATAGATCTCAGCTGAACTGTGCTGCTCAAAGCCTAAAAACTTACCCAGCTCTCTCTAGTTCCTGATCCTCACGCCTTATATACCTTCCTGCTTTCTGCCATCACTTCCTGAGGTTAAAGGTGTGAGTCACCATGTTTGGCTGTTTCCAGTGTGGCTTTAAACTCACAGAGATCCATCCCAATGACAGGATTAAAGGTGTGTGTGCCACCATTTTCTGGCCTCTATATCTAGTGGCTGTTCTGTTCTTTGATCCCAGATAAGTTTATTGGGATGCACTATATTTTGGGGAACACAATATCACCACAATGTATAGGAGTTATCTCCTCCCATTTCTGCTCAAAATGTACAAAACCTTAAACTCTGGAAGAAATGGAAGAAAATCTAAGCACTCCAATTCTTTTCTTTTTTTTTTTTTAATTTTTTGCAGGCCAGAAGAGGGCACCAGATCTTATTACAAGTGGTTGTGAGCCACCATGTGGTTGCTGGGAATTGAACTCAGGACCTCTGGACCTCTGGAAGAGCAGCTGGTGCTCTTAAACACTGAGCCATCTCTCCAGCCCTCCAATTATTTTCAAAAGAATATCACACACAGAATGTAGGCGACTATCAGAAGTTCCACCTTGCAGGCTGGACATGGTGTCTCAAACCCATAACTTAAGCACTTGGGAAGTGAAGTAGGAGAATCAGACTCAAGGTTACCCTCAGTTACATAGTTAGTTCAAGACCCGGCCTGGGTTTCACCAGACTGCCTTACCTTTTTTTTTTCTTTTCAAAAAAAGATGAATCCCTTTTATATTCTTCCCTATAAAGATCTTTTTTTTCTGATTTAAAAAATTAAGGTATAATTTCCATACAGTAAAATGTAACCACTCCAATGATGTGATAGCTCATCACATCATGGTGATGTGTGTGTGTGTGTGTGTGTGTGTGTGTGTGTGTGTGTGTGTGTGTGTTTTGTTCTTTGTAAAGCCTACAGACTGTCCTGGAACTTGCTCTGTAGATCAAGCTGGCCTTTAACTCACAAAGCTCTACCTGCCTATGTCTCCTGACTGCTGGGATTAAAGGTATGCTTAAATTAAAAAAAAAAAAAAAAAAAGAATGAATAAATAAATAATTTTTTAACTTAAAAACTTTTTGTGGTTTGTACATGTGTGTGCAAATGTGTACACACATATTGTATGTGGAGACCAGAGTTTAACCTCAGGTTCCATTCCTCAGGAGTACTCCATGTTTTTGCTTACAATACATCTCTTCATCTATGTGTGTGCATCTCTCATTGGCTTGCTTGTCTGCATAATTCTAACTAACTACAACAAACATAGTTCCCCAAATTTAGAAAAGATGAATATACAATGGAATCACCACAACCAAGACAGAAAATAGTTTCATCACTCCACAAGTTCCTTGGTGCCCACTTATGGTCCAACCTCTTCTCTTAATTCTAGCACCTAGCAACTGATCTAAATTCTGTCTCTACAAGGTTGCCATTTCTATCTAGGATATAATATAACTGGAATTGTATGATACATAGTTTAGATTCTTTCATTATGTATAATGCAATTTAATTTATCCATGTTACATGTATCACAGCATTTGCTTGTCTGCTAAGTGGTATTTTGACTACATGGATATTCCATAGTCTGGAGACATTTAGGTTCTCTTAAGGTTTGATGAATAAAGCCACTGTAAACATCTGTCTACACCAAGCTTTTATTGTACTTAAGTAGGTACTTATGAGTGGACTTGTAGAAAATCTACTTTAGAACAGATTTGCCTGGCTTTGCCCCTGATGTTTCTATATAGCAATGTTGCAAAATAATCTTTTTTTTTTTTTTTTGAGCTGAGGATCGAACCCAGGGCCTTGTGCTTGCTAGGCAAGATGCTCTACCACTGAGCTAAATCCCCAACCCTCAAAATAATCTTTTTGTACACTGTGAAGATGTGTCACTCTGATTAGTTTAATAAAAAACTGAACAGCCAACAGTTAGGTAGGATTTCCAGGCATAGAGGATGCTGGGAAGAAGAAGGGAAAAGATGCCAGGAATGTAGAGCAAGCCTCAAGGGCATTACAAAGTAAAGGTAACTGAGCCATGTAAAAGAATGTAGATTAAGAGATACGAGTTAATTTAAGTTATAAGAGCTGGTTAGAAACAAGCCTAAGCTATAGATTAAGCTTTCACAATAAGAAGTCTCTGTGTCATTATTGGGAAGCCAACAGTCCTGATGAAAAAGTATGACTACAAATGGTGCCCCACCCCCACCCCATGGGACACATTTCCACATAAGACCAGAGAAAGCTTAAAAAGATTCCAAACACTCAAAAATAGAGCCAAACACAGCTTCCTAGTCCCACAGTCTCTCATACATACAGGCAGCTGCCTGTGTGTTTGAGCCACCAGAGCATTGCATAGAGGTTTAAATTTTGTTCATGCAGACAGAAAATGTTACAGATACTCAGTAAAGCAAGTTCAGATGAAAAAAAAAAAAAAACCCTCTAAACTAATTACAGTGTGTTTAACAATGTGCATAGGCTTAAGGAAAAAAAAGATATAGATAGTCATAAAAATAGTTTAAAAATAATAAAGTCAGCCAGGCAGTAGTGGTGCACGCCTCTAATCCCAGCACTCGGGAGGCAGAGGCAGGCAGATCTCTGTGAGTTCGAGGCCAGCCTAGACTACAGAGGCAGTTCCAGGAAAGGCGCAAAGCTACACAGAGAAACCCTGTCTCGAAAAACCAAAAAAAATAAATAAATAATAATAATAATAATAATAAAGTCTTTAAAGAGAGCAGTAAAATACACAAGGAGTCTGGATCCTGTACAACATTATATTGGCTTTAATTTTTTAAAAAAGGTTTATTTATTTATTATGTATATAGTGTTCTGCCTGCTAGAAGAGGGCACCAGATCTCATTACAGATGGCTGTGAGCCACCATGTGGTTGCTGGGAATTGAACTCAGGACCTTTGGAAGAACAGCCAGTGCTCTTAACCGCTGAGACATCTCTCCACCAGGAATTTAAATTTTTGATTGCTGATGAACAAACAATAGCTGCTAGGAGAAACTGGATTATAAAAACTACTAAATTAAACCAACCTATATGTTTAAAATTTGTCTTAACTTCAAAATGGAAGTCAAAAAATATGTTATGCTAGGGAAGAGGTTATTCTTTTGTTTCCACAGAAAATGAAAAGCTATAGATTCTTTCAAAGTTAACAGAAATCAGATTTGACTAGGGAAGACCCCTTAAAAATCCTGGTTACAAGGCCGGGCGGTGGTGGCGCACGCCTTTAATCCCAGCACTCGGGGAGGCAGAGCCAGGCAGATCTCTGTGAGTTCAAGGCCAGCCTGGGCTACCAAGTGAGTTCCAGGAAAGGCGCAAAGCTACACAGAGAAACCGTCTCGAAAAAACAAAAACAAAAAACAAAACAACAACAACAAAAAAATCCTGGTTACAGACATAAAGAAATAAACCTGGAATAACTATAAGACAGGTGTCGTATATTTTACTTGCTCAAACATAAAACAAAAAATCATTTTTGGCTGCTTTGTGTACAACACACAGTCCATACTTGTGTTAATGCAGATATGTATACTATCTTTGAAAGTTTGTGTGTTTTCAGCACAAGGGGACCAGATACCAATGAAAATGGGTGGCCAAGGTGATCCAGCATCTCAGAATGCCTGTGTTGCAGTTTCCTCAGAGTTCTGAATCCAGAACAGCTTCAAGGCTGAGTTGGTCCAGCCTCACAGAATACTCCAGCCAGGATTGTAGGGCCCTGCGCCGCCCCCCACACCCCCCCACACCCCGTTTTGGGTAACTGTTGCCTTGCTTGCTGACCTTGACCAGATGTCTTCCCTCCTTCTCCTTCAATAAATGGCATTAGGCATTCTGCTGAGGGGAATGACCCATCTCTTGGCTCTGTTTTTTGATCCACAGCCCCTCGCTCGGACATGGTGAATGGGTGGTGAAAGTGCGGGCGTTACCACTACACAGGACTTCAGACAAGCCCTGCACTTTTCCACTACACAGAGGCTGGACAACAAATGGTACAGTTAACTCTCCCAGGACTTGACCATTATCCCAATATTCTCAGGGTCCCCTGAAGATGCCAGCACCCCAGACAACAGAAACAGTCTGGAAAACACAACACCCACATTCCCAAAGGTGGAGTGGGTGATTTTTGATCATTCAATGAGTTATGGATATTTGACATTGTATAGGGGGGTTGGTTACAAATTGTTATTAGTAATGGTCAGAACAAAAGCTAAACAAAGGAGATTAGATTTAGGGATCTAGTTCTAAAAAGAAAAAGGGGGGTATACAGTTTAATTTATAAATTATTTTTTTAATTTATTTTTATTTTATGTACATTGGTGTTTTGCCTACATGTATGTCTATGTGAGGGTGCTAGGTCCCCTGGAACTGGATTTATAGACAGTTGTGAGCTGCCATGTGGGTGCTGGGAATTGAACCCAGGTCCTCTGGAAGAACAGCCCATGCTCTTAACCTCTGAAGCATGTCTCCAGCCCCTAGTATTAAATATTTTACATTGGTATGGATTTTTGTATATTGATACAAATTCAAGGTTATTTTGGTTATACTGTATATATGTTTCTACTCTTACACCTTATTTAACAATGTAATGTAAATTTCTAGTCCTTGAAAGTTATTATTACAAACTATTTAGGATAAAAGAAATGCAGGTTAGTAGTTAGTCACCTGTAACAATCAAACTTGTAGTCATGTCAGGTGTGTTTCAAGGTCGAACAGGCACATTTTAGACAGACAGATGGTCTTCAAACACTTCAGGGACCTACAGAACATGGCATTTTAATGTTTAAATAACATAGATCTTTTCATGACAGTGAGACACAGCTGCTCCTGGCAGCACCAATCTACTTTATAAAAGGATGATGGGCATATGGAGTCTGCTTTCTTTGTGTAGCAAAAGCTAGCCATTTGGGTAAGAAACTGCCCTTGCCTCAACTGCTGACAGTATGCTTTCCAAACTGGATAAGCAGGACACAAAAAAGAAAGTGCCAAACTTTGTCATGACAGGGTAGGACAGTCCTTAAAAACTTCCTGCCCCACAGAAAAATCTGATAGATATTATAGGCCTCTAGGTCAAAGATGAATGTCTCAATGTTACAGAGGAACCATGGGTGACTGTCTAGGCAGCCAGCTGTTTCTGTGGTTTTTCTCAGTTTTGAAAGTTGCTTACTCTACTTTACTATTTACTCAGGTAATATTATATCCTTCTGGGTCTTTAATGGGATTGAAGACTAGATAGTTACAGTTACAGTTTTTCTTAGTCTTGACAGACAGTAAATCAGGTATAAAACTTCAGACTCATCAAAATAAAACAGATAATAATCTCTCCAAATTTTCCAAATACAAATGGATTGGATATTGTGAATATAATTCTTACCTTATAACTGTTCTTTGCTGTGGGATGTTCTGTATGTCAAATGTGTTGCTCTGATTGGTTAATAAATAAAACACTGATTGGCCAGTAGTCAGGCAGGTAGTATAGGCAGGACAAGCAGAGAAGAGAATTCTGGGAAGTGGAAGGCTGAGGCAGAGACACTGCCAGCTGCCGCCATGACAAGCAAGATGTAAGGTACCAGTAAGCCACAAGCCATGTGGCAAAGTATAGATTAATAGAAATGGGTTAATTTAAGATATAAGAACAGACAGCAAGAAGCCTGAGCCTTTAGGCCAATAGTTTAAATAATATAAGTGTCTGTGTGTTTATTTTATAAGTGGGCTGTCAGACTGCCGGAGCTTGGCGGGACCCAGAGAGAAAACTCCAGCTACAATTCTTTTTTTTTTTTTTTGGTTTTTTGAGACAGGGTTTCTCTGTAGCTTTGAAGCCTGTCCTGGACTAGCTCTGTAGACCAGGCTGGTCTTGAACTCACAGAGATCCACCTGCCTCTGCCTCTCAAGTGCTGGGATTACAGGCTTGTGCCGCCGCCACCACCACCCCCCCACCCCCACCCCCCGGCAACAGCTATTTATTTATTTATTTATTTATTTATTTATTTGTTTGTTTGTTTATTTATTTATTTTTGTTGTTTCCATGTATCCCTGCAGGCCAGAAGAGGGCGCCAGATCTCATTACAGATGGCTGTGAGTCACCATGTGGTTGCTGGGAATTGAACTCAGGACCTCTGGAAGAGCAGCCAGTGCTCTTAACTTCTGAGCCATCTCTCCAGCCCTACAGTTCTTATTGTATGTAGTTTTACTGTGTTGAGTTAAAAACTTATCCTTTTTATTTAGACAAAAAGGGGGAAATGTTGTGGAATAATCTTTTTGTACATTGTGAACAAGTGTCACTCTGACTGGTTTAATAAAAAAGCTGAGTGGCCAATACGAAGGCAGGATTTCAAGTCACAGAGGATGCTGGGAAGAAGAAGGGAGAAGACACCAGGGATGCAGAGCAAGCCTCAAGGGCATTACAAAGTAAAGGTAACTTAGCCATGTAAAATAATGTAGATTAAAAGATCCAGGTTAATTTAAGCTATAAGAGCTAGAAAAAAGGAGTTGGGGATTTAGCTCAGTGGTAGAGTGCTTGCCTAGCAAGCGCAAGGCCCGGGGTTCAATCCTCAGCTCCACTTTAAAAAAAAAAAAAAAAAAGAGCCAGAAAAAAAACAAGCCTAAGCTATTTGGCTGAGCTTTCATAATTAATAATAAGTCTCTGTGTCATTATTGGGAAGCCACTGTCCTGACAAAAAAGTCCCAGTACATATCACAGAAGGTTTTTTTTGTTTGTTTGTTTTTGTTTTTGCTTTTGAGACAGAGTTTCTCTGTGTACCTTTGGAGCCTGTCCTGGAACTCACTCTGTAGACCAGGCTGGCCTTGAACTCACAGAGATCTGCCTGCCTCTGCCTCGACTGTGCTGGGATTAAAGGTGTGCAGCACCACCGCCTGGCTGCTTTTTTTTTTTTTTTTTAAGGAAATAGTGAGGTCATTTTCTGTGGAGCTTCTCTTCCTGATCTATTCATATCAGTGCTCTGCCATTCTGGGTGTAGGAAACATCTGAGTCTCTATCACTTTCAGATTCCATTAACACTTTTCTTACTTTGGCCTCAGATCATTAATAAAAATTCTGAACATGCCTAGCTTCTTCATCAGTACCCTGCAGCATTCTAGGAAACAATGCTCTCCTAACCACATGCTCTCAGCTCTACACACATTTCATATCTTGTTTTACAACATCTTCTTCTGTATTGTCTCACATAGCCCATGCTGGACTTAAACCTGCTTTGTATCAGAGGATGATTTTGAACTTTTGATCTCCCTGTCTCAGCCCTCTTGAACGCTCAGATTACAGGTATGAGCCACCACGTCCACTTAGTTATACTTTTTGATAACTACAGAAAAACCAAGCCAAGTTTTTCCCAACTCACTTGCAGTCAGTGTATTTCTCATAATCATGACTATAAATGAAGGCTAACCTGGAGTATATTCAGAAAATTCACAATGCTGTTCTCTAACACCAGCTTAAAAGCAACCATGAGATTTGCTGCCCCCAAAACAGTACCCAGTGTTTTAAAAGTCTCCTAAAGAAATGCTATATTAATTAAACTAGAGGAAAGGGAAAAGTCAGCATAATTAACATACAAAGCAACACTATGGCCCAATTAATCACTATGAAGAGCAATCGAATAAAACACCATGCATTTTTATGGTGCAATTTAATCTGGCAAGTAATTAATCACAGAAACACTGAGCAAAACAAATGGATTTCCCTTTAAGGAAGTCACATTTATCATCTCTAACGTATCCCAAACCCTAATTTGCTATTCCAACTCTAAATTGTCTAGGAGACAGTGAATTGTCAGCCTTAGCAGAAAACGGGTTCCTAATTAAAAAAACAAAAAAGCACCTTAGCTTTTCCAATGAAGTCACAGTTCTAGGGTGCCCAAAATGCTACAGCCTCAGGGTCAGGGTCTATGACAGTGGACATGAAGGTCTTCACCTCAGGAGTTCTAAGTTGCTAAAGGAATCAAAGAGAAAACACTCAGTATTAACAGTAAACATCACTGGCCACAAACATTACCAAAACCTCAAAGGGAGACCTTCAGGAGAAGACAACAGAGCTTTATTCTTCAGAATAAGCAAAATGGGTGGAGGATGAGGACAGATGAATGTAGAAAAATTTAACTCAAGGAAATTCCTTTTTCTTCCTGTCCTGCTTTAAACAATAACTATTTCTTTAAGTTCAAATAGCCTGACCAGTTTATCAACAGGCTGACCTCTTTGCTTTTATTTTTTTGAGACAAGGTCTAAGTAACCTTGCTTGACCTGGAATTTACTATATAAATCAGGTTGACCTTGAATTCAGAGCTCCTCCTGTCTCTGCCTCCAGAGTATTGGGATTAAAGGTGTGCAC
Organism: Onychomys torridus; assembly: GCF_903995425.1. Taxonomy (NCBI): domain Eukaryota; kingdom Metazoa; phylum Chordata; class Mammalia; order Rodentia; family Cricetidae; genus Onychomys; species Onychomys torridus. The sequence continues at coordinate 164,378,435 of NC_050443.1, forward strand.
CACCACACCCCACCAAGGGCTGAAGTTTAAAATGAGTTTACTACTCTAAGACATAGCAATAAACATAAGCTAAGGATATATAAGGGATACTGTCACACCTCCTTCTGGCTCCTTCTGTGGAATATATGAGACTACACACCTGCCCTTTGTTTGCCAAGAAAGCTTGTGGCATTTCTAAGTTTTTCATTTAACATTCTCACCTCATCCCTTTCCTATTTCTACCGATCTCAAAGGACTTGGCTTCCGTTTTTAGCACATCCTTACAGCCTGAGGTCAGTGGTGGAGTCTTGGGTCTTTTCGGGTTGTGACTACAGGGCTGTCTTTGCTGGCGTGGAACACCTCCAAAGCTGGATCCAATGGTTCCTTAAGCTGCTGTGCTGTTCACAATTCTTCTACTTGAGAAAAGCTTCCACCAAGATCCTATTTGTCCCAGGCCATTGTCCTCTAGACTTTACCTCTTATTACTTCTTTCCCTTCATGCTGGTCTCTTTGGCTTGTGCCACTGGCTTGATCTGGGTTCTACTTTGCCTGGCTTTTCAGTATATTTCTCAGTTGTAGAGCCTGCTAGCCTTCCTGTTCATTCTGTCTCTGAGCTGTTGTCTCTGAACTGTCTTACTGCTTCCCTTCATCACTGGTAACTTCCAGGTACCATCACTCCCTAGCCATGCCATGTCAGGCCCAGGTAGTGTCTGAAAATTCTAGTTGTAAAAAAAAAAGAAACTGCTGATCTACATGCAACAAATAATTAATAAATACAGGTATAGATGCCACTTGCCTGCAACAGACTTCTCTGGAACATGGTCAGGCTTGTTTTAAAAGATGAGCTGAAGCCGGATATGTACTCTCAAGAGACAAGCTGACAAGTTGGCTAACTAAGGACATTTCAGAAAAGGATGAGACCTAAAAATAGTTTTCCAGAGAAACACTATCTCTTTCTGGCTTACCCACGAAAGCTAACATATCAATGTCTACCTCTTCTAGATCTTAAAGATGGAGGCTAGGCGTGGAGGTGTATGCCTCTAATCTTTCCAGCCACTCTTTACAACTAATCAAATAGATCATACTTCCTTATTGAAGAAATTAGTTCAGCCACTCATATTGATTCATGGCTGTAATCTCAGCATTTGGAAGGCTGAGACAGGAGGACTGCTTTGAGTTTCACCCCAGCCTAAGCTACATGGCAAGACTACCTCAAAAAAAATAAAAATAAAAATAAAAAAAAAGAAAAGAGATAGAAGCCAGGGGCTATATAGATGACATAGTTGTTAAGAACACTGGCTGCTCTTCCAGAAAACCCTGGTTCAATTCCCAGAACTCACATGGATCGGCTCACAACCATCTATAACTCCAGTCCTAGATGATCTGACACTCTCTTCTGGCCTCCACAGGTACCAGGCATGCATATGATACATAGACATACATGCAGGCAAACACACATACACATAAACTAAATAATAAATATAAACAACAAAAACTATAAAAATGCCAAATGCAGTATCATAGACCTGTAATTCCAGTCCTTAGAGGGTAGAGGCAGAGTGACCAGGAGTTCAAGGCCAACCCTGTAAGAAAAAAAAGAAAAAAGTGCAAACTTAATGGGATAGAAGTACAGACTTTAATCCATCCCCATCTGCAAGTCCTACTATGATGACTAATACTGTCATTGCCGACACCAAAGAGACAAGCTCCTAGGCATATTTGTGAGGGACTTCAAGATTATGTCAATCAAACTGGAAAGACCCACCCTAAATGTGGACAGCACCATTGCAGGGCTGGTGTCCTGGACTACATTCTAAAAGGAAGGAAGATAGTAAACTGAGCAGCAACATTTAACACTGTGCTTCCCAACTGTGGACGCAATGTGACCCACTGCCCTACGCTCCTTCTGGCATGCTATCCCAGCAGTTTGTACTTCTCTTTGAACTGTAAACCTTTCCTTCCTTCCTTCCTTCCTTCCTTCTTCCTTCCTTCCTCCCTCCCTTCCTCCCTCCCTCCCTTCCTCTCTTCCCTCCTTCCTTCCATGCTGTTTATCAGGTACTGGTCACAGCAAGTCCATTTAACAAATGATCACCAAACTAACAGCTATTCATACTGTGTTCTCAGGTGCACACCAAGATGACTGTGCCAGGAGCCAAGTGTGAGGACTAGTTGTCCCGGAAGCTTGCTGAAGACTGAGAATTCCCATCATGCAAACACGTAAGTGAGAACTGAATGTTCTTCAGTATAAGTAAGGGTCATGGAAATGCATCAGCACATCTTGAGCTTGACATCCTGTTCACATTATTGGTTTTAAAAGAAATGATAAAGAAACCAATTACAACAACAACAAAAATCTCATTAAACCTGTTACTACAGGATCTCACTTTTCTAGAGCATGCAAAATATCTGAGCTCCAGGGAGAAATATACAATCGAGGTAAAATTAATCAAAACCTACATAAGAAGAACAGCAAGAGACAGTGTAAGAAGAAAATCTTTTCCTCAGGAATTCCTCAAGTATGATTATGGAGTGCCTAACTCTGTTCGTTAGTATCTTTTACAATGTAGCACTGCATTTATAACTAGACTGATAGTACAATGACAGTCACACCTAGACACAATTCATTTAACAATTAATCTACCAGAGCTAAAAATTCTTACCATGTCATTAGTTGCCTGCTTATTAAACCACTCTATCAGTTTCAGTTACAGGCTATGCCACCCTTGTTACAAACCCAGGGGAGAAGCAGCACACCTCATGGGACGATTAACAAGTAACAGAACCCCAACTTGGAAGACTGGGGTGAGAGCCGTGAAGCCTTCCTCTCCGGCAAGCTCCCCACTGCCGTCCCCCTGAGCTGTCTTCTCACGGCCCTTTACTTGTACCTGCCTCCTCATTTCTCAAAGTAAGAACTAATGCCTGCTACAACCTTTGGCATTTCAGTTCTTAGCTGGTGACTCCTGCTGAGGTCTGGAGAAAGCAGGAGACCAGAGGACGGTCTGAACGAGTCCATGAAGTGCATCAGCATGATGGTTTTTAGACAATGATATTGTTTCTATAGTCTGTCCCTGGCTGATGACTTCCCACCCACAATTTTCCTAACCAGATTCATTCTTCACAAAGAGTTTTGCTGTTGACTCTTCGGGAATGTTTTCAGGCTTCGAGGCCATTTTATATAACAGTAGCAAACCAGAGCCCAAAATGGAGAGAGATTAGTCCCGAATCATCCACCAAATCAGGAGCAGAGTCAGGAATAGATCAAAGCATCTGGACAAAAATTTTGAAGACACATTTACCAAATGTGCTGACGATACAAAGCTGCAGAAGATCCCAATCCACAGAATATGACATAATCAGGATCTGAAACATACCCTGACAAGCTAAAGTGATGGGCTGGAAACAACAGAGGCATTAAACCAGGGCAAGTGTTGAAATGGGTTATACGCAAAAGGGGAAATAAGCTGTAGATACTGAGAAGGAGATTCACTACAATAGCGACAGCAGCCATCCCGAAGGCTAAGATTATTTTTACTCTGTTCTTTGTACTTTTCTTCTAAGTTTTTTTTCCTTTTTTTTCTTCTTCTTCTTTTGTTTGTTTGTTTGTTTGTTTGTTTGTTTGTTTGTTTTTCGAGACAGGGTTTTTCTGTGTAGTTTTGCACCTTTCCTGGAACTCACTCTGTAGCCCAGGCTGGCCTCGAACTCACAGAGATCCACCTGCCTCTGCCTCCCCAGTGCTGGGATTAAAGGTGTTTTTGTTTTGTTTTGTTTTGTTTTTTTTTTGTACCAGGGTTGGGGATTTAGCTCAATGGTAGAACGCTTGCCTGGCAAGGCAAGGCCCTGGGTTTTGATCCTTAGCTCAAAAAAAAAGAAGAAAGAAAAAAGAAAAAGAAGTACCAATTAACTAGCAAAATGCTCCTACCAAGTATGAGATGAAAGAGAGCTGATGAAGGAAGGTCACCCTGAAGCAGATTTGAGGGTTTTCATGGACTCCAGGTCTGCTATGAACCAGCACCACAGTTCAGCTGCCAAGTAATCTAATGCAGGTCAGGGATGTACCTCACTGGTAGAGAGCTTGCCTAGTATGCAGAAAGTCCTGGTTTTCAGTCCTCAGCACTGTAGACACTGAGCATGGCAGTGTATACTTCCCAACACTTTGGAGATAAAGGGATTAAAAGTTTACAGTTGAGCTGGGTGGCAGTGGCTCAGGCCTTTAATCCCAGCACTCAGGAGGTAGAGGCAACTGGATCTCTATGAATTCGAGGCCAGCCTGGTCTATAGAGCGAGTTCCGGGTCAAGCAGCAAAGCTACACAGAGAAACCCTGTCTCGAAAAAAACCAAAGTTTAAGATTGAGGCTAGGCTGGCTTAGTAGGCAAAGATACTTGCCGAGCAGACCTGATGAACTGAGTTCAATTCCTGGAGCTGAGTGTAGAGAGAGAAACAACCCCTGAAAGTTCTCCTCTGACCTACACATCACACTAAGCCAAACGCACCGTACACACAGAGAAACAATGATAACAAACTAAGTTTTTAAAAAGTTGTTCAAGTCAGGAGGTGGTAGCTCACAGGAGGCAGAGGCAGGTGGGTCTCTGCGAGTTTGAGGCCAGCCCGGTCTACAGAAAGAGTTCCAGGACAGCCAGGACTGTTACACAGAGAAATCCTGTCACAAACAAACAAACAAACAAAGAGGTTCAAGGTAATCCTCAGCTATATTGAGCGTTGGAAGCCAAGATAAACTATATGAAACCTTGTCTTAAACATAAATAACTAGGACTTGAGAGATGGCTCAGCAGTTAAGAGCACTGGTTGCTCCTCCCGAGGACCTGGGTTCAGCTCCTTTACCCATGTAATAGCTTACAACAGCCTGCAACTCCAGTTCCAGAGGATCTGACACTTTCTAACCTCTGTAGACACAAGACACCCACATGGTGCACATGCATACGTGCAGGCAAAATACTCATATACATAAAATAAAAAAGACGGATCTTTAAAAAAATCCAATTAAAAACAGCAAGTAAAATATGAATATTTCATCGGTTCCAAGTCTCCTTTACAATCTGTGCCACATATCTGGACCCTGCCTAACTGTGCTGGGCAGTTTTTGTCAACTTGACACAATCTAAAAGTCCTCTGAGGAGGGTACCTCAGCTAAGAAAATGTCTCCATACATCCAACTGTAGGGTATTTTCTTAACTAGTGATCGATGGGGGAGAACCCAGCCCATTGTGGGTGGGGCCATCCCTGGGCTGGTGGTCCTGGGTTCTGTAACAAAGCAGGCCGAGCAAGCCATGAGGAGCAAGTAGCACCCTCCATGGCCTCTGTGTCAGCTCTCAACTCCAGGTTCCTGCCCTGTTTGAGTTCCTGTCCTGACTTCCTGCAATGATGGAATAGGGATGCGATGTATAAGCCAAATCAACTCTTTCCTCCCCAACTTGCTTTTTCAGTCATAGGGTTTTATCGTAGCAACAGAAAACCAAACTAAGACAGGATCTTGCATTATAATAAACATTTCCTTAAATATTTCTCTTGTGAAAGGCATACCTTGACACCATATTGTAGGGGTTAAATTAAGAAATTAATGGGATCCCAGCACGGTGGTACGTACCTTCAATCCTAGTATCCAGAAAGCATTGAGGGAGATGAATCTCAGTAAAATTAAGGCCAGTCTGGTCTATATTAAGTTCCAGGCCAGCCAGGGCTACATAGTGAGACTCTTGTCTTGGAAGGGAGGGAGGGAGGGAAGGAGGGAGGGAGGGAAGGAGAAAGGAAGGAAGGAAGGAAGGAAGGAAGGAAAGAAGGAAGGAAGGAAGGAAGGAAGGAAGGAAGGAAGGAAGGAAGGAAGGAAGGAAGGGTTAAGATACAGGACTGGAGAGCCAGGCGTGTCTCTGTGAGTTCGAGGCCAGCCTGGTCTACAGAGCAAGATCCAGGACAGGCACCAAAACAACACAGAGAAACCCTGTCTTGAAAATACACACACACACACACACAAAAATACAGGACTGGAAAGATGGTTCCATGGTTAAGAATACTTGCTGCAAACACCTGAGGATCTTAGTTCAGATGCCAGCATGCACTAAAAAGCCACATATGCCACACACACCCACAACCCCAACACTGTGTGGGGTAGAGACAGAAGAATCCCTGGAGTTTTCTGGCCATCAGCCTAGTCCAAAGTTTAGTGAGACCCTATCTCAAAGAAGAAGGGTGGAGAATGATAGAGGAGGCCATCTGACAGCTTCCTCTGGCTGCTTGAGTTTACACAAAGGTGCTGTAGAATAGTATTTTAATTGTGTTACTTTTGTTCATGTTGCATTTGTTGAACTCTGTGAAGCTGTGATACTGTGCCTGTCTAAGACACCTGATGGCCTAATAAAGAACTGAATGGCCAATAGCAAAGCAGGAGAAAGGATAATGGGGTTGGTAGGCAGAGAAAATAAATAGAAGGAGAAATATGGGAGGCCAGAAGTAGCCAGAGAAGGAGAAGGACTCAGTAGCAAGCCACCCAGCTACACAACAAGCCACAGAGTAAGAAAAGGTAGATGGGCTAATTTAAGTTAAGAAAAGCTGGCAATAAATAAGCTAAGCTAAGGCCAGGCATTTATAATTAAGAATAAGCCTCCGTGTGTGATTTATTTGGGTGGTAGGCCTGCAAAAGCAAAAACAACCAACTACCCACAGGTGCATGCACCCATACATATACCACTCTCACAACACACACACACACACACACACACACACACACACACACACACACACACACACACACCTCTAAAGGAAATTATAGTATTCAAAGCAAATGTGAAATCATGTCATCTGAAAAGTAATTGAGAGGGAAAAAGACAATTTACTTTTTATATATATATAAAAGCAGAATTGGGGGCTGGAGAGATGGCTCAGTAGTTAAGAACATTTGCTGCTTTTCCAGAGGACTCAAGTTCATAGCACCCATGATGGGTGGCTCACAACTACCTGTAACTCCAGCTCCAGGGGGTCTGATGTCTTTTTCTGGTCATCTAGCCTCTGAAGGCACTATACTCACATGCAGAGACACACATACACAAAATTAAAATAAGAGATATTGAGAGAGAGAGAGAGAGAGAGAGAGAGAGAGAGAGAGAGAGAGAGAACACAGAACTACACATATTAGCCATTTGAAAAAGTTAACATTCAGAAAACAAAGGTAACTTTTTGGAGTTGTATACTTTTGTTTTATTTTGGTTTTTGTTTTCTCTTTTGAGAAAGGGTCTCAAGACTTTCATTTCTATAGTTGGAGAAAGGGTCTCATGTAACCCAAGCTGGTCTCAGTTCACTCTGAAGTCAAGAGCTGGCCTTCAAGTCCTGACTCTCCTAGCTCTTTACCTCCTGGGTTTAGATTAGAGGCCCATTCCACCATACTGGGCTTGGTGCTGTATCTAAGATTCTTGGTTCATAGTGTAAAGAGGAAGATTCTAACATAAGGAAGTAATTTCCAGCATATAAAATTCTGGGTAGCTTGAAGCCTCCAGTATTAAACACAGCGTCATCAAGTATTAAAGGATGGATATATTTCTAATAATTAAGCTGATGCTTTGGGAAAGAGAGCGAGACAGCCTCTTAGAAAATTAAATGAAGACCTGCGCATGGATTCAAAAGGGCTTCTTTTTAAAGTTCCTCTATAAGAAAGGAAAGGGAGGATTTGGGGTCTTAAACTATGCCTATTGATAATTAGAGGCCAGTATTTTTATCAGCTAAGTCATTATTAAATGTCAACATCCCCTAGAAAAGTTCATTTGAGGAAAAAAATTGACTTTTTCAGTCAAAAACATTTTAAAGCACTAATTATCAGTGACTACAAAGCATCCTATGACTGAAGGACCAGGGGTAGCCGTGATGGTAAAAGCAGCCCACAGCAGAGAGCCAGAGGCTAGAAAGGCTGCCGGGAAAGAGCAAAGGTCAGGAATGATTAGATGAAGGCCAATATCTAGGCCAGCCTGTGCCCACCTGCTGTGGTTTGAAATAAAATGTCCCCACAGGCTCTGACATTTGGATACTTGTCCCCAGTTAGTGGTCCTTTTGGGGGGAGGCTTAAGAGGCATCCTCTTGTTAGAGGAAGTAGCACTGAGGGTGGGCTCTGAGAGGTTGAAAACTGGCACCATTTGTAGTTTGTACTGCTTCCTGCTGTGGTTCAAGATATGAACCCTCAGCTCTGGTTCCAGCTGCCAGTCTGCTGCTGCCACACTTCCCTGCCACGAAGGACTCTTTTTTGGTTTTTTGAGACAGGGTTTCTCTATGTAGCTTTGGGGTCTGTCCTGGAACTCACTCTGTAGCCCAGGCTGGCCTGGAACTCACAGAGATCCACCTACCTCTGCCTCCCAGTGCTGGGATTAAAGGCGTGCGCCACTACCACCCAGCCGTGAAGGACTCTTATCTTCAGGAACTGTATGGCAAGCAAACCCTTCCTTCTAGAAAATGCCTTGATTATGGTGTTTCATTACAGCAATAGAAAACTTAACTAACACACTACCGCTGCAGCCCTATTATATAATGAGCTCATTGGAAACACTTTTTTTTGCCAGAGCTGAGGACCGAACCCAGGGCCTTGCGCTTGCTCTACCGCTGAGCTAAATCCCCAACTCTGGAAACACCTTTTTCCCTGACAAAACAGAAGTTCTAGGTCACCATGACTGACCCTTTGAAATAGTTTCAAAGATAAGAGGGCAAAAGCAGAAGCAGGAGAATAAAGAGAGACACCTCAAACTATAGACTTCTGGGACAGCATCCCAAATCTTCCAAATGCAAACACATTACACTGCCTCTTGTTCATTCTCTCTTCCCACTTTTGATGCTTGCCTAAAGAAATAAGAGCAGCATATGCGGCCTGATTAAAAGTTAGAATAAAGAACACAAATGACGTGGCTGTTCTCAGAGCCACAGAATTTAAAGAGGGTAGCTGAATCATGAAGAGGAGAGCTCACTGAGTGCACACAGGTTGTCTGCGCTGTCCTGAAAAGACAGGAAAGCCTGGGGTGTAGGTCCTAACAGCACACACATTAAACACACACAAAGCTCTGGATCTGATCACCACTACTACAAAGGGAAGGAAAAAGAGGGCGGGGCTGAGGTCAGGAGTTTTCACCCTTGCCACATGGAGGCAACTTATACTCATGTCTGGGACTAAGAACATTCTGCACCAACCTGTGAATCACCCACTTTCCCGGTGCTCTCTGCAACTTCAGCTGCAACAGTGCTCAGAGCATCACCATCACCATTTTAGTTCACCTCAAGGCCTAGGATGCTCAGTTACCTTAAGTTAATAGGAAGTAACTACCCTACAATCACCAGCTCAGTCACAAAGGTATTTCCTATCAACTACTGCCAAAAAATTCAGCAAATATTTGTGATAAGTTCTGAAGCAAGAGAAAATACCATTGTAATTAAAAAGGAAACAGGTTGTTTGTCAAAACAACAAAGTAATCTTTCCAGATTAAATACATACATAAGATTTCTCTGAACTAAATCATAATAACAATAAAATGCTCTTGTAAGTTTCCTAAAGTTGGAGTTACCAAAATGGCTCAGTGTATAAAAGTGCTTCCTGTGTAAACCTGACAGTCTAGATTCAGTTCCCAGAACCAGAATGGAAAGAGAGAACTGACTCCCAAAAGCTGTCCTTGACCAGCAAATGTGCTCTCAATGTCACGTCCATGCCCACACTCACATACTCATCTCTCCCTCTCCCTCCCCCCCCCTCTCTCTCACACACACACGCACGCACGCACGCACGCACGCACGCACGCACGCGCGCACACACAGATAGAGACAGAGAGGTTCCTTGGGTCTTTTAAAACCCCAGACGCTGGCTGGGGAGATGGCTCAGTTGGTTAAGTGCTTGGGGTGGAAGCTTGTGGATGAGAGACTGGATCCTGAGCATCCATATAAAGCCTGACATAGCAGTGTGCAGACAGAACCCAGTGCTCAGGGGAAGGGCAGGAAGGTCTCTGGACTTGCTGGTAAGCCCCAGGTTCAGCTGAGAGATTACAGTGGAGAACAATAGAAGACATCTGATACACAGGTGCACACAGGCAAACATGCATGTGAATACCACCTCCCTGAACTAAATAAACCTCTTCAAAGGGAGGTCCTGGAAGTGAGTGTCTCAGTAGCATTTGGACCCTGCAAAGGAGAGCCTTCTATTTCAGTCTAGTAGCTTGATTCAGGCTCAGCTCAAGATTGACTCTTTTTCTCCTAGGAGCAATATTCCACAAATAGCCCCTTACCAGAACCAATAAAAACAGGCTGCAATCAGTAGCCTTATTGGAAGAAAATGAGATGTAGAAGGCAGGGCACAAAGAATATCTTCTATAAACCAATGCTGACTCCAGACATTTAAAAAGCACACTTAATAACTCCTTCTAGTCACTCTACATTAAAGTACCTTGTCCTTTCAAACTCACATGGTCCCCAAACAAATGTTCAATTAGTCCTGTTACTTTTGTACCCATACTTTTCTTTGCTATAAAGCTCAACATGCAGGCATCAAAAGCCAATGAGCTCTGACTGCTCACATCCTGAATACAGGGAAGAAACAGCTATGGGGTATTATCTCACCAGGGAATGCTGTGTTTAACACCTACACATGAACAAACCTCCCACTGAGGAAATGCATGTATGTGGACCCCAAACACAGACTTCCCCACTGTCATGCAGCTCCAAATACAGTGAAGGCAACAAAGCAAGAGTTTTCACTTGTTCAGAAAATAAGAAATTCCTTTTTTGTTTTTTCTTTAAAGCAAAATAAAGTTTACTGAGATGGATATAGTATGTATATGTTACTTAGAGCTGCATAGAAGTTTCCATATTTCATTGTAATTAAATGAATATAAATCTTGGTTGAGCACAGAGGCATGTATCTATAAGATACTGGGAAACCTGAGACAGGTAGATCATTTGTGCCCAAGAGTTCAAGGTCAGCTTGGGCAACATTGGGGGAGGGAGGGAGGGAGGGAGGGAGGGAGGGAGGAAGAAGGAGGGAGGGAGGAAGGAAGAGAGGGAGGAAGGGAGGAAGGAAGGAAGGAGGGAAGGAAGGAAGAAGGAAGGAAGGGAAGGAGGGAGGACGGACTGACAAAAGCAGGGATGTCAGTGCAATCCTGTAATTCCAGCAGAGACAGGGACCTAAATACAGTCTCTTCTCTTCTCGCTCCCTCCCCTTCCCCCCCTTCCTCTCCCCCCCACTTCTCTAAGTAAGTCTGGTATGGTAGTGAGTGTTTATAATGTCAGCACTGGGGGGCTGGGGATTTAGCTCAGTGCTAGGCAAGTGCAAGGCCCTGGGTTCGGTCCTCAGCTCTGGCAATAAATAAATAAATAAATAAACAAACAAACAAACAAATAAATAAATAATGTCAGCATTGGGGAGGTGAATCCTTGATGCTTACTGGTTGGCCAGCCCAGCATAATGGGTGCCCTCTAGGCAAATGAAAAACCCTGTCCCCCAAATCAAGTATACAGTACCTGAAGAGTAACATCTGAGGTTGGCCTCTGGTCTGCACATGTGAGCATACATATACTTGTGTACCCACACAGAAACACAAACAGAGAAGATGAGAAAAGAATTGGTAAAGAAACGACAATTCCACATCAGAAAATATCCACAGATACAAAAGAAAAATGGTAAAGAAAGAAAAGATGAACAACCACCACCAAAGACACCCATGGAACAGACATAGAGTGAAGTGGAGTAGCAACCTGGGTCTGCTGCTACAATCCCAGCTGCTCAGGAACCAAGTCAAGAGGACTGCAAGTTCAAGGCCTGCCTGAACCAGAGTGAGTTCAAACCAGCCTAAGCACCTTAGGGAGCCCTGGTCTCAAATTACAAAATAGAGACAGACTGAGGAGACAGTCCAGAGGTTAAGATCATGTAACGCTGTTCCAGAGGATTTGGGCATGGTTCCCAGCACTCATACCTAGTTCAGAGGATCTGATGCTTTCTGGCCTCTTTGGGCACCTGCATGAACATGGAGCACATAAACTCATGCAGGTGCACAAATACATAAACATAAATAAAAATAAATATACCTTTCTTTAAAGATTCATTTATTTATTATATATTCAGTGTTCTGTCTGCATGTGTGCCTGCACACCAGGAGAGGGCATCAACACTCGTTACAGATAGTTGTGAGCCACCATGTGGTTGCTGGTAATTAAACTTCAGGACCTCTAGAAGAGCAACCAGTGCTCTTAACCTCTGAACCATCTCTCTAGCCCTAAATAAATCTTTTTTACAAAGCAAAAAGAGGACTGAGCGGTGGTGGCACACACCTTTAATCCCAGCTCTCAAGAGGCAGAGGCAGGCGGATCTCTGTGAGTTCAAGGCCAGTCTGGTCTAATGAACGAGTTCCAGGACAGACACGGCAGTTACACAGAGAAACCCTGTCTCGAGAAACTAAAAAAAAAAAAAAAAAACAAAAACAAAAAGTAACAAGAGGGCTGGAGGTAGAATTTAGCAGTATAATACTTCCCTAGTGGATGTGAGGCCCTCATTTCAACCCCTAGTACAGCTAAACAATTACAACAAAGAAAAAAGAAAAGGAAAAGGAAATACAGGAGCAGATGAAATCCAGTTGAGTCAATAACGTTAATGTGAATATAATTCAAATTAGAAGGCAGAAACTGTTGGACCGGATAAGGAATCTAACTACTCAAAGAACACGACAATGCACACCTTTAATCCCAACCCTCAGGAGGCAGATTTCTATAGTTTAAAACCAGCCAACCAGCCTGGTCTACCCAGAATTCAGGGACAGTCAAGGCTACAGTGAGCCGGGCGATGGTGGCAGAGGCAGGTGGATCTCTGTGAGTTCGAGGCTAGCCTGGTCTACAGAGCTAGTCCAGGCAGGCTCCAAAGCTACAGAGAAACCTTGTCTTGAAAAACAAACAAACAAACAAACAAACAAACAAACAAAAAAAGGATACAGTGAGACTCTATCTGCAAAAAAGAAAGGAAGAATCCAGATCCAGCTATCACAAATATTTTAGAAAGGTACAAATAGATGAAACATAAAAGAGTAAGAAAACATGCCAGGTATGGTGGCGCACACCTTTAATCCCAGTACTCGGGAGGCAGAGCCAGGCAGATCTCTGTGAGTTCAAGGCCAGCCTGGGCTACCAAGTGAGTTCCAGGAAAGGCTCAGAGCTACACAGAGAAACCCTGTCTCGGAAGGAAAAAAAAAAAGTACTCTACCAACTGAGCTGCATGCCCAGTCCCCTCAGACTTCAATGAAAGTTCTAAAGGATGTGTTTACTTTTAATGGTGCATGGATGTCCATGTGTGTGCAAAGGCCTTGGATTCTACAGAGCTGGCGATACTCATGCTCACACAGCCGTAGACAGAAACCCACATAGTTAAAGATAATAAGACTAGTGCAAGAAGAACATTCTGAAGAGATCTATAATAAGTAAAAGGATTAAATCACTTATCAAAAATACTACTTCTGGGGCTGGAGAGACGGCTCAATGGTTGAGAGTGCTGACTTGACTGGATGGGTCTTCTAAAGGACTAAGGATTCCTTCCTAGCAATCTCATGGCAACTCGGAACGGCTGTAACTTCAGTTCCAGGGGAACTGATGCCCTCTTCTGGTCTACATGGGCACCAGTCACATGTACAGTGCACAGAAATTTCAGGCAAATCACCCTTATACACAACAGTATATAAAATAATATAAATAACATAAAATAGTAAAAAACAAAAAACAAAAAAACCCCCATGATTCGTGAAAAGAACATCAGGTTCTATTTCTTCTTCTTCTTTTTTTTTTTTTTGAGCTGAGGATCGAACCCAGGGCCTTGCACTTGCTAGGCAAGCGTTCTACCACTGAATTAAATCCCCAACTCCATCAGGTTCTAATAAATTCTAACAAACTTTTTTTTTTTTTTTTAGTTTTCGAGACAGGGTTTCTCTGTGTAGCTTTGGAGCCTTTCCTGGAACTCATTCTGTAGCCCAGGCTGGCCTCGAACTCACAGAGATCTGCCTGCCTCTGCCTTCAAGTGCTGGGATTACAGGCATGCACCACCACCACCTGGCTCTACCAAACATTTAAAGAACTAGTATTAATCCTTTACAAACTCTTCCAAAAACAAAAGGTGAAGAAACACATACCAATTTATTCCACAGTTCCATTACAACTCAGATGTTGAAACAAAAACATCACATGAAAACTACAGATCAATATTTTTTTAAAAATTTATCACGGGGTTGGGGATTTAGCTCAGTGGTAGAGCACTTGCCTAGCAAGCGCAAGGCCCTGGGTTCGGTCCTCAGCTCTGAAAAAAATAAAAATAAAAATAAATAAAAAGAAAAAATTTATCTATTTTATGTGCATTGGTGTTTTGCCTGCATGAATGTCTATATAAGGGTATCAGAGTTAGAAATAGCGGTTAGCAGCCATGTGGTTGCTGGGAATTGAACCCAGGTCCTCTGGATGAACAGCCAGTGCTCTTAACCTCAGAGCCACCTCTCCAGCCCCAGACTAATACTTTTATAAGAAGAAAACGCAAGATCCTTGGACTCCCTCTGAGCAGGGATAAGAATACAATGGTTAATACCTTCTCAGTCACATGCATAATCATTTAGGACATTCTTTTATCATAGCAGAGAAGAAGGCAAACCTCTCAACCAAACTAGGTCAAACACCTCTTCCGAGGACTCTAAGTGAGGGAAAACACAAATGCTCCCCAAGTTATTTTCCTGTCACTGATGGACAGGAACAGGCTGACACTTGAGGTTCTTGCACTGCCTCTAATGATTTTATATTTTTGTCCCACCAGGTTCACACAAGTAGGGACAGAGACTGAATAAAACTGGATATGAAAGGGGCTTTAATTTTGTGACTGCGTTCTCCCCAAGATCAGTCACAACTGAGACTATAAGACTGGTATACTTGTACAATCAGGACAGATATTCTGTTGTTGTTGTTTTGTTTTGTTTTTGAGACAGGGTTTCTCTGTGTAACCCTGGCTGTCCAGGAACTCACTCTGTAGACCAGGCTGGCCTCAAACTCACAGAGATCCACTTGCCTCTGCCTCTCAAGTGTTGGGATTAAAAGTGTGAGTCACCACCACCTGGTTCAGGACAAAATTTTATAATATATTAGTTACGTATTTGTGGATGTGCCATTTAATAATCTTATTAATGACTCAGGCTCATGACTAGCCTCACTTTAGCTAAGAAAACTCAAGCGAGGAGTGGCTGAAACACTTTCCCAAAGGAAGAATAGATCTGGGACTCAAAATTCAGACACTTGAGTCTACAGTCTCTGCCATCACCCATTTTATTATACAGTCTCATAAGCCACACTTGAATGAGCACTGAAAAGCAAAACCAAGGGGACATTCATCAAAAACTTCAGAGAAACTACGTCTTTCCCTGAGTCACTCTGACTGAAGATGAGAAGTCAGAGCTGCTTAGGAAGGTGGAAGTCAGCTGGAGAAGGCTCACCTAACATGCATGAGGCCTGAGTTCCATTCCCAGGAACCTCCTTAAAAAAAATCCTAGAATCAAAGCTGATATTTTCTCAAAAAAGGGCAGAGTAGGTGCTGATGAAACCGTGCTTCCATATATGAGAAAGAAAAGCTGGGCCCTTATTTGATTTGTATATATGAATCCGAGCTCAGCAGCAGAGTGCCTGCCGAGCATGCCCAAATCCTGGGCTTTATCTCCAGCGCTGTATGACTCTAGTGTGATGGGGGTAGAGGGGGACTGGGGGAACAGGAATAGAGGCAGAGGGATTAGATATTCAAGGACAGCCTCTAATACGAAGTAAATCTGAAACTAGTCTCAGCTACATAAAATGTTTCCTCAAAGGGGCTGAACAGACCCAGTGGGACATGCATGCCACACTCGGGAAACTGAGGCATATGGATCACCAGAGCTTGGGAATTGGTGGTGGTGGTGGCGGTAGTGGTGCACACCTTTAATCCCAGCACTTGGGAAGCAGAAGTATGTGGATCTCTGAGTTTCTCACTCAGTTTTATCCCAGCCTTCAAGCCCATGGGGAAAGACAGAACAGCATGAGGCATCTGTGAACCTGGACTACTACATCCAGAAAGAAAGCTTGGGCTCACAGCTTTGCCTCATGACAAAAGCAGGGTCTTCCAAACTCACTATGTCATTGAGAATTAGTTTGTATTTTGCCGCAGGCGTGGTGACAAAAGCACTTCAGTAGTAGAAGCAGTGGGAATGGGAACAGGGGTCCAAGGTCACCCTTGGCTACATACTGAGTTCAAAGCCAGCCTGTGCTATGACCATCTGCCTCAAGGTAGGAAAAACAAGGGTATTTTAAGAAGCATATAACATACTCTACAAAGTTTAAAGCTTAAAAGATGAGAGAAGACGGCATATGGACGAACCCCCAAGCCTGACATTTGGTAAGTGGAGAGATATCTGGAAGGAACGAAGGTAAACTGTTCTTAGCAGCATCAGTATGTGTTCCTGGTCTGGACTTAGTGTGATAAGAGCCCAACACATCTTTCCAATAATCTCTTGAGGAAGTTGACTGGGTCCTTGCTTCTTCAGTCAAATACTTAATTAGCCACGGTGAAGATGATGTGCTTATTCTCTGCAGGAGGCCCAGTTTGAGAACTGAGAAGGAAAGGCCAGGTATGGCAGTCATGCGAAGGCAGGGAATCGGCCACGGATACTAGCATTTTTTCCAAGGCTCATCCCAGTTCTTTCACTTATTCAGAGAAGGCAGAGAAACTTACATCAGCTGCCTGGAGGCCCTTGGGACGAATAAGGACAGAGCCAAGGCAGAAACCATTGAAAGCAAAAGCAACTAAGTAGAAGATAAAGCAAACAGGCCCCGGATGAAAAGGAGCTGCCTAGAAAGCCTGTGTAAATACACGATAAACAGACAGAGCAAGCATTACATTCTTATGTACTTCATACTCTAGTCCAGCACCTGATGTTGCATTCAGACACCCATGTCTGTCTTACTGCCCTTGGGTCACAAGGCAGAACTTGGGAGAAGAGTTTGTAATGCCAAACTCCTTTAGAAACTCACATTTATCGTAAGGACTCACACATGTCTTGAATGCCTGCTAGGTGCAGATATGCATCTATTGGTGAGGTTTATAAATGTGTTTGCTGCAAAATGTCTCTGGAGGCAGGTAAGCAGTCCGACCTTCACCGCAGTCTTGTTAGCTCATCTCACCCCATGCTCCCTCGTCCCAGCCCACTCAACACACATATTTCACAGCTTTCTTCTTATTCCCAGTTGTGACACACACTGTAGTAAATCATTTCAGAGACAAGACATTTTACTTTAAAAGAAAGAGAGAAAGAAGGATAGGAATAAACATCACACCCTGCTCTCTCACACATTAGAATCTATACAAAGTTGTAAATATGCATTACTATTATTGGAGTGTCTGGCAAGCCTTACATCTGGAGCTAAATCAAGTTCCCCATCTGCTGGGTTTGCCTCTTTTATTCAATGTTAACTTCTTGATTATTTGCAAAAACAATTCAATTAACTGTTGAGAAAAGGGAAAATCATCGGCACAATGGGAGGAAACAATGAAAGTCAAGCTGAGACCTAACACTGAAGCCCCTTTCCTCCCCACTTAGAGAGCACTGCCTCTGTGAGTACTGCTTCCTCGTGACCCTGTGAACCCCGCGTCTGACACAACTCTACCCAACATATACAGCGTTCCTTTTGCTATTTCATAAGGAACTAAAAATGACTTAGCCCCAGGGTTTTTGATTGCCTGTGTTTACCACAAATAGAAATACCTACTTACAGTAAAATGTGAAAGTTCTAGATCCCCACGAAGCTACCAAGGTGCAGAGCAAAGGAAACCCCCAGGGGAGGCTCTGAGGTAGCTTATGCATAAAGAACACTTTGGCAGCTAACGTGCCTGCAAAGCGCCTGCGACCATTTCTTGGGTAGAAAATTCCCAGAACAGCTGGCACTTTGAGCTCTTTCAATGACACAATGAAAGCCTCATGCACCCCTGCTTTTCTCCATCAAGTGTGACAACTTCTCCCACTCCTCCAGATATCAGGGCTGAAAATAGCAGTGGTGCTCAGAGCATTCTCCTTGGGAAGGTGCAATCAACCTCAGGATGAGTGAGCGCTCTACAGGAGCTTCTCAGTCCTTACCTGATGTTAACCAGTGCATGCGTCACCTTGCTGGCTGCTTCCTTCCACTGGCCTGCGTTGGTAGAAAGCCTGAGGACTGTGGAAGGAAAGAAGACAGATCTGTCAAGGCCCTGACACAAACACAGACATGAGGAATGGAGACACGTCTCGGGATAGCACCATTACAAAACCAAACAGAGCTTGTACCAACCTTCTACTGTAAACCGTCCTCAAGTAAGGGCAACTACTTTCTCCAGGAATGTTTTTCTTTCTCTAACTTCTCCCTTGCCATTGAAGTAGTCACTTCTCCTTCTCTGCCTTCTCCTTTCCTCCCCTGATAATGGACTCCAAAACTTCGTTTCTATAGTCATTTAATACACAAAGATAAAGCGATAGCTCAGCTGGCCAAGAGTGCATAATGACCTACCTGAGTTAGGTCCCCAAAGCCCATGGAAAATGTCTAGTGTGGTGTGCATGCTTGTCACCCCAGGTTGGGTGAGTAGGAGACAGGTGGACCCATGGGGCTTGCTGCTGACTAGTCAGCTAAGCCTTCTTGGCAAGCCCAGGCCAATGAGAGGCCCTGTCTAAAAGGATGAAGGGGACAGCTCCTGAGGAATGACCTAACACTGACAAGCCTGTGCACAAGCACACTCACAAAAACCCATATAAGGGTGGCAATGTGAGAGTAACTTGGCTGCCATGTTTACCATTTCCCTACTAGCAAGGGTTACACTTGGGTGGCATGGAACCATGTAGACCAGGCTGCCCTCAACCTCCCAGCACTCCTACCGGCTGAGGTGGCATCCCTTCTTGCTCCATGTGCATCTTTATAAACCTAAAACCATACATCCAGCCAAATAGGACAAATAATCTTTCCAGATAGAGAATGATCATGTTTCAATCTAGGAATGAGCTGTTTGGCTCCTCTAGCTTACATTAAATGACCTGCAAAGTGAACCAATAGAGAGCATCCACTCCCCGACCAAACTCTCCTTTACAAACACACTCACAGGGGGAGAAAAATTACAGAATGCACAGTGAGCACACCCCCTGACAGCTGTGGTCTCCAGACCACATGTGTACTGTAATCATGCCATTTACAAGAGACAGAACAGTACAAGTACTCCCTGGATGAACAACAGAAGGCAGATATTCACATATGTTTTTGTCTTTGCTGTGTTTACATGCACGCACACATGCACTCATTTGTACAAGTACATATGCCCATGTATGTGCACACAGAGACCAGAGATGGACTTCTTTCTCTACTGTTCAGCACCTTTTTTTAAAAAAATTGTATTAATTTATGTGTGAGTATATGAGTGCATGCTTATGGAGGTCAGAGGACAATTTGTGGAAGCTGACTCTCTTCTTCTGCCGTGGGTCCCAGGGATTGAACTTAGGTTATCAGGCTTAAAGGCAGGCATTTTTACCTGCTGAGCCATCTAGCTGGCCCCTCCCACCTTATTTTTTTGACATGGGGTCTGTTATTAAACCTGGAATGCACTGGTTGACTAAATTAATGGCAAGACAAGCCTCTGGATCCTCCTGTCTCCATCTCCCCAGCACGGGATTACAAGCACATAGAGTCGTACCTGGCTTTTTAATGCAGGTGCTGCTGACTCTGGTCTTCAGGCTTGTGCATTTTACCCACTGAACCAACTTCCCAGCCTCTAAACTATGTTCTTAAAGACCATTTGGTTACAGAGATAAATATGTGGAGTGTTTACAAAGTATCAGGCACTGGACAAAGTTTATATATAATATAGCATACAGATAGATGTTGTGTAATAGTTTCCTCTGAGATTCAAACATTCCATCCTGCAGGGAAGCTCCTTAAGCAAGAAGGTAAACAACTCAAAACAGCTGTAGGAAGTCCCTGAAACTGACCAGATTCCCTAGGCCCCTACCTGCAGCAGTAAACAAGCCAAATTACTAAAAGGTCTCTTAGATGGGCCAAGCTACAAAGAAGACCCAGAGACCAGACGAGCTGCCTGAAGAAGCAAAACCAGCTCAACTGCCTGAAAGAGGTTTAGACCAGAGAGTCACTTGGAAAGGACATTCTCCAACCTATTGAGCTGCCCACAGGCTCTGCGGTATGTTCCAGGCTTCCAGCTTTTGTTAGCTGTCGCCTGTGCTGGGGTGGGCTTTGGTGACACAGCTGTCTCTGAATCACTTCTGCTGCTATAAGTAACCCCTCACCCACACTCTTATAAGTGACCCCAATAAAACTCACTGGTTTACCAAGTTGGATTTTGGTGATATCTATACTTAGGTCTATCCTGGGCTGAGTAGACATGTATGTTGTACCCCCTGCAAAAGCCTTGTCACACAGAATAGGAAACCCAGAATCAGAGGAAAAAAGTAACTGTGATCAGTCATACTCTGTTGTTGTTGTTGGGGGATTGTTGGTTGGATAATTTTGGCTTGTTTTCAAACATTTATTTGAAAGAGAGAGAGAGAGAGACAGACAGACAGACAGACAGACAGACAGACAGAGATGGAGGCTAAAAGAGAGGGTCAAAAACGCCTGGGATGGGGTTGGGGATTCAGCTCAGTAGTAGAGCGCTTGCCTAGCAAGCTCAAGGCCCTGGGTCCGATCCTCGATGAGGGGGGCGTACCTGGGATGGAGGTTTCAGGGGGTTCTGAGTCATGTGATGTACGTGCTGGGGCACAAACTCCAGTCCTCTGCAAGGACAGCAGGTGCTCTTGTCTGCAGAGCCATCTCTCCAGCTCCAGGGTTTGTTTTTTGAGACAGGCTCTCACACTATAGTCCAGACTGGTGTGGAACTCATTATAGAGACCAGGGTGGCCTCAAATTCAGGCCATCTTCTTGCCTCGGGTAGCCTCCTGAGTGTGGGGTTACATGTATGAATGAAGCACCATGAATAGCGTCATCATTCACAACTGTTTATGAGAGCTGGTATCTGAACCTTGGAAGAATGTTCTATGGCGAGCTGGTGTTTGAACCTGCAAGGGATGGTTCTAGGTCTGGTACTTGTTGAGAAATGAGTAAAATCATGACCTTTCAAGTCTACTGTTAGGTCCACGTCTAGTCCTTGCTGCATCCCAGAGGAAAACAGTACCAGCAACACGAGACACTTGCTGTGACCACTGAGTGAGCTATGGACACATGCACAGCTTAGAAAAGTGCTCCCAACAGAGTGCAGGCTTTGTAAACTGGAGCAATCTCAACAACCACCACCACAACAAAAGGGTGTTTCCATTATGGGGGTTAAAAAAACAAAACAACAACAAAAATCAACTTATCTGTTGGTTCCACATCTGCTCTTACAACATCTGGGTTTTATAAATAGATGGAATTTTATGAAAGAGAAGATTAAGATGGAGACCTTAGCAAAGTGCTGTTTTTATAACTGATAAGATTTAGCTAGTACACAGTGACTTGGGATAGTTCCAAGTTTAGAGCTCTAAAGCTTCAACTCGGGGATAACCCAGCATATGTGCAAATTTATTTCGATATTGAACAAAATAATTTCAGCAGGTCAGACATGTCTTTGTGTGTATGTTTTTGGGTATGTAAGAATGAGTAAATGTGGAGACCAGAGGTCAACTTAAGCTATGGTTCCTCAGATACATCCATTTTGTTTTACAAAATGTTCTTATTAGCATACATGAATACATGCATTTCATTATGACACTTTCATACATGTACAGAAAGCATTCAATCACACTCACCCCTTTACCCTCTCTTCCCTCCCACTCCTGCTGATCCCTCTCCTCTTCCGAACTAGCTCAGCTTCTCCTTGGTTTTTGTATGTGTGACCAAGTTAGTTTCATCAGGGTTGTTTACAGGGACACAGACACCTTACCAGTAGCTACAACACAGCTTACTGATGCTCAGGAGGAATAGAACCCCATGAGCACCTCTTCCTTACATGACAGGATGTTAATGACCCCAACTTTCTCTTTAAGATGGTATCTATTTGGCCTGGTGCTTACTGAGTAGGCTAGGCTTGGGGAGTGGATGGCCAGCAAGCCCCATGGATTTGCCTCCTGCCTCCCCAGGGCTGAGATTATGGACACAAACCTACCTACCTACCTTCCTACCTTCCTTCCTTCCTTCCTTCCTTCCTTCCTTCCTTCCTTCCTTCCTTCCTTCCTCCATCTTTCCAAATGGAGGTTGAACTCAGGTCCTCATACTTGTATGGCAAGCATATTATCAACTGATCTATCACTACACACCTCAATCTATTATTGATGATTTTTTTAAATGATTTTTCAAGACAGGGTTTCTCTGTAGACCAGGCTGGACTCACAGAGATCTGCCTGCCTCTGCCTCCCGGGTACTGGAACTAAAGGCGTGCGCCACACTGCCCGGCTGATTTTTTTTTTTTTTTTAAATATAGTAAAGCAAAGTTAGAAGTTTTATTAAAGACAAGAGCTGGAGAGACAGCTCAGTGGTTAAGAGCAGGTATCCCTCTTTCAGAGGACCTTGGTTCAGTTCCCAGCAGAACGTCAGGTGTCTCACAACCACCTATGACTCCAGTTCCAAAGGACTCAATGCCTCTGGCTTCCATGGGCACCCACACACGTGGTATATATTCACACACATGGCATATATCCACACAGACAGACACACACACATACACACACACACACACACACACACACACACACACACACACACACGATTAAAAATAGTATGTCTTTCAAAAGTTTTTGTAAGATTTATTTATTTATTATGTATAGAACATGTATGCCTGCAGGCCAGAAGAGGGTACCAGATCTCATTACAGATGGTTGTCAGCCACCATGTGGGTGCTGGGAACTGAACTCAGGACCTCTGGAAGAGCAGTTGGTGCTCTTAACCACTGAGCCATCTCTCCAGCCATCTTTCAAAATTTTTTAAAAATATATTTTAATATAAACAAGCACGAGGATCTCAGAAGAATTAAGACATACCTATGTGTGGGCACAAGCTTCTCAAGGAACAGTTGCCTACTAATGCTTTAAAAAAGTTTTCTTTTTCTTTTCTTTTCTTTTCTTTTTTTTTTTTTTGTTTCCATTTTTTGAGACAGGGTTTCTTTGTGTAGCCCTGGCTATCCTAGAACTACTCGCTCTGTAGACCAGGCTGGTCTTGAACTCACAGAAATCCACCTGCCTCTGCTTCTGAGTGCTGGGATTAAAGGTGTGCACCACCAACCTGGGTAAAAAAGGATTTCCTAAAGAATGTATTCATGTGTGTGTGCGTGTGTGTGCGTGTGTGTATGTGTGTGTATATGTATGTGTATGTGTGTATGTATGTGTGTATATGTATGTGTGTGTGTGTATGTGTGTGTGAGTGTATGTGTGTATATGTGTGTGTATGTGTGTATGTGTGTGGTGTGTATATGTATGTGTGTGTGTATGTGTGTGTGTGTATGTATGTGTATGTGTGTGTGTGTAAATGTGTGCGTGTGTGTGTGTGTATGTGTGTGTATATGTATGTGTGTATGTGTGTGAGTGTGTGTGTATGTGTGTATATGTATGTGTATGTGTGTATATGTGTGTGTGAGTGTGTGTATGTGTGTGTGAGTGTGTGTGTATGTGTGTGGTGTGTATATGTATGTGTGTGTGTGTGTATGTATGTGTGTGTATATGTATGTGTATGTGTGTATGTGTGTATGTGTGTGTGTGTGTGTGTGTGTGTGTGTGTGTGTGTGTCTTATATAACATTAGAGGGACCAGCCTTAATATTACACATCCCAGGGGTTCAGGAGAGAACTATGAACAGCAAGGACTATTTTTGGGAAATAGAATCTCAGCACACCGAGCTCTATAGTCCACTTACTTTAATTCCTTTGGCATAACATCCTCTTTACACAGCTTCAGTTCTGTTCTCGGGCCTAGCTCCTTTCTTGTCTGATCTCTCTGTATTTATCTACTGCGCCCTCTAAGTTCTATCTTAATTCTCTCGTCTCAATTCTGCCTTATCTAGGTCCTTATCATCTTGTTCTTACCCAGCTAGTACTTCCCCATCTGACTCTTCCTTATCTTCCATCTCGTCCACACGTTCTCTCTGGTCAAAATCCTCCTTGTCCCTCTCCATTCTCCATCTCTAAGTTCTCTACATTCCTCCTAAGTCTCCCAGGAATCCAGTTATAAACCCAAGCAATAGCAATCCCCTGGCCAAGCCAGATCACCTTGAAATCTATGGGGTCATAAAGGTAGGTAAGAATTTTCCTCAGGCAGTGACCACCAGGCTTCCAGGGTCAAACAGAAGGGTGGTAAGAATCATAAAGAGGGGCAGTAATTGTTAATTATCATTTGCAACCCTAAAGGGAAGTGACTAATGAATTAACTAAATTTGGGTAATAACTAAGAAGAGGGATCTTATGTGCTCAACTATAATCTTAAACATGATTGGCAGAAAAGGTTAAGAATCTATAAGTTGCTAGGTCAATGGGAGAAAATAAAACTGTCTTCTTTTTTCCTGTGGATGCTATCTATCCAAGCTATCTGCTGTTTTTCTACAGGGTAGGGGAAAGTGTGCTCGGTCAGTAGTCAACCTGTGTGCAGCTAGATGCCTCTGGTGATAGTTAAAGAACTAGAGGTAAGATTTGGGAAAGGAGGAAATTAAGCTAAATTGGCACATCAGCCAGGCCTTCTCAAACAGGTAGTCTGGATGCTTAAGTCTGTTCTTAGAGAATACAGAGGTGTCTCTGATAAGGTACTTTCCTCCGTCTGGGGATGGACCTGGCTGGATGCTGCCAATGACGATAATTACAGGGTTCTGGCTGTGCATAGCTGTCAGCACAGAAGGTTATCTAAATATTCCTTTAGTAGAGGGAAATGGTGCCCAATATATGGTGGAAAAGCTACAATAGTACACAAGAAACTCATAGCAGAAAACGACTGATAATCAAAAGCCAAATATCACCAAGGCTCCTTGAACCTCAGCTTGACCTCTGGAAGGCCCTTGGCTTCTTCCAGGTATTAGCTTGGTCATAATCAGCTGAAATCCTACTTTGTATATTTTTGCAGCTTGCAGCATGTGTGTGTGTGTGTGTGTGTGTGTGTGTGTGTGTGTGTGTGTGTGTGTGTACACTAAGTGCAGGTGTCTGCGGAGATCAGAAGAGGATACTGGCTCCATGCTGAGGGAGATGGTGTGTCCTACTATATCTGGACTGTCTCAATGCTCGCAACTACTCATCTGCTCTAACAATTTAATTCTCTCCTAGTTTAAGTGTAAACATGATTTTTATATTATAGATGTTGGGTTTTATTCTGTTATGTATTTGTTAGTATAATGACTTATAAATATAGATTTGAGCATTATTCTGAAGTATAGTATGTGAAATCAGTAGGCTCTTTCAAGGATTGAGGGAAAAGTTCAGTAAGTTCTCAGAGTCTGGAGAAATGACTTGGCCTGGTTAAATACAATTGCTATGCAGCCATGAAGATCACAGTTGACCTCCTAGCATTCACATAACAAGGCAGGGTCTAACCAACACCTGTAACTCCAGCTTCAAGGGATCTGATCTCCTCTTCTGGCCTCTGTGCACATACCTGATCACACACATACACACATGCATACATGCACAATAAACAAAATAAAATGTAAAAAAACCTATCCCCTCAAAACAGAGTCTAATGTAACTCATGCTGGCTTTGGATCTGCTATGAAGCCATTTATAGCCTCACACTCCTGATCTTCCTGTCTCTATCACCTAGCTACTGGGATTACAGGTTTATGAAGCTCAAACCCAAGTTTTCATGCATCTTAGGCAAGCACTCTACCAACTGAGCTACATCTCCAAAATGACCCTTTCCAAGTACTGGGTTACACTGCCACTAGCAGCTTTTTTATGTGGTTTCTGATGACTGATCTTGGGTCTCCATGTTTGCTAAGCAAGTACTTTGCCAATGGAGGTATAACCCAGCCAATCTACCCCTGCTTTTTGAGACAATGTCTAATGTAGCCCAGGTGGGCCTAGGACTCTTTATGCTGATGAGGATGATCTTGAACTTCTGATTCTACAACTTCTACCGCCAGAGTGCTTAGGTTACAGCCATGTGCCAGCAGCACACTCCTAATATAGAGTGGTGTGGATTGAACCCAGGGCTTCCTGCGTGCTAGGCAAAGCAATCTACCAACTAAATTATGCCATCAGCCTAAAATCACAATTTGGGGGTAAATTTCTTCAGTTTTTCTTTTTTGTTTGTTTTTGTTTTTCAAGGCAGGGTTTCTCTGTGTAGCCCTGGCTATGCTGGAACTTGATCTGTAGACCAGGTTTGCCATGAACTCACAGAGATCCACCTGCCTCTGCCTCCCAGGTGCTGGGATTAAAGGTGCTCGCCACCACCACCCAGTAGTATTTCTTTTATAACTCTAATGGTGTGTGATTTCTGTTTTCCATAATTTACTATATGAATAATAATAGCTTTAGTTTGAAGTACAGTACAGTGTGGATGTAGGGGTCAGAGGACAACTTTCGGGAATCTTTCCTTTCACCATGGGTTCCAATGATTGAATAGGTCACCTGGACTGTGCAAGTACTGTTACTGCCAACTGAGCTATCTCATTACCCCTGCAACACACTTTTAGAAACATTTTGTGTGTATGAGTTTGTTCCTGCATGTGTTTGTGAACACCATGTGCATGTGTACACCACATCCATGTGCACATGTGCCTGTAGAGGCCAGAGGGCATTGGATACCCTAAAACTGGAGTTAGAGTTGGTTTTGAATCACTGATGTTTTGCTGGTAATTGAACCCAAGTTCTCTTCAAGAAGAATAAGTGCTCTTAATGGCTGAGTCATCTCTCTGGCCATTGCTGGTCCTTTTAAAACATTTTATTATTTATTTTACCTCTTACTTTTTTCCTAATATAGGAGTCCCAAGCAGAGGCAAGGCTTTTAGTTTTTTTTTTTAAAGAGTCAACAAGGAAAGGATTATAAAGGGGAACAAAAGAGATGAGACTGTAGCTCAGCTGCTAAGAGCACTCGCCTAGCATGCAGGGAACCCTGGGACCAACAACCAGCCTGGACTCAGCCAGATGCAATGGTGCCCACTAGTCAGAACACACTTGGAAGGTGGAGGCAGGAGGATCACAAGTTTAAGGACTTCCTCAGTTACGCAGGGAGTTGGAGGTCAGAATAAGCTACGAACCCTTGTTTCAAAAACAAACAAACAAACAACAAAGTAAATAAATAAGTAGCTACAATGAAGCTCTGGGAAGTAATGACCAGGTTCCTCATCATCATCCCGATCACTGTGACAGCTTCACACACAGGATGTCAAAACTTATCCAAATCTGTTATAGTAAACCTCAATCAACCTCGTAAGCTGAGATTTTAAAAATAAAATGCTTTTTCTGAGTGGCTTGTATTTCTATACAACTTAGAAAGATCTTCTGTATCTTTCAAACTGTAGATAGGATTCATCAGGTTTTTTTGTCCAAACTTTCAGAAATGTACCACCTTCTCTAGTAACAAGTTACACTCATGATGGATGTGGAGTAAATTTTTAGTGAGCCAATTATCAAAGTAATTTTATTTACCCAAAGTGATTTTATCTAATTCTCACTTCTTTATGTAAGTTTTACTGAAAATACATAGGTACACTAGACTTCTGAACAACCTGTACATCTGGGATATACACTCGGCTTGCTATTAATCCGTACTTAGCTCTTTCCTTTGTGTGTGTACATGTCCATGGGTGTGCAGGTGAATGTGTGTATACACATTCACGGGTGTGCAGGTGAGTGTGTGTGTGTAGAAATGTCATATCAAAGACAATCTAGGATGTCATTCCCTACAGATGCTATCCACCTCATTTTTGGGTTGTTGTTGTTGTTGTTGTTTTTGGTTTTTAAGACAGGGTTTCTCTGTGTAACTCTGGCTGTCCAGAAACTCACTCTGTAGACCAGGCTGGCCTCAAACTCAGAGATCCACCTGCCTCTGCTTCCCAAGTGTTGGGATTAAAGGCATGAGCCACCAATGCCAGACTTCCACCTCCTATTTTGAGAGAGGGTCTTTCACTGGCCTGAAACTCACCAAGTAGGCTAGATGGACAGTAAACCCCAGGACTCTGCCTGTTTCCACTTCTCCACAGCATATGTTACCATGGCCAGCTTTGTCTATGTGTAGTGGGGACCACTCAGTTTCATGTGCTATAAGGCAAACATTCTGCCGACTGAGGTAATTTCCCAACTCTTCACTCACTCTTTCTCCAAAATCTTCCTGACACTCACTGAATCCACAAGCCTCTATCTGGCATATTCACCCTTCCTATCTCTGTCTCTCTCTGTGTTCCTCTTCCCTCCCTTCTCTCCATATCAACAAAGGCTATACAGCTTTCCATGGAGTTAAAATCTGAGTTCCTAAAGGCAAAAGGCCCACAAAGATTTTCCTGTTGCCTAAGAGGAGAGGGCTGCAGTGGGTAGCCATCCCAGCCTTGGCCTGGAAGTTCCAACCCCCATTGAGGCTTCAGTAATTGTCATGCCTACAAGGTGGGGCTGAGGGAGGATGCTGAAGATCGAGAGGAGAGGCTTCTCTTGGTTCCTGGACCCTGGACACTGGAGGTAGACCGAGCAGAGTTCTCCAGAGAACACCGCCGGACTGCACCATACCGTTCCCAGACCCTGTAACCTATCCCTTCATTTGTAAGTTATCCCACAAAATAAACCTCCCTTTTAACTACGTGGAGTGGCCTTAATAATTTCACCAATATCTGGCGTTCACGTGGGGCAAATTCCAAAGCCTGGGCGGCTCCCACCCTCAGCCTGCTCCCCGGCTGGCGGGTACCTAAACCCACTGCAAAGTTCCATTTAACCAGGGGACCTACACCGTTCCATTCCCAAAAAAGGGAACAGCTAGTCCGGTCTCAGTTCCATAGCTTAGCCCCTAGACCAGCGAAAACCACTGTGAGTGAGGCGTTCCCACTCCTCCCTGAGTGCCAGCTCCCCGCCATCTTGGCTCCTGCCTTCAGCTGCAGCCAGCCAAGGTCGCCAGCAGGCCTTGCTTTGGAGCTATACCAACGCCTCCTACTGGCTGAAAAGTGCTACTGCATTCCCCAAAACCACAGAAAGGTAAGCCTCTTTCAAGTAAAAGTACTTGATAATTTTACACCTTAAAACTGACTAACAAATTTTGAGTAATTCTTGTAATATGGCTGACAACATTACCTCACAAGGATTTAAAAACCTTTTTGCCTGTGTGATGAATGACATTCTCCTGGAAATATACGACCTCCATAAGGTATATCTGGCCTGTACCATTTTGACATTCATTGTAATAATTCACACAGTGTTCAAACACTGGTTTAATAATAAGAACAAAGACGAGTCATTATTGGGACTGATACAGGCTTTAAAAGATAGCAATGAAGGCTTACAGAAAAAGATTCTCTTTCTGGAATCTGCTAACCAGGATTTATAGGCTTTAACAGATAGCAATGAGGGCTGGAGAGATGGCTCAGTGGTTAAGAGCACCGACTGCTCTTCCAGAGGTTCTGAGTTCAATTCCCAGCAACTACATGGTGGTTCACAACCACTTGTAATGAGACCTTGTGGCCTGCAGGAACGCAGGCAGAATACTGTACACATAATAAATAAATAAAAATGATAAAATTTATTTAAAAAAAAAAAGATAGCAATGAAGGCTTACAGAAAAAGATTCTCTTTCTGGAATCTGCTAACCAGGATTTACGGGCTTTAAAAGATAGCAATGAAGGCTTACAGAAAAAGACTCTTTCTCTGGAATCTGCTGACCAGGACTTACATAAAAATATTCTCTCTCTGGAATCTGCTAACCAGAATTTACAAAGCAAGCTTGTACCCAAAATTGATTTTATTGATAGTAAATATGAATATTTAATGGATAGAACACTAACTCTCCAGAGTGAAGTTGTAGTTACTCAGACACTATATAAGGAAGAAAAATTATCATTAAATGATAAGATAAGGTCCATAGAATCATGTGTTTCGGAAGAACATAAAAGCTTCCATGATCCCATGAGAAATCTGGAATTCCTTACAAGAGAGGAGGTTTACTCCCTGGAACAGACCATAGGTGCTCATTTAC
Source organism: Onychomys torridus (assembly GCF_903995425.1). Classification (NCBI taxonomy): domain Eukaryota; kingdom Metazoa; phylum Chordata; class Mammalia; order Rodentia; family Cricetidae; genus Onychomys; species Onychomys torridus. Next base: position 164,408,555 of record NC_050443.1, read on the forward strand.
AAGCCCTGGAGGAAACTCTCCATAAACATGACAAGAGACCTAATAAGCAGAAGGGCAAGACCACACAGGTTGTAACATCTCCAAATGGCTCTCATACAATGGCTTATCCTGTTATCATCCATGAGAAGCCAGCAGATGACACACCCCGAGCCATATACAACATATACATTACAACTAATTTCAACAAGGGACTTAAAAAATATAAAGGAAGCAGTAGTTACATATGGGATATACTCCACATACGTAAAACAGATGTTAAATTCGTGATCTACCTCACATAGAATCATTCCAGATGACTGGCATCAGTTAATTTCAGCTGTTCTAGAATATAGCCAGCAGTTACAGTGGAAAAGCTGGTTGAGAGAAGAGGCAAGAAATTTAGAACAAGGTAAACTCAGAGGTTTTGTGATCTCCCAAGATCAAATACTTGGTGAGGGATGTTTCACTGACAGGAATGTACAAGACACTTATGATGAGCATACAATATCCCTATGCCGTACAGCAGCTCTAAATGCTTGGGAAAAAATTCCAGAACCTAGAAAAGCAACTGAGGTATACACAAAGAAATTTCAGGGACCGCACGAACCCTTCACTGATTTTTTACAAAGGCTGAACACAGCTATAACAAAAGCTGTGTCAGATAAAGAATTAAGAAAAGTGTTAACTGAGTCCTTGGCATTTGACAATGCTAGTGCAGAATGCAAAAGAATACTTACACCATTAAAGATCAGATCAGCTCCTTTGGAAGAATGGATTCAGTATACTAATAGTGTTGAATCTCTTAACTACAGTAATGAGGCTTGGATAAGTGAGACAAATCCCAGAGGTGAAAGAAGGCCCCGTGGTACCAAATGTTTTAAATGTGGTCATATAAGTAAAAACTGTACATGGGGTAATCCTAGAAGTAATACTCCTTCTAGGAATAGCCTAAACAGGAGACCCCAACCACCTCCTGGATTATGTAGAAGATGTGGCAAAGGCTGACATTGGACCAGTGAGTGCAGATCAAAATTAGATATACGAGGCAACCCTTCACTGGTGGGAAATGCCTCAGGCGGCCTCCTGCAGGCCCCCAAATCAAATGTGGTAAGAACATTCCCAGCCACTGTGGAAGAAATTCCTCTCCAGGACAACTGAATAAACCAATGTCTAATTTAAAAACGGATACTGCAATGGATGATAAAACAGCTCTGATAGATGAATCATAGTTTACAAAGAACACAACAAAACAAATATTTTGGCAGACTTCCATAAATGAACAAAGACTAAAGCACAGAATTCGAATTAATGGCTTGGTTCTGGAGGGCCTGGTAGACACAGGTGCAGATGTGACTATAATTACACCAAAATCATGGCATCTGAACTGGCCTCTTCAAGAGGTAGATGCCCAAATTTAGGAATTGGCACCCTACCTCAGATAAAACAGAGTTCGAGATGGGTTGAATGCATAGGGCAAGAAGGACAGAGAGGAAGGTTGAAGCCATATGTAGCAAATGTAGCAGTAAATCTATGGGGCCAAGATCTGTTACAACAGTGAAATACCCAGATTAAAATTCCTACACTTTCAGAAAAGGAATACAGGCCAATGCATGTTTCTAGGAATAATATCATAACATGCTATAAAAAACAGTCAGCAACCATTCAGGCTGTACACAAACAGAGCACAACTGCTGTTGAACTCTCAGAAGTACTAACTGCCTTATCTTTAAAGTGGCTAACTAATAAACCTGTCTGGGTTGGACAGTGGCCTTTGACAAAAGAGGAGCTACAAGCTTTAGAACAGCTGGTTCAAGAGCAGTTAAATGCTCAACACATTGAAGAATCTACCAGCCCTTGGAATTCTCCTGTATTTGTTATTTTTGGTAATTGGAGAATGCTGACAGATCTGAGAGCTATTAATAAAGTAGTTCAGCCAATGGGCTCCCTACAGCCTGGGATGCCCTTGCCCTCTCTACTACCCAAAGAATGGCCTATAATAGTTACTGACTTAAAAGACTTTTTTTGCCATACCCCTCAAGAAAATGATAGAGAAAATTTTGCCTTCACAGTTCCTAATTATAACAATTCTCAGCCAGTCAAGAGATATCAATGGAAGGTCCTCCCACAGGGAATGTTAAACAGCCCTACCTTATGCCAATATTTTGTGCAAAAACCACTGGAGATAATTCGTGTAAAGTTTCCACAATCCATAATTTATCACTATATGGATGATATCCTATTAGCTGATTCAAAGTTAGACACATTAGAAAGCATGTTTGAAGAAGTAAAAAAAGTTTTGCCTCGCTGGGGACTGCAAATTGCTCCTGAAAAAATACAAAGAGGAGATTCTATTAATTACTTAGAATATAAGATAGAGCTACAAAAAATTAGACCCCAAAAGGTACAACTGAGGAGAGATCGATTGAAGACTCTTAATGACTTTCAAAAGTTGTTAGGAAGCATTTCCAACTTATTGGGTATCATGGGAATACCCAAAGATGGACTACAAAATTTGGCTAATACTCTAGAAGGGGACAAAGAATTAAATAGTCCAAGAGAATTATCAGCTGAAGCTGAGAAGTAATTGGCTCTAGTAGAAAAGACAATTCAAGAAGCACATGTGGATCGTGTGGATCCAGAACTTAAATGCATTCTTGTCATATTCCCCTCCAGACATTCCCCCACAGGTATTTTGATGCAGAGGGAACATATTATATTGGAATAGATATTCCAATCACGTAAACCAAATAAGAAGTTAAAGACTTATATAGAAAAGATCTCTGATTTGATTCAAAAAGGTAAATTAAGACTTCACCAGTTGACAGGAATGGACCCAGCAGAAATTGTAGTACCTTTAACTAATGAGGAAATTTCATCACTATGGTAAGATAATGAATACTGGCAGAGAGCCTGCAGTAACTTTTTGAGAGAGATTAACAACCATTATCCCAAAAGCAAGAGAATAGAATTCATAAAGACTGAATGGGTCCTTCCTCACATTGTACGACACAAGCCAATTTCTGGAGTCCTCACATTCTATACTGATGCAAATAAGTCAGGGAAAGCAGGATACAAATCAGGAGACTTAAAGTGGTACAAAGTCCATACAGCTCTGTACGAAAGGCAGAACTGGATGCTGTTCTTATGGTACTGATGGACTTCATAGAACCCCTCAATATTGTCACTGACTCTCAATATCCAGAGAGACTTGTTTTATATATTGAAACTGCTGAATTTATTCCTGATAATACAGAATTAACTTCATTGTTCATACAATTGCAGGAAATCAGAAAAGGGAACATCCTATATATATAAAACACATATCAGATCCCATACAGGTCTACCAGGACCTCTAGCACAAGGTAATGATGAGATTGATCAGTTACTAATAGGTAATGTGCTAGAAGCCTCAGGATTTCATAAGAAACACCATGTAAATAGCAAAGGTTTGAAGAAGGATTTCTCCATTACTTGGCAACAAGCTAAGGATATTGTGAAAAAATGTCCTACTTGTTCCTTCTATAACCAAACTCCATTACTTGCATGGAGCAATCCAAAAGGTATACAATGAAATGAAATTTGGCAGATGGATGTGTTTCATTTTGCAGAATTTGGAAGATTAAAGTATATACACCATACCGTTGACACCTATTCATGATTTCAGTGGGCAACTCCTATGAGTTCTGAAAAAGCTGATTCTGCGATTACCTATTAGAAGTTATGGCCATCATGGGAATACCTGTACAAACTAAGACAGACAATGCCCCAGCATATGTCTCCAATAAAATGAGACAGTTCTTTGCTTATTACAATATAAAGCATGTTACCATACAATCCCACAGGCCAAGCAGTCATAGAAAGATCCAATCGAACTTTAAAGGATATGCTAAATAAACAGCAACAGGTAACAATGACTCCTAGAAATAGATTGCTTAGTGCTTTATTAACCTTGAATTTTCTCAATGCTGATGATAAAGGAACAACAGCTGCGGAGAGACATTGGACGACAGACAAAACTCCTGAGCTAAACCAACCGGTTTATTTCAAAGATGTGTTGACCTCAGAATGGAAACCTGGATATGTCCTACATTGGGGAAGGGGTTTTGCTTTTGTTTCCACAGGAGAAGAAAAGCTATGGATACCAACAAAATTAATAAAAATTTGATTCGAACAGGAGAAACCCATTGTTGAGAAGTAAAAGATCATCCACCATTGTGACATCTCTTCAAGTTATAAGAAAAATTTAACAATCAAAGGTTGGGGTAGGGTTGTTTTTGTCTTTCCAGGATAATGGAAATACCCATCTTCCAGAAATCATAAGGCCTTGGATATCTGGATGTTTACAGCAGAAAGAAAGAATCTATTGGTACCAATCTACACAGGGTAAGATATCACTGTCTAACATCTATATCTTATCAATCTAGAATAGCTGTGGATCCAATCCAACTATAAACCAAGCTGGCTTTGGAGATGGAATTGGCTCACTCCTTCTCTAAACCCAAGCATATTGATAAAAGAAAAGGTTGAGAGATTCTTCAGTCCCATATCAGAAGAGCCCTCTGATGTGAGACAGAAGGAAACCAATTATAAGGGACCACTGTCTTCAAGATTCTAATTCTCTCCATGCTTACTCTTGATTTCTCAGAATCCTTTCTTACATGTCATGTCATCTTTAAATCCAAACCTTCCATTTTGATAAAAAATAAGTTTTTCCAATAGCAATCTCTGAAGTCTCCGGAAGGAAGATGGGTCCCCAACAACAACAACTCTACCCAATCCAGAATGATGCCATAGTAATCATCATACTACACTTCTTGCCAGAATTTCAGACAATCTTACCCATTACTCTGAGAGTTGCTGCAGAATCTACAGTTAGTCTAACTGTGATTTAACTATCTGAGCTTTCTCACAATACCCAACAGAGATACCATTGCCCCCTAAACAGCAGGAAGCAGTTCTAAGAAAATGATGCCCCTTCTCCCTAAGGTTTCATATTTCTCAGGGTTATGGATGATGGTTCTAGGGTTGGGGGTGGAAGAAACTGTTAAACTCAGTACTCTCCTTAAGGAAAGAAAATATGTCTCAAAAAAAGGGGAAAAGAAGAAATGGAATGGATAGGTATAAGATATTATGGTAGACTATCATATACATTAGTAAACAAATTTAGTAAAATAGCAGCCTTAGATAATTTGCACTGTTATGGATTCTTTTTTTTTTTTTTTTTTTTTTGAGCTGAAGATCAAACCCAGGGCCTTGCACTTGCTAGCCAAGCGCTCTACCACTGAGCTAAATCTCCAACCCATGCTATGAATTCTCAGGTAATATTATATCCTTCTGAGGTCTTTGATGTGGTTGAAGACTAGATAGTTATAATTTCCTCAGTTATGATACAAGATAAGTTACATATAAAACCTTAGAATTCTGGGAAGTAGAAGGCTGGGAGGAGACACCGCCAGCCGCCGCCATGAGAAACAACATGTAAAGACACTGGTAAGCCACAAGCCATGTGGTAAAGTATAGATAAGCAGAAATGGGTTAATTTAAGATAGAAAAAGTAGATAACAAGAAGCCTGCCACAGCCATACAGTTTGCAAACAATGTAAGTTTCTGTGTGCTTTCTTGGTTGGGTCTGAGCAACTGTGGGACTGGCGGGTAAGTGAGATTTGTCCTGACTGGGCCAGGCAGGAAAACTCCAACTATAAATGGCGCCCAACGTGTTGGTAAGAATTTCCACCTAAAACCTGAGAAAAAAAGATTCTAAGACGGAGCTAAAAACAGCTTCCTAATTGTTTCTCTCAATTTAGCGGCAGCCTGCCAGTTTGAGCTCCTGACGTGTGCGTCTGACCTGCAGTGCGGCGGGAAAGAGGAATCTACAAGTGGCACTTTACTCTGCTGCGTGGTAGATTTAGCCTTTGCTAGTTTAAAAAAATAAAAAAAGGTTTCTGGGCTATGCACTGCTTTGATAGAACTGCTTCTGATAGTTGATGGTACACATGGCTCTAGACCCAGAGCTGATGGTAAACTGTACCACCGCCATGTTGGGAAGCTGAGGTGGGTGGAGCCAGCAGCCACTGCAGCATTTCAGTCTTACAAAGATGAATATTACACAGAGAATCTGGTTTGTCTTGTCTTTGGGATTTTTAACTACAGAAAAAGATTTGATTATAAAAACTGTTGAGTTAAACAAATATGTAAATTTTAAAGGTAACTTGACTTCTAAATTTGGATATAAGGATATGATGCTTTGGAAAAGAGTATCTGATTTTGTTTCCATAGAAAGCCAGAGGCTATGGATTTGTTCCAGATTAAGATACATCAGGTTTGATCAGCCAAGACCACCTGAAAGGTCTCCGATGACGCCATGGCCCAGATGATCCAACATCCAAAATGGTTTCAAGGCAACTGGCTCAGAGGTTCACCCTAATGGACTACTCCATAATCCTAAAATTTTCTTTGTGTCCCCATAAGATACAGCGCCCCCCTCCAGCAAGAAGTAGTAAGAAAAACTACGCCCACATTCCCAAAATTATCAAGCTGGCTTTGGAGATGGAATTGGCTCACTCCTTCTCTAAACCCAGACATATTGCTAAAAAAAAAAGGTTAAGAGATTCTTGTGTCCCAAATCAGAAGAGCCCTCTGGTGTGGGACAGAGAAAAACCAATATTTTTCTTTAAAATAGATTGATTATAAACATGATCTCTTTCTAAAGAAGAAAAGGGGATATGATATAGATATAATAGGATAAAAGGGTAGTTTAAGGAACTTACTTCTAAAGAGCAACGACTTGTTTAAAATGTTTTACATTGGTATAGATTTTAGTTTATTGATACAAACTTAAAGTTAATTTTGTTATACTATGTATACATTTCTACTCGTGTTTAAGGTATTATGTTTATATAGCTCATTTAAAATTGTAATGGATAATTAAAAATAGATTAATAATTAGTCATCTATGATAATCATACTTGTAGCCATGTTAGTTAAGTCTTCTAGATATACACAGACATATTTCAGATAGATAGGTAATCTTCAAATACTTGAAAGACCTACAGAATATGGCATTTAAAATACTTTTAAAATTTAGACTTTCTGGACAGTGAGACATGTCTGCTCCTGGCAGCACCGATTTACTTCAGAGAGGAGGATGGGCATTGAAGACACTTCATATGGAGTTTATCTTCACCTTGGCAAAAATAGCCATTTGGGCAAGAAACTGTTCTTGCCTGGACTGCTCGATCACCTGGACATGCAGGACCCATAGAAAGGTGACTACTGAACTTTGCTTTCAAAATGGTCCTTCAGGTTCCTGCTTCACAGAGGAAACTGCCAGACATTCTACAGGACACTGAGAGAAGTGACCGAGAGACTCTAGCCCTGTGGGCTGAAGACAAATGCCCCAACTTTACAAAGGAACATTAGATGACTGTTCAGGCTGCCAGCTGTCTCTGTCTACTCTTGCAAGACTCCCGAAAAATACTTACATCCTTCTCCTGGTTCTCAGGTAATATTATATCCTTCTGAGGTCTTTGATGTGGTTGAAGACTAGATAGTTATAATTTCCTCAGTTATGATACAAGATAAGTTAGATATAAAACTTTAGACTCACAAATATAAGATAGATAGGATATCTTCTTTAATATTGTAACTATAATTCTTGCTTGATAGTTGTTTTGTTATATGTAATTGTACTATGTAAAAGTTAAAACCTTCCTTAAAAAAAAGAAAAGGGGAAGTGCTGTGGATATCGCTCTGTGTAAATAAAGTTCTGATTGGCCAGTGGCCAGGCAGGAAGTATAGGCGGGACAAGAGAGAAGAGAATTCTGGGAAGCAGAAGGCTGGAGGGAGACACCGCCAGCTGCCGCCATGAAAAGGAACATGTAAAGACACTGGTAAGCCACAAGCCATGTGGCAAAGTATAGACTAACAGAAATGGGTTAATTTAAGATAGAAGAAACAGATAACAAGAAGCCTGCCACGGCCATACAGTTTGTAAACAATGTAAGTTTCTGTGTACTTTCTTGGTTGGGTCTGAGCAACTGTGGGACTGGCGGGTAAGAGAGATTTGTCCTGACTAGGCCAGGCAGGAAATTCTAACTACATATATCTGTCATACTGTATGTATGTTCTACTTCTGTTTAAGATATTCTGTATACTGATATATATTTAGGATTATTATCATGTTGCATATTGCACTATACATTCCTACCTCTGTTAAAGATATTTTGTGTATTGTCACAATTTTAAAGTCATTGTCCTTTACTGTACATTTGCTTACAAACTGTTTGCCTTGTTTACATGAAGCCTTAGTCCTTAGGTTGTTTAGGTAGATAAGACTTATAGATTTATTTTCACCTATGCTTGTCATCTCTATAATTATGTTAGTTAGGTTATCCAGATTTATAAATACATAGGTCGGATGGATAGGTAATCTTCAAACACTTCATGGACTTAGAGAATACGGCATTTAAATAACTTAGAATTCTGTTGACGTGAGAGACAATTGCTCCTGGCAGCACCACTTTGATCCTGAAAGAATGTTGGGCTTCTAAGACATTTCCATTTGGAAGTTTGTCTTCTTGGCACAAAACGGCCTACTGGGCAAAGAACTGCCCTTGCCTCAACTGCTGACAGTACAAACGCTGTCCTTTCTGGACAAGTGGGACACAAGGAAAGCGACCACTATACTTTGTCAAGACAAGGTAAGATGGTCTTTCAGAATTCCTGCTTCTGAAAATGGTCTGTCAGATACTCTAGGCCTGTAGCCAATTTGAATGCACCAACAATGCTGAGAAACATTAGGTGACTGTCCAGGCTGCCAGCTGTCTCTGTCTACTCTTGCAAGACTCCCAAAAGTTGCTTGCGTCCTTCTCCCATTTCTCGGGTATTATTATATTCCTTCTCAGGTCTTTAATGAGGTTGAAGACTAGCAGTTATAGTTATAACTTTATATATATGTATATATAAAGACGTCCCTGGATTTTAGTATGTATTTTTTGCTTGATATTGTTTGCACTTATTGTAATTCCAACTTATCTAGGTCATTATCCCTCATTACTCCTGGACAATTTTTGATAACTATCTTTGTATATAGTCTTGTATTAGGTTAGAACATTCTTATTTAGACAAAAGGGGGAGATGTAGTGGGTAGCCATCCCAGCCTTGGCCTGGAAGTTCCAACCCTCATTGAGGCTTTCGGTAATGGTCACGCCTACAAGGTGGGGCTGAGGGAGGACGCTGAAGACCCAGAATCAAGAGGAGAGGCTTCTCTTGGTTCCTGGACCCTGGACGCTGGAGGTAGACTGAGCAGAGTTCTCCAGAGAACACCGCCAGACTGTGCCATCCCTTTCCCAGACCCTGCAACCTATCCCTTCATTTGTAAGTTACCCCACAAAATAAACCTCCCTTTTAACTATGTGGAGTGGCCTTAATAATTTCACCAATAGAGGGGTTTGCTTGCTTATTGTTTTTGAGACAAGGTATCTCTATATAGCTTTGGCTGTCCAAAAACTAGACCAGGCTAGCCTCAAATTTACAGAGATCTATCTGCCCTGCTAATGAGTGCTGGGGTTAAAGTCACACACTACCATGCCTGGCTATGAGCTATTTATTTCTATACCATCCAACTAGAGAATCTTTTGTAACATTTTCCTGTTACACTCCAGACAGACAAGGTACAGAGAAAGAAGAAAAGTCCTTACCCATGGAGTAGAGGTTGTCAAAGCTCTGGTGCATGCGGATAATTTCATAGTAAAGCTCGTCATAGCTGCTGGGGGTTGGCAGGAAGGTGTCACCGTATGTGATAAACATATTAAATAGGTTCACAATCTGAAAAAGAAGCAATAGCCCATATACAGGCATCGGAAAAGCATTACTAGTGGGATGCTACAACCATCTCTTCATGGTTTGTAAAAATATAAATTTTGGGGGACTTTATAAACTGACTACAAAGTAATCATTATTAAAAATTCACTGATATAAGCCGACAAATTATATTAAATAAAGATAATATCCAAAGCTTTGTATTTCTTTCTCATTCTCTACCTTAATTCTTATCTATGCTCTGAAAACTAATTTACACGTGTGTGGAAGGAGTAGCACATAATGGGTTCTACCACACATCTCAACCCTACCTGACTCTGCTGCTGTCATGCTGAGAGCTGAAAACTGGCAGTTCTACGTATCTTGGGCATAGTTCTATAATCAGCAGATACTAAAAATCAGGACTTTTATCCCTACCAAATACTGAGCATTTACAAACTGAGTAAGACAATGAAATGGTTCAGTAGCCTCTTTCTCACCTAAATCACCATCTAGATAAGCATTTCTATGTACCTTTCAGAAGCCAAGTGCAACGATGATTGAACAACATATCTGGCTAGCCACACAGAGACTGCAATAGTACAGTAGTTTTTTGCTGGGACCAAGCTCAGTATTCATAGAGATGTAATCTGTATCCATGCCTCCCAGGCCAAATACATGCATAAGAGTGAGGATCCTCAGGTTTAAGACTCTGATCCATAAGGAAAATACAGCTTAGATCCCAGACCTTGGTACCTACTACAAACCATTCCATTTCTGCCTTACTATATTGGCTTCAGAAAAACAAATAATTTTATTAGTACTCACCATAAGAGCCAATGTAAAAATGTTGTGTTTGGCCAAAAGTACAGTTTCATTTGACATAAGGAACTTCAGCAAGTTTATCAAGGCTTTAGAGGAAAAAAACAACAAATTATTCAAATCATAATCAATATAATCAATAAAAGTAAGGTCCTTCAAGATGGCTCAGTGAGCAAAGTCACTTGCTACCAAGTGTGATGGCCTCAGTGGTTCCAAGATGCACACAGTAGGAGACATCTGACTCCCACATGCTGTCTAACCTCCACATCTAACCTCCACACATGGCCACATAATACAGACATACACACAAACAAATAAATGTAATAAAAAATTAAGTAAATAAAAGTAGAATAACTCTATAGAAATCCATAGATATGAAGTGAGTCTCAGCAACCAAGGCCTTTTTTTATTGCTAACAAGTAGTGTGCAAGTAGTGTGTGTGTGTGTGTGTGTGTGTGTGTGTGTGTGTGTGTGTGTGTGTGTAAAACAGGCTATTAAAAAACACCACCAATAGCCAGGCAGTGGTGGCGCATGCCTTTAATGCCAGCACTTGGGAGGCAGAGCCAGGCAGATCTCTGTGAGTTCCCGGCCAACCTGGTCTACAGAGAGAGATCCAGGACAGGCACCAAAACTACACAGAGAAATCCTGTCTCGAAAACAAACAAACAAACAAACAACAAAAACCCACCACCATTTCACTATGGTATGGAACACTAGCACCTACTTTTTTCTATCCAGCTGCAGCCGCCTTTTGGTACCCATTACCCAACAACTCTCCACCCTCCCCCAATTACCAGCATCTAGTAATCACTACTCTACATCAAGATCAACATTTTTTTAACTTCCATGTCTGAGAGAGAAAACGGTATTTGTCTTTGGCTTATCTAACTTGACATACATCCCCCCAATTCCATCCCACTTTCCATCTAGCTACAAATGACAGGATCTGATTCTTTCTTGGGCTGATTTCCCACTGTTATGTACATAACTTTTCTTTTGGTGGGAATGAGGGAGCTGTTGTAATTTGAATGAAAATGACTCCCCATAGGCTCATAAGTTGGAATACTTGGTCTCCAGTTGGTGGAACTGTTTGGGAAGGATTAGGAGGTGTGGCCTTGTTGGAGCAGGAATGTCACTAAGAGTAAGTTTTTAAGGTTTCAAAATATTTGCACCATCCCCTGTGTGTCTCTCTCTGCTTCCTGCTTTTGGATCAAGAGGTGAGCTCTCAGCTATTCCTGACGCTGTGCACTTGCTCAGCCATCATGGACTCACAGGCTGCCTAGTTTTAAGCCAACTTGATGCACACTAGAGTCATCTGAGAGAAATGAACCTCAATTGAGATAATGCCTCCATGAGATTGGGATACAAACAAGTCTGTAGGACATTTTCTTAATTAATGACTGATGTGGGAGGGTCCAGCCCGTTATGGGCTGTTGATCCTAGGTCCTATAAGAAAGCAGGTTGAGGGGCTGGAGAGATAGCTCAGAGGATAAGAGCACTGACTGATCTTCCAGAGGTCCTGAGTTAATTCCCAGCACCCCCATGGTGGCTCACAACCACCTGTAATGAGATCTGGCACCCTCTTCTGTATACATAATAAATAAATCAATCTTAAAAAAAAAAAAAAAGCTGTAAAAAAAAAAAAAATTAAAAAAAAAAAAAAAGCAGGTTGAGCAAGCCAATAAGCAGCATCTCTCCATGGCCTCTACATCAGTTCCTGCCTTCAGGTTCCTGCCCTGTTTGAGTTTCTGTCCTGACTTTCTTTGATGATGAACTGTGATATGGAGTATAAGCCAAATAAATAAACCTTTTCCTTTCCAAGTTACTTTGGCCATGGTGTTTCATCACAGCAATAGTAACTAAGACAACTCTAAACTCTGAAACCATAAGACCAATTAAATGCCTCCTTTACACACACACACACATTTCTTTTTTTTTCCCCGAGACAAGGTTTCTCTATGTAGTTTTGGAGCCTTTCCTGGAACTCGCTCTGTAGACCAGGCTGGCCTCGAACTCACAGAGATCCACCTGGCTCTGCCTCCTGAGTGCTGGGATTAAAGGTGTGTACCACCCCCACCCAGTGATACTGTCTTTTATAAGTTGCCTTAGTTATGGTGCCTTGTCACAGTGACAGAAAGTAAGACAGGAACAGAAGACAGTTTGGCCCTCAGCCCATGCTTCCTGCTTCTGTCCCTGAGTGCTAGGATTATAGACACGTACTACCATGCCTACTATACCATATAAATGTATGTGCATGTATACACAAACACATACATGGGCAGAGGACAGGCTGGCCTTCAACTCTCTATATAGCTGGGAATGAAACAAATTTGAGTGAGCCCAGGGCCATGTAAACCCTAAGTATGTGTTCTACCACTGAGCTACCCTCCAGACACCCATCCATCTTTAACTGCACTTCCTGCCCCTTTCCTCACCCTTCTGTGAGAGAAAACCTCATGTAGCCCAGACCAGCCTCAGACTTGTTTTATACAGAGGCTGGAGTTTAACTCCTTGTCCTTCTGCCTTCACCTCCCAAATACTAGGATTATCACATGTGACCTTCTTGCTCTTTTTAAACTGTATTATTTTCTTAAGTGGTTGAGTTCCATGTAAATTATGAGTATCAATCTTTTGTCAGGGGACTAGAGAGCCAGATCAGCAGTGAAGAGCCTATACTGCTCTTGAAGAGGACCCTAATTTGTCCCCCAACATCCATTGGAAGGGAGGCTCTCACACCTTTCTGCAACTCCAGCTCCAACGGAATCCAACCCTCTGGCTTCTGCCAGCACTTGCATTAATGTGCACAGACCACCACACATACACAGAAATTTTTAATAAAAAAACAAATTTTGTTTGTTTGTTTGTTTTTTATTTCCGAGACAGGATTTCTCTGTGCAGGTTTGCACCTTTTCCTGGAACTCACTTGGTAGCCCAAGCAGGCCTCGAACTCACAGAGATCTGCCTGGCTCTGCCTCCCAAGTGCTGGGATTAAAGGCATGCGCCACCACTGCCCGGCTGTTTTTTTGTTTTAAGACAGAATCTCACTATGTATCCCTGACTGACCTGGAACTTGCTATATAGCCTAGGGTGGCCTTGAATTCAGAAGATCCTCCTGCCTCTGCTTCCCTGTGCAGGGATTAAAGGTCTCTACTACCATACCTAGCTCAAAAAATAAATCTTTAAAACCAAGTCTTTCATCTTTTCTCAGTGAACAGTTTGATAATTTCTCTCCCATTCTGTAGGTTGTCGACACTGCTTTTTTTTTTTTTTTTTTTAAGATTTATTTATTATTATGTATACAGTGTTCTGTCTGCATATATCCCTGCAGGCCAGAAGAGGGAGCCAGATCTCATTACAGATGGTTGTGAGCCACCATGTAGTTGCTGGGAATTGAACTCAGGACCTCTGGAAGAACAGTCATGCTCTTAACCTCTGAGCCATCTCTCCAGCCCATCAAACACTGCTTTTATTGTTGCTATGTATAGTCTGATAGAATCCTGTTTGTCCCTTTTTTTTCTTTTATTGGATGCATTCTTGGGGCCCTTTGTCCAAGGTGTTTTATTCATTTCCAGTAGTAGAGAGTGTAGTACTTAGGGCCTTGTACCTGATAGATAGGTAAGTCTCTACCACCTACTGAGCTACAATCCCTTTTTTAGTGTGTGTAGGGTGTATATATGAGTGTATAAATGATGTATGTTCAGGTTTGTTCATATCGTGGCATGTACGTGGAGCTCAGAGGACAATCTTGGGTGTCTGTTTTTTTACTGTCTGCCACTGCATAAACCTTCTGGGGTTCTGCTGTCCCTGCATCTCATCCCATAGTCAGGAGTGTTGGGACTGTGGACACGTGCCATCATGCTAAACTTGTATCTGGGTCTGGTGATGCAGACTTGCTCAGCAAGCACGTTAGGCACTGACACATAACCCCAACGCTGCATTTGCATTGCAAGACAGAGCTCCTAAGTGCCCACACTGGCCTTGAACGTATTCTGTAGGATGCTTTAACTTGGCTTTTTGAATAGATGGATAACAGGCCTGTGCCACCAGGCCCAAGGTCTTTTAAAAGCTGATTAAAGTCTGTGTAATGTAGCTCAATGCTAGACAATTTGCCTAGCACAGACAAGGCCCTCATTCAATCCCTAGCACAGACAAACTGGTAGATTTAAGAAGCCAGTGTGGTACCACACACCTATGATCTTAGCACTCTGATGGTAATGAAGGAGTGTTAGGGGTTCAAGGCCAGCTCTAGCTACACAGTGAGATCAAGGCTAGCCTAAGCTAAATGACACTGTGTCTTTTAAAAAAAGAAAACAGCAAAGCACTGATCTTTCAGGTGCATGTCTGCTTATCCACCCATTTAAGGTTTAAAAAAGGACTTCTCTTTATCCCTTCTTAATTAAGCTCAGAAATGTGACTGCTAAACTGACATCTTAGTGTTCCAAATTTCCTCCCACATGGTCATTTCCCCATCAAACTTTCTCAATTACAAGTAAGAATAAGGGCCCCTTCCACCTCAGACTGCTAGCATCTACTGTCAACAAGGTTCAGTATCACGTCTGTTTCGAACATCACTGCTATAAGGGCCATGTATATACTCCAATGGTTCCCAGCTGTGGCAGCTATGCTGCAGAAGCCACAGCTGTGCAACTCCGCCATGAAAGACAGCTCACCAAGAGATAGGAAGGAAGTTCTGCCAGGTGTGTGCACACAGCTCCTTTGGAGGCTAGGGCAGAGGCAGGCTGATCCAAAGTTTAGGCCTATAGAGCCAACTTAGTGAGACCCTGTATTCAGAGTTGGCCTTGGCAGGAATAGGCAGGAGAACTGTTGTAAGTTTTAGACCACCTGGGCTATATAATGAATTACAGGTCAGCACAGGTTATTGAATGAGACCTTTTTCTCAACAACCCCCACCCAAGTTGTAGCAATAAAGCTCAATTGCAGAGCACATACCTAGTGTGCATGAACCTGTGTTTAATCCCCAGTTCCACAATAAGAAAAAAAAAATGCTTTTTTACTAATTTTTTTAAGGATTTTTTTTCATTGTATATAAGTGCACATGAGCCCCCATGCCTTTGGATTCCCTGTAGCTAGAATTACAAGCAACTGTTCTGGGAACCAAATTCCAGCCCTCTAGAAGAGCACTCAGCATTCCTAACTGAAGAGCAATATTCAGCCCCAGGGGGAAAGAAATCTTAAGTGTTCTAGTTTTTCAAACGAAAGTGTAGCTAGCTGTTCACTCTGACAGCAACATCATTTACCAGAAAGATTTTTCTGTGCCTGACAGTCAGGGAAGAGACTGCCTAAACTGAAGCTATCTTGATAAACAGAAAGTCCTGCGATAACTCTGCAACTCTAAAGACCTTTTTGCAACAGAAATTTTCAGTTGCCTGGTACTCATTTACCCAGGACAGTGGCTCTCGACCTTCCTAACACTGCCACCCTTGAAATACAGTTCCTCATGTGTGCTGACCCCTAACTATAGTTATTTCGTTCCTACTTCATAACTGTAATTTTGCTACTGTTATGAATCATAATGTAAATATCTGTGTTTCCCAACAGTCTTAGATGACCCCTGCAAAAAGGTCCTTTGATCAGCAGAGGGGTCTCGACCCACAGGTTGAGAACTACTGACCTAGGACATCTGTCTAGGGATCAAATCTGACCTGTGTCCACTACTACCCTTCTTGGTGGGAAAGAGGGCAATTAGCTCCAGTCCACAGTCCTCTCTTGCCCTAGACCTCCCGTGTCCTATCCATGAAGAAAGCCTCAGTCTTTTCTTCTCCCTGAACCTGACACTCCAGTTTTCTTGGCTAGGCTGAAAACAAGCAAGCATCAAGGATCCTCTTGTTTCTACCCACCCCTACCCCTCCAGCCTCACCCTCAGGGCTGGGATCACAGGCAAGCATATGACTGTTATGTGGGTGCTGGGATTTGAACTCCTCCTAACTGTGCAGCAAATTCTCTCTCTCTCCCTCTCCCTCTCCCTCCCCGAGACAGGGTTTCTCTGTAGCTTTAGAGCCTGTCCTGGAACTCATTTTGTAGACCAGGCTGGTCTCGAACTCACAGAGATCCGCCTGCCTCTGCCTCCCAGTGCTGGGACTAAAGGTGTGCACCACCACCACCTGGCTTCTGTGCCAGGTTAATTTTTTGAGACAAGATCTCAAGGGAACCCAGGCTGACCTGGAATCCACGATCTTCCTGCCTCTGCCTCCCTACCAAGTATGAGGATTACGGGAGCACACCACCATGCCTAGCTTGGACTTACTTTCTAAACCACACCTTTTTGGTGAGCAAAGAAGTCTGTTCTCCTATGCTGCCAGCACTTTCTGTGACGGTTACTGCTCTCACAGAAGGTCTGTGTGCTGTGATCTGGAACAGCAGGGAAAGAGGAGAAGTGACTGCGGAGGCTACCTGCCATACAGCACTCCTTGTGCAGTCAATCCTCTTACAGCACCGGGGAGAAACGGCAGGCAAGGGCAGGGCAAGACCGGCTGCACCGACACTGTGTTCTATAGGCGCACTATTCCCCTCAAAGAGCAAGGCGACAGAGACCAAGAAGACAGGCTCCTGGGTTCGTGTACTCTACTTCTCCTCTAGAGTTCTGTGATGGAAAGGCAAATGATAGGTAGCTCTTTTGATGGTGTCTGTTAACAAG